>NC_051226.1:14631856-14957689 GCF_015220715.1 Pygocentrus nattereri
CATTCATAGTGGTCGCTAAAGCCTCAAAGACCTTTTATTTTTAACACTTCTATTTTAACAGGTCTGAATTTAGCAGCACCTCAGTGACAACACAGAGAAAAATAGCGACTGTATTTAAACTAATAATATAAAGAAAAAAAATCTTAGCTAGCATGATCACGGCCAAACAATATACTGTTTAAGTGTGGCATTCTAACTTCAGATGTACAAGAGCCTTATCCCAACAACTGATATTGTCAAATATCACAATATTATGCAAATCATCATTCTTTCAACATCACCAAACAACTACATACACACATACATTAAAAGCCACTTGGAAAGTCTAGACTTGTCTAGAAGAAGGGTGCTAATGCATCAGATCTGCAATATTATTTCTGTTTCCCAACAAACCACTGGATGTGAGCAGTATTAAATGCCACCTGTGCAGAACATAGCTATTGTATAGCTATAGTATACACTATTAAGTAATATTAGAAGCAGGGTAAATTCTTTTTGACCAATAACTGACCATTATTAGCTGGTGATTAATCGTTAAGTGACAAACCTAAAATTACGGACACGTCCCATGAGAACAAACACAGCACTGCATTTTAAGGAAAAAAAGGCTTCAGGCTTTACTCTATGAAAAAATGCAACCTAACTTAGCAGATATGACTGATGTAATGTAGTCATGATTACTTTGCCACATAATCTTAGCCAAGTTAACGAACAAAAAATGGCCTTACCAGGGCAAGCTTGAACATGCAAAGTTTTATGCAATATGAAAGAATATGCAAAACAATCAGCATAAAGTCATTGGCCTGCAGTTCTGAAGCTATTTTAATCATGGGAATAACTATACAAACTTCATTTGTTTACTTGTAGGTTATACTCAACAGTAGCTCTATGACGTTTAAAAATAGTCCGTTGTAGCCTGCCTTAGCACTCCATCACAATAAATAAATATCCCAACTGAATACGGATCACAATGATACTGTTTGTGATAATTCTGCAGGCAATAATGGTTTGCCTCAATATACATTACTGTCCAAACTTAACAAAGTACTGACAAGGAAGGCCTTCCATGCAGATGTTGTTCTCTTCAGTGTGACGTTCTATTACACAACAGCATATATACAATGTAATCTGTACTGTAATAAATTATTTGGTTGTCACACAGAGGGCAATGTCCAGGAGGCTAACCTGCTGGCATTACCTTTCTTTGTTTAGTGGTCTAAAATGCAAGGAAGATACTGTACTATCACTACTGACCTAATACAAGATGATTTTCATGTTTTACATCCCTGTACTGGTGTCCTCTATAAACTATTACAATTCACACACTTTCCTCCAGTGTTTTGTAACTATGGCAAACCATCACCATCACTCTCTTGAACAGGTAAATATTAAACATAAAATATTCCAGCTTCTAAAATGCACTTCTAAATTTATTGGTATATATTATCACACTCAACAGTCCATCCTCGGAAATTTCCGTCACAGACCAGTGTTTCTTCTAGCACCTCACTTACCTGCCTTATTATCCCACTTATCAGACTGTTACCTCACTGATCCCTTTCTTTGCCACTATACACCCTTTAACTGTTACTGCACTCAGCACTTTAATATAATGATAATGACATATACTTCGTACATTGTAAGGTTTACAGGTATGGCTGTGTGTATGTATGAGTGAGTGATGGCAGAAATTGTTTTATTTTATTTACTACATGTAAATGTTTGTCAGACACTTGTGCACTGTGAGCTCCTGTAACTGACAGCAAATTCCTTGTATTTGTAAGCAGACCTGTCCAATAAAGCTTGATTCTGATTCTGATTCTGAACTAACAGGGAAAATGAAATCCAAGTTCTAGTCAATACCTCTGAAATTATATCTGGATTTGGTACAACTCCGCTGTGGAAATGACCAGGGCCAGTCAGATTGGCTGTATTAAAGAGGCAGTGTGTAATGCTATATTATCACATTTGTATGGTTATCTGATTCACTAGAGGAAAAGACTATTTTTCCCACTCTTACCCCAAATGACAGGACTGTTCAAGTCAGTTCTTGTCAAAAAAAAAAAAAACATAATTACCTACTATCGCAGTGCACTGATATGACAATGACATCACTACTGTTCCCTGAGAAAGCTCATAAAAGAGTGTTTAACAACTTTTACATCAATTTTAACGTTTCAGAAACAGCAAGATCTATAGCAGAGGATACTGAACCCTTGTAATAGGATTCAACATCTCACAAGTACCTTCTCCTCAATTTGATTCTGAATCCACTGTGCTTTCTTTCTCTGCTTCTTTTTTATGTTCTTTAAGCGATTCTTCTCTTTCTTGGTCAACTTCTGAACAGCACTGGAGGTTGTATGATGCATTTGTTCCTCTGGTGTTCCCAGGATGATGTTCTCCTGCCTTTGTTCCAGTTCTGTTTCCAGAGAAGGTGTTTCCTGTGGTGTGAAGTAAACTAGATGACCTTCTGTGTTCTCCTGATAACCTGATGATTCAACAGCCATTTGCCTTTCATGGGCTTCAGGACCCTCATTATTGGTTTCAAGAGACATGATGCTTTGTGGTTCTTGGCCTGAGTCCATTATAGCCACTGTCTCAGTCACATCCTCATCTACAGAGGAGAGGTGGGGCAAATCAGGGGTTCTACTATAGGGAGAGAGGAAAGAGGCCTCGCCATCTAAATGAGTTACTTGTGTTGGCATACTCTGAAGTTCCGTCTCAGATGTTAACATCTGGATGACTTGATGTAGATCCTGGTTCAGGTTTGGAATTGACTCAAGGTTGCCTCTGACCTTTGGTTCTTCTAGCTCTTTTCGTTTACCCAGAAATCCTGCCTGTGCCTCTGCATGTCTTCTGGCCCTACCTGGTCTGCTCAAGTGGACAGAATGTTTTACAGCCTGATCAACACGGCTTTTGCTGAGGTGCACAGCTGTATTGTGTCCACAGGGACATTTCGGACAGTTTATGAAATTGAAACCTCCCAGACGAGCTCCACAGTACTGACAGTTAAGCTTCCCGACAGTCCAGTGAACCTGTGATAGGAGGATTTGTTAGTCGCTGTTTAAAATCTAACTTAAGTATGTAAGTATTGTTTTACTCATGTCTTTACACATTATTCATTCAACTGATTCAATAAAACCATGTTAACAGGGTACCAACAGGTTCAACACAAACATTTTAATTTATACCAGTATATTTCAGGCAAGCTAATAAAAATGACAAGCAATGCTGAAACTCTACAGGAGGCCTGTACCTGATTAATTACTTTGAGAATCCAATCTGGCAGTGTTTCAACATCCACATGCCACACACTGCATGTGGCTGTGAACTCTTTCGATGCCTGTGAAAAGACAAAGCAATATTTTCAGCATTTATGAAACACATTGATCCATTTACCATGGACACACAGGACAGGAAGCACAGCATAATGTCAATTACTTTCTATCTGTTGTCCATTCATACTTGCCCTTTCATGCTAGACCTAACTTCCACAGGGTAGCTGAGCTTAGGCAGAATCTGAAGTTCAGTATAAGTTGCACAGCCTAAAGGGTTTTCCAGTTCTTTTGCTTTAGCCTGCTTAGAGCAGCATGGGCTAGCTGAATAAATTACTGAATAATCTGTCTGCTCTGACTATGTGTGACTCCTTTACTGGATATAGCTGTAAAGAGGTTGTTAAAGTAACCCAGTGAGGTGACAATAGGATCTGACGTACCATCACTGACTACTTCCAAGTGTCATATAAAATTTGTATCATTTGTTGGCCCAGTGGTTTAAAGATGGAACCTCAGAAGGACATACACTTTGAAATACAAGTGCTGCATTCTCTCTACAGAAAAATAGTTACTTTATTCCCTTATTAAAACCACAGTATACAGTTTAACATAATTACAGTTAGGCACTCAATATCAATCTTTGATCATCACAGCTTCTTTAAAAGCACTAAAGACATTGTTTTAAGCGTGGACGTTTACCCACCAAAAGGAGACATGCAGAATCTGCCACACATCTTCTGCATTTTCTACAACGAAGAATCGATGGTTCCTCTGTAGTCTTCACAGAGTCTGATACTGTATCCTGTATTTAAAAATGTGAAATTTTACACAGTCTTTGCTTTATTGGTGCAGCTCCTTTTTACCAAAGACAATGGCACAAAGCTGCTTTACAGAAATCTGGATTGAGACCTCTAGTGAGCAAGCAGGCGGCAACTCTTACAGTTTACTTCAATAATTTTGTTCAAAATTTCTGCATTGTTCAATCATTGATGTGTAACCAAAATCATTCAGAGTGGTCTGGTGGGAAATTGTACACTGTGGTGAAATTCACAGACTCTTTCAGGATTTATTTACAATGGTGGTGGTAGGAACCAGGGTCGGGAAGACTACGACTCTAATATAGCCGTTTTATTTACTATCGAAATCCACCAGTGAACCTACAGGCGCCTTTCTATATGTTGCGCTGATAATCCTAAAGTAGTAAATCTTAAAAAAACACATTTGTATTTGTAGATCCCATTACAGGAAACAGCTTTCTGTGGTGGAGCTTTTAGAGACATTATACGCATCAGAATATGTGAAGGCCAGTTTCCTTCACCACCACAAAAAATGACACGGTAAGTTTCTCTAAAACTGATCTTCCCAAATTCACCGTGGATCATTTTTTGAAAAATCCACGGCACTTTAAGTTATCCCTCTACTCCCGAAATCCGTCTTTGTCTGCTCTTGAAGGTAAGCATTGAGCACCTGACTGATCTGCGTAGTGGCTTCTTGCACGTTTGTTTCCTGTTTTTGTTTTCCTGATTCTTGTTTTTTTTTTTGTTACGTTTCAACACCCAGCGAAAAGTTTTGCTTGCATTTTCTCAGCACCCTCAGACGCCTGATTTTGGCTCAGTAAGTGTGCGCCCCAGCTCAAGCAGAAATGCAGAAGGTTTCAGCCGAGTTTCTGATGTGTTCAGTTCAGTTGACCAACGCTAAGAGAAAGAGAGAAAACCTCTGACCGACTTAACTATTAACGCTGTTACTCCAGCCAAGCCGTGGGCTTCTAAGTCTTATTACCACAGACTCGTTTAACAAAGTCAACGTTTACAATAATTAATTAACCGGACTGTTAGCTACCTAGCTAACCAGGCTAGTTATTTAACACCAACCTTTAAGGCGATTACTGCTAACCTAGCCAGCTGGTACTGCGTCTTTCGGCATAAATTACCTAAAATGTTCAACCTAACAGCTACAGTTATTGTTTCTCACACTGTTTACTGTCGCTGATATAATTTGATATTTTGAGCTGTAAACAATACAGTAAGGTAAATGAAACAAAATACGCCTACCGTAAGACAGGATGCCATTGTTTAGGTGATATTTTCAAGCCTTCGTCAACACTGTAGCGCCGTGGCTAAGTTACCCAGCCTTAGCTAACGAGCTAAAAACAAACTACACGTTGAGTCGGGTTTGTTGTAGTTCTTGCATTCCCATGGTACGGGGGCCGATACGGGCCATACGCCTGAAACACAAAACGCGATTCTAAATTCACAGCACACATACACTTCGCAGTTAAACCATCGTGATCAGACTTTTCGGCTTAATTCTGTTATAACTGTACCGTGAATTTGTCAGTAAGCATAAAAAGACAGTGCAGGACACTTGGCATTAAAAGTTAGGCTGCTTATTATTGACATATGTCTCCGTCCCAAGACGTCACAGGTTCGTGTTGATCATTAGTTAGCCTCTTCATGGCCTTCATGTGTATTTTCTCATTATTTTTTACACCTGGTTACTAGTAAGGTTTTGCGTTGTGTATCTTTAGGTTTATGAAAGTAAGTACAGCAGGTGGCAGCAGTAGCAAGGTCCAGGTACGTAAATGTCACTAGCCGTGATCCTGAGTGGAGAAAGTAGAATGATTTCCTCAAGTCACTGTGATGCTGCCTGTAAGTGACCGACATCCAGTTATACAAAGTCATTCAAGTAGATTAAAAACATGGTGTACATCATTGATTACTCCTGATCTGCTTTCAGAGTCCCAACCCACATCCCAGCACTGATGCAACCGGTCCGATCAATGAACCGTGTCCTAAGCTGAGTATGTATTCTTTGTGGAAGTTCACGTTGTTCTCCTGGCTTATTTACTACCACTGATTATTTTTATTAAGTAGTACAGTGAGTTCAAGCAAATGTGGGACCTTAAGACACAACACAAAGCTGTCTGACCTCTAAATTTATCTTGCAAACCAACTAAATTGACCTCACCTCAGTTTCACACACATTCAGTTACTACTGTCAGATTAGATTGCTTAGGCCAATGGTCACCAGGCTTGTGCACAAAGGGCCAAAGCAGCTGCTTGAGGCCAACTGACTAAACAAGAGGAATCAGCTGTGCTTCTACCTACAGCTACACTGGTTTAGGTTATGCTAACATGATAGTTGAAAAAGTGAAGTACAGTAACCACATATTTTCTGTTGCGAATAACCATCATCATTCTAAAGTTGGCTGACTGTCTCAGAAGACCCTTTAATCACCTGCATGTACTACTAGTATGGTATTCAAGAGGAATTTGAGCTTTTCAGAGTATAGCAGTGCTCATAAACTTTAGAAACATCCATGCATGCAAAACATTTAATTTGAATTAGACATTTTGATATGACACAAATGTAGCATAATAGTGGTATATTCTGTTGTCCGCCATCTCAGATCTTATTGATTGCCAGAAGCCCCCCTGAACCACTGGAATTATGGGATTATTCCAGTGTTTGCATACTTTAGATTTTGAGTGGCTGTGTTCCAGGATCTGGGTACTTTTCTTTCATTTCTTGATGAATTTTAATGTTTGGGACACACAAGTCATTCTGCAGTATTGCGTTAGAGTTTTTTTTTCTTTCTTTTGAAATGTACAACTCCTCAGTGCAGCCAAAGTCTTCTGAAGACATTAATTACACTGTTTAAAAGTTAGCTTTTGTTGTCAAAGTATTTTAAAGTGTACCTTATTGTCTCTTTAAAAAACAATGTGGGAACCTATAAGTGAAATGACAGAAATCAATAAATTTCAAATGTAAATACTTTAATTCTCTTAATGAAATAGCAATTGACAATTTTGTTCCTTTCAATCATTTCTCAGACTTTTGGATGAATCACATCTATAACATGGCTTCTAATAAACTGTAATCATTCACTTGCCACTCACATGCAACTGTTTTTTTTCCAGCAGTTACTTAATAACTTTAATGAAGGCTTAACTCAAACACACTTTGCACAACCATATAATTGAAAAGCATGTTTTTGTGAACTCTGTGTCTATTTCATCTGTGTTAATGACAGCATTCACACAAATACTGCATGTTTTCTGAGATCTCACTGGGTAAAGCAGTTCTGAGGCCCATTCTTAAAATCAATTTTCTCAAATTCAGATTTTCTACTTCAAAACCAAAAATGGCAGCTTCTAAAATACCTGCACTCAAAAAAGTTTAACATGTTCATTCAGGTCAAGTCAAAGTTTATTTATATAGCACTGTTTATAACAGGTGTTGTCAAAAAGCAGCCTTTCAAAACATCTGGGTCCGAGCCCCCATGAGCGTCGCCAGTGGCAAGGAAAAACTCCCTAAGGGCAAGAGGAAGAAACCTTGAGAGGAACCAAGACTCAAAAGGGGAACCCATCCTCCTCTGGTCAACACCGGATAGCAAACAGCATTAGTATAAAATATTAGAATACAAAACAGGAAAACAGGTGGAGCAATGGTTAATTAGATTCCTAACCCGATTGGGAAGAACATTACAGGAGAATTTCTTAATTTTATTTTTAATTAATCTTTTAACATTTGAGATTTTAATCAATGAAATTTCAATCTATTCAGTAAAATTATTTCTCTAGCCAAAAGCTGGTGTGTGTGTGTGTGTGTGTGTGTGTGTGTGTGTGTGTGTTTGTGTGTATATGCATGCATGTGCACCATATGTATGTATGCATTTGCATATCAAAATGTAATATCTTGCCAAACTTTAGCTGGCAAAGATACATTGTGATATCTATTCTTTAGTTTCTCACCTACATTCATTGTTCTAAGGAATGAAGTTATTCAGATTTTCTTTTGCTTTGTTTTGTAGTGAATCATAAGCTGTGTTATGTCAACTTGTGTTCTAAACCACTTCAACTTGTCTGCATGATCTGTATTAGGACCTGGATGTGGTTTGAGTGGGTTGAGAGAAGTTTGGGTGTATGTCTGGAAATAGTTTGTGTGACTATTAACTTCCAGTGTTTGTTAACCTCATAGCTCCTCTAAACAAAAAAAGCGAAATATGGACGCCAAACATGTCTTAGCTGACCAACTGCTTTTATCTTGCCTTAACTTATAACTTCCAACCAAGAAATTTGATTTCAGAATTTCATTTGGCACCAAAACAAATGTCTGAAGGGGAACCAACATATCCCAAGGGAAAGGTTTCTATCGTTACTGTGATTGAAAAAAGGGAAATAACCATACATTACTGTAATTGCATTTTTAGATATATAGCCTGCTGTTATTCAACAGTTAAATAACGTATTTAATAAAATGTTTAACAATATTTTTGCAGTGTGACAGATTCTGCAGGAAAAAGCAGTGCTGGTAAACATATACTCTACACTCTTAAAAAGGTGGTTCTTTAAGGGTTCTTTAGTAAAGAAAATTATTCTACTTAGGACCATGAACACTCAAATAACTCTTTTCTTGATTAAAGGGTTCTTTGCATCATGAAAGTGTTCTTCAGGTTGATGGAGAATGTGCTGTAGTTCTATATGATGGTTCTATATAGAACTATTTTGAAAATGGTTGTATATAGCACCTGAAAGGTTTCTTCTGTTGTTCTGATGTAAGGCTTATAACAATAAAAGAACCATTTCAGCTGTTATATGGAACCATTTTCAAAAAGGTTCTATATAGAACCATCTATACATTAAAATTAACATTTTACATGAATCTGAAGAATTTCATGATGCAAAGAGTTCTTTGAGTGTTCACGGGTCTACATAGAACCATTTTCATTTTTAAGAGTGTACTCTTATAAATAAGGTTTCTAAATAGTTCTGACAGAATCTTATAAAATCTTTACAGTGTGTGGAGACATTGTGTGGTTCTTCACACTCGCCCTTCTCATTTCTGGTTCTGTAAACAACTGTCCATTGAAAGGTTCTTGAGGGAGCCAGAACTGTTCCTCCTATAGTATCCCTCCAAAGAACCATACACTTTAAGAGGGCTGTGATGCCAAATGGGTCATTTCCATGCAGAATTGCAGAAAATTAGTGTAAGTCCAGAGTAAAAGCTCAGATCACCTGCGTAGGTAACTGACGTATCATCCGGGTCTGCTATATAAACGCTCGCGCCATGCCACAGCCACAGTGATGATGCTCCTGCTTCGCCTCGCGTGCGCTCCTGTGAATGGGGGGCTGTAGGCGACCGCAGCTTCTTCCACTTTGGCGCCCCGCGTTCTCCACGAGATGGAGGAAGAACACAACCTGTCTTCATTATTTCAGAACGACAGTGGCTTCTATTACCAAAATGACACGGTGACGGTGTCCGCCAAGGTTCCTCTGAGTTACCAGGTGTCCACGTCTCTGCTGATCGGCGCGCTGATCCTCTGCTCCGTCTTTGGAAACGCGTGCGTCGTGGCGGCCATCGCGTTGGAGAGGTCACTGCAGAATGTGGCCAACTACCTGATCGGCTCGCTCGCCATTACGGACCTCATGGTGTCGGTGCTCGTGCTGCCGATGGCGTGCCTCTACCAGGTTCTGGACAAGTGGACCCTCGGGCAGGTGACCTGCGACATCTTCATCTCTTTGGACATCCTGTGCTGCACGTCCTCGATCCTGCACCTGTGCGCAATAGCTCTGGACAGATACTGGGCCATCACTGACCCTATCGACTACATGAAGAAACGGACACTCAAGCGAGCCGCCGTGTTGATCAGCGTCACCTGGCTGGTGGGCTTCTCCATATCCATCCCACCCATGCTGATCATGAAGTCTCAGCCCAAGAGCAAGGCGGAAGACATCGCCAACCCCGAGGCGTGCACCATCAGCCACGATCCGTGGTACACCATCTACTCGACCTTCGGCGCCTTCTACATCCCGCTCATCCTCATGCTCGTGCTCTACGGACGCATCTTCAAAGCCGCGCGCTTCCGCATCCGCAAGACGGTGAGGAAATCGGAGAAGGTGAAGTGCCTGACTGTGTCGCCGGCTCTCTTGAAGAAGTCCAACGGCGAACTGAAGAGCTGGAGGAGCAGCGTGGAGCCCAAACCGGACGCGTGCGCCAACGGCGCGGCGAAGCGCGCTGACGACGGCGAGTCTTTGGAGATCGTGGAGGTGCAGGGCACCAAAAGCACGCTGCCTCTGCCCAGCGCGGCCAGCCAGGTGCCCCTGTTCGAGAACAGGCATGAGAAGAACACGGAGGCCAAGAGGAAGCTCGCCCTGGCGCGCGAGCGCAAAACGGTGAAGACGCTGGGCATCATCATGGGCACGTTCATCGTTTGCTGGCTGCCGTTCTTCACCAAAGCGCTCGTGATGCCCTTCTGCCCCTCGTGCCAGATGCCCGTGTGGCTCAGGGACGTGATCAACTGGCTGGGCTACTCCAACTCCCTCCTGAACCCCATCATATACGCCTACTTCAACAAGGACTTCCAGAGCGCCTTCAAGAAGATCATCAAATGCCATTTCTGCAGACCCTGAACGCTGCAGCCCCCTTCTCTGTAAATCAGTTAGGACTGAACGTCGTCATTGACTTGCTGCGAACAGGTTGTTCAAACAGACCTCGGTGAGTTGACAGAGGTGATAATGGGGGAGAAAAAAATCTGCGTACAATATTATCTCAGTGTACACAACTATGGAAGAGGTCGTTATGTATTATACATTATATTGTTTCTATTTTCAGAAAAAGGTGTATAATACTGTGTATATGATGCAGAGGAACAACATGTGCCACTCATGTCCATTTGAAACATGAATGTGTTCATGCTGTTGAATAAACTGGTTCTGAACTGACTCTCCACCCTGATCTCCTTCTTTCCTCTTCATTTCTTCTGGAATCAAATATCTGTTATGTTCCAGATTAAATACATCCACCTTTGGCTCATCTGTGTGGCTGGTTATTGTGGAAAACATGGACATTTGCATAAGTCTCAGTGATAATAAACAAAGATTATTTCAGGAAGCATATTGTTCTTCATCTGTCTATAATGTGGTTCTGTCCAGCTGTGCAGTCTGTAAATAGCCATGTTATTTCATATGGATTAGCAAAGCTGCAAGTTTGGTATTTATATTGAATATATGGAAGATAAAGGGCTCATGGTAGAGAGACATTTTTTTAGTCAGAGATTTGGAGTCTATTGTGTGTGCATTTGATTATTTTAATTTACTTTGCACTGCAAAAAATTTGATTCATTAAATTATGTACATTTATTAATTCACTTTCCCACTTTGACACTCTCTGGGTTATGTTTTTGAGGAGGTGTCCTTTTTAGACTTTCCAGGCTAGAATTTAGAGGGGGGGTGCCTTCAGACTGAAAAAGCATTTATACAATACATTCACATGGGGTATTTGAGTGCATGACACAAAGCGTTCTTTTTGACATTGCTTTTGGTTGTGGAAACCCATTTCAGTGTTGTTTTTCCTGCGCTGTCCCCCTTGGCACAAAGTGAACCCACACTGAAGGCAGAGGGGGACAACTGCATATTTTCAGAACAAACAGAGCTATTTAACCCTTTGAATAGCTTAACATTAACACATTTTTGCATTGCTTACTATTTAATTACTGAATAATTTGTCTTAGGGTGTAACAAGCTTGAAATTTTAAGGGGTTTGTGTGCTTTTGGTTCTGTTACGCAATCAAGAATGCAAACGAATGCAGATAAATGACAGTCAGAGCAATCAAAGAATGTAAAAAAGCAGACACATTTTTAAATCAGTCTAAAAAGTTGTGGACGTTACCAATCGACACAATTTAATGGTAGATATCACTGAATTAAAAAGCCTGGCTGCAGGTATGATTTCTGAACATTGACATGCAAAACAAGGTAAAATACAGGCAAACAGCTGTGCGTAAGTACATTCTTAAAAACAGAATTTCCTGACTTGTACATAAAGTTCAAGGATAAACCCCATTACACAACCTTCACACTGCACAGTCGCTGAACAAAATCTCCAAAATGATAACGTCACAGGAGAAGGCATAAACACTCTTTACTGTAAATGTATGTCAGTACAGCAAGACTATTTCCAAGTACTTTTCAGTCATTTCTGTCGGTCCATTCATCATGAATTTTACACACAATGTAAAGTGTAGATGCCATTTTTTAATTCTGTCAAAAAATGAAAATGGAGGTGGACACAAATGGAGATGCAAGGTTTTGTTCTGACAGTGTCGATGTGGGTTTTTTTTTAAACCAATTTACATAATGATTCTTTTATTGAAAGGTGCTCTAGGGAACCAGCATGACATCACTCCAAAGAACCATGTCATTTTTAAATGTAGTGACTATATTTATATGTAGATATGCAGTCCTGTGCCAAATAGACACCTGAGAAAATGATATTTACAATGCTATGCAACTGGGCAGCTATTATACATTAATACAATACACAGTTAGTTTACATATGCCAGTGAAATGGAATGTTCACTTCTATTTCCAGATCTCTCCACGTGGTAGGCCAGTGTTATTTGTTGATCATACTGCGTTACTACAAAAAATGCCCACATGTAACATAACTGATCCTGATCGTTAGTTTTTTCACACGACTTCATCGTGGCCTAGACATTTCATATTCTCAAGACACTCCAGCAGTCCAAAGAAATCCAGTTGAGCTGAAGCCACTAAAAGCCACTCAGCAGAACACACACAGACTGGCTGGTCTCCATAGTGACACATTGGTTGCAAACTCTAGGTTTGAGGTGCAATTATCTGATCAAAGGCCCAGGACAATACAGAGGGACCACGTGGACCAACGACTGAACAGACTGGGCGGTCCCATGTCCACTGCTTTTTTTTTTTTACCACAGGGCAGTACAGAGGTAAGATTGATGTTCATCTCATAACATGAACTTTGCTTTAGAAGGACCATCAACTGATTTTATGTAATCAAACAAGTAGTCTGGAAGATTTTCTATCAATTTCAGGGAGGCACAGTGGCATAATTTCAGGGGGGAGGTGAGAGGGTATAGTCTCACTGAGTCCCATAGTACCAAAGTACGATACCTTTGCAAGTGAAGTCAGTAATTATATATAAATCAGTATATCTAATACGCCTCATTCTGAGATTGCAAGAATACAATACAATTATTCCATCTAGTTCAATACACATTTGAGTTCAGTCATTTTGTGTGGTGAAATTGTCTTATTCCATTGGTAGATCATTTTTTTTCCTGTTTAAAGACATATTTCACATAATTTTGCTTATTTCAGGAAGTAATGCTTGAAAAACCAAATACATCCAAAACAAGACAATTTCACTACATAAAATGAAAAATAAGTAAAAATATGCAGACATAGACTGAATAATCTTGTAATATTCTATTTTAGATATATTGCTCAGATTTAAAAGGCCCATACTCATTCAGATTTCTTTCAGATTTCTCTGACTGTGCATGTGTGCAAACAGACAATGGTACTGGAAATATGCAAGCAGCATTACCGCAAGATTGGCAGCAAAACACTTTTGGAGTGATGTTAAAACCAACTACATGCTTGATGAAATGAAGGCTTTTATCTTTTAGATGATGTATGTTCATATATTCAGGTAAACTGGTGCTGTGTTTTTAAAAAAAAAGGTATGACGAAGTTTTTATATTACATTTACATCATGTCCTTTTTTTTGGGAGTTTATTGGCAGGTTGTAAACCAGAAGTCTGATTACTGCATGATTCATGTAAACCCAGAGCCCCCCATTATCTGATTACTCAAGGCGTTGATGTGTTGATCGGATTATTGACTAAATCTGATTTTCTGCAGTTATCAGACTATTAAGTGCATGTAAATACACCCAGTAAATTCTAAAAAGGTTGTTTCTGAAGCATGTTTACCATTCATGGCCTTGGGAGTGAATTTTGAAACTTTGACGATGTGTACATATTACTTCAAAATTTGGTTTTACAAGATATGGAGCCTTTGAATTAACTTCACTTGCCCAGGAATCATTTCTTGCAGAGAAATGTCAATTTCAGAACAACATACCTCATCAATTAGCTTCCAACAACACTATACATACGTCTGTTTATTCTTATTCATTATGATTCAAATGAATTCTTTACAACATGCAACATGACGTATTAATTGTTAACAATTATAAAACATAAATAGTTAATCTGAAGAAAACATTTAGGTTAGTGCTAGATGTTAGTGACTTTATTGGCATGACTTTAGAGAATAACTTATTTGAAACTTAACAGAGAGTAAACAGGCAAATTACATCAATTTTTTTTAGTCATTTTTGCTATGAGGCCCATAACGTCATGGTTACACCGCTGGTGTGTTTTGATGACTTTGGAGAGCATAAAAAACTAACTAAAGATCAATAGAAAAAAGTCTGTTCAAAACGAGACTCTGCTCTTCAAAATAAAGGTGCCAAAGGGGTTCTTTAGAGCAATGTTCCACTTTTGCTTCCGTTAATTACCTTTCAGTGGACAGAGTGTAATGAACCGTTTAAAAGTTTGTAGAACCCCAATGTAAAATGAAGGTTCCATACCAGAAAAAAGGTTTTCTAAATCTCTTCGTTCAAGCCAAGAACCATTTAGGAAACTTTATTTTTAAGACTGGACTGAAAAAAAGGAGATGAGGCAGAAGGCATTAAAGTGCCATGTTTCATGTCAAAGCTTTTTCCACTGAAATCTAAAATCTGTGCGCCTTCCAACGAGACTCTCCCCCAGCAACGCCTGATCCCCATTACCCAGCATACTCCTCTCTCGCCCACTCAGAAGGCAGATGAAGGATCGTCAGGTGGCAGAGCCAGTGGCTGCTGATGCAAGTGTGCCATGCTGGAGGGTGAGAGAGAGAGAGAGAGAGAGAGAGAAAGAGAGAGAGAGAGAGAGAGAGAGAGAGAGAGAGAAAGAGAGAGGCAAATCTCAACTCTCTCACCCCCCCCAGTCATCTAACACTCTGCCTTTCAAAGCCTGTGCATCACTGTTGACTCAAGCTGTCAACACGAGCAAAAATGAGAAGCGTGTGATTACCTTCAGGACCTGGAGATGGTGATAAGAGGCTTGAAATATCCTCTCTGGCACTGAACTAGCTGCAGACTTAAGCAAGAGTTGTGGTCAGAGGGAGCATTACTTTGAATGTCATAATCCTTTGACTCCAATCAGGCCTGTCTTCGGCCGATTGTATATCACATCAGAAGAATAATGAGAACATATTTCATCAGATCATTTTTTATGCATTGGCTCCTTCTAATGATATCATTATATAAGACCTTATCAAAGAAGTAGAGCGAGTAGCGGGTTATCTTTGCATAGTAGAAGATGAATCTTAAATAACTTTGCTGATGAGAGTGCAAAGTAACTACATAGTGTTTCTTTTTAGACACTGTTAATCTTCCCAACTTTCACTAAAGTTTAGAATATTTTCTTTCATTTTAACCTAAAGTTCGTCTTCTCCAAGCCCCACTTCAGACCTGAAAAGATCCACAAGTACTTCTGTTCATCCTTCCGCTGTGAGAAGACAGCTCAACACTACGGGTTTGAAAAGATCTGTAGCTGTCAAGAAGCTGTTACTAGACCAAAAAAAGAACATTTACAAATCAAACAAAGAAGCTGGGGTTCTCAGAACAATGGATTGACTGCCCCAAAGTCCAGATCTCAACATCACTAAACATGTTTGACATCACTTGGATCATAATAATCAGAAAATGGAACCAACTGCAAAGTTGTGTTTTCAGGAAGTGTGGAAAAATATCCCTGGAGATTTCTATGAAAATCTGAAAGCAAATCTACTAAACATATACATATATGCAACAAAGTCTTGTATCTCCACTTTTGATGTTTCTTAGTTTTTCACATAATTTGAAAATGCCTGTATATTTCTTGGTGAATGGACCAAAAGAAATGACCCAAAATGACTTGGAAAAAACAGTGTTTTTTCCTTCTCCTGTAAAGCTGTACAGTTACCATTTTGGAGATGCAAGGTTTTGTTCCAACAACAGCGATACATATATACACTGCTCAAAAAAGTAAAGGGAACACTTAAACAACACAATATAACTCCAAGTAAATCAAACTTCTGTGAAATCAAACTGTCCACTTAGGAAGCAACACTGATTGACAATCAATTTCACAGCTGTTGTGCAAATGGAATAGACAACAGGTGGAAATTATTGGTGATTAGCACGACACACTCAATAAAGGAGTGGTTCTGCAGGTGTGGACCACAGACCACTTCTCAGTACCTTTCTGCTTTCTGGCTGATGTTTTGGTCACTTTTGAATGTTGGTGGTGCTTTCACACTCGTGGTAGCACGAGACGGACTCTACAACCCACACAAGTGGCTCAGGTAGTGCAGCTCATCCAGGATGGCACATCAATGCAAGCTGTGGCAAGAAGGTTTGCTGTGTCTGTCAGCGTAGTGTCCAGAGCCTGGAGGCGATACCAGGAGACAGGCCAGTACACCAGGAGATGTGGAGGAGGCCGTACAGCAGGATCACTACCTCCGCCTTTGTGCAAGGAGGAACAGGAGGAGCACTGCCAGAGCCCTGCAAAATGACCTCCAGCAGGCCACAAATGTGCATGTGTCTGCACAAGCGGTTAGAAACCGACTCCATAAGGATGGTATGAGGACCCGATGTCCACAGATGGGGGTTGTGCTCACAGCCCAACACCGTGCAGGACGCTTGGCATTTGCCAGAGAACACCAGGATTGGCAAATTCGCCAGTGGCACCCTGTGCTCTTCACAGATGAAAGCAGGTTCACACTGAGCACATGTGACAGATGTGACAGAGTCTGGAGACGCCGTGGAGACCGATCTGCTGCCTGCAACATCCTTCAGCATGACCGGTTTGGCAGTGGGTCAGTAATGGTGTGGGATGGCATTTCTTTGGAGGGCCGCACAGCCCTCCATGTGCTCGCCAGAGGTAGCCTGACTGCCATTAGGTACCGGAATGAGATCCTCAGACCCCTTGTGAGACCATATGCTGGTGCGGTTGGCCCTGGGTTCCTCCTAATGCAGGACAATGCTAGACCTCATGTGGCTGGAGTGTGTCAGCAGTTCCTGCAAGATGAAGGCATTGAAGCTATGGACTGGCCCGCCCACTCCCCAGACCTTAATCCGATCTGGGACATAATTTCTCGCTCCATCCACCAACACCACATTGCACCACAGACTGTCCAGGAGTTGGCAGATGCTTTAGTCCAGGTCTGGGAGGAGATGCCTCAGGAGACCAATCGCCACCTCATCAGGAGCATGCCCAGGCGTTGTAGGGAGGTCATACAGGCACGTGGAGGCCACACACAATACTGAGCCTCATTTTGACTTGTTTTAAGGACATTACATCAAAGTTGAATCAGCCTGCAGTGTGTTTTTCCACTTTAATTTTGTGTGTGACTCCAAATCCAGGCCTCCATTGGTGAATAAAATTATGATTTTTGTGTGATTTTGTTGTCAGCACATTCAACTTTGTACAGAACAAAGTATTCAATGAGAATATTTCATTCATTCATAGGATGTGTTATCTGAGTGTTCCCTTTCTTTTGAGCAGTGTATATATATATATCTATCTAAGTATTTAGTCAGTCACCAATTGTGCAAATTCTCCCACTTAAAAAGATGAGAGAGGCCTGTAATTGACATTATAGGTAGACCTCAACTATGAGAGACAAAACGAGGAAAAAGAATTCTGAAAATCACATTGTCTGATTTTTAAAGAATTTATTTGCAAATAATGGTGGAAAATAAGTATTTGGTCAATAACAAAAGTTCATCTCAATACTTTGTTATATATCCTTTGTTGGCAATGACAGAGGTCAAACGTTTTCTGTAAGTCTTTACAAGGCTGGCACACACCGTTGCTGGTATGTTGGCCCATTCCTCCATGCAGATCTCCTCTAGAGCAGTGATGTTTTGGGGTTGTCGGCAGGCAACACGGACCTTCAACTCCCTCCAAAGGTTTTCTATGGGGTTGAGATCTGGAGACTGGCTAGGCCACTCCAGGACCTTGAAATGTTTCTTACGGAGCCACTCCTTTGTTGCCCTGGCAGTGTGCTTGGGATCATTGTCATGCTGAATGACCCAGCCACGTTTCATCTTCAATGCCCTTGCTGATGGAAGGAGGTTTGCAAAATCTCAAAATACATGGCCCCATTCATTCTTTCATGTACACGGTCCCTTTGTAGAGAAACAGCCCCAAAGCATGATGTTGCCACCCCCATGCTTCACAGTTGGTATGGTGTTCTTTGGATGCAACTCAGCATTCACTCTCCTCCAAACACGACGAGTTGTGTTTGTACCAAACAGTCCTTCTTTGGTTTCATATGACCACATGACATTCTCCCAATACTCTTCCGGAACATCCAAATGCTCTCTAGCAAACTTCAGATGCGCCCAGATATGTACTGGCTTAAGAAGGGGGACACGTCTGGCACTACAAGATCTGAGTCCCTGGCGGCGTAGTGTGTTACTGACAGCAGCCTTTGTAACGTTGCTCCCAGCTTTCTGCAGGTCATTCACTAGGTCCCCCCGTGTGGTTCTGGGATTTCTGCTCACCGTTCTTGTGATCATTTTGACCCCAAGGGCTGAGATCTTGCGTGGAGCCCCTGATCGAGGGAGATTAGCAGTGGTCTTGTAGGTCTTCCATTTTCTGATTATTGCTCACACAGTAGATTTCTTCACACCAAGCTGCTTGCCTATTGCAGATTCAGTCTTCCCAGCCTGGTGCCGGTCTACAATCTTGTTTCTGGTGTCCTTCGACAGCTCTTTGGTCTTCACCATAGTGGAGTTTGGAGTGTGACAGTTTGAGGTTGTGGGCAGGTGTCTTTTATACAGATAACGAGATCAAACAGGTGCCTTTAATACAGGTAATGAGTGGAGGACAGAGGAGCCTCTTAAAGAAGTTACAGGTCTGTGACAGCCAGAAATCTTGCTTGTTTGTAGGTGACCAAATACTTATTTTCCACCATTATTTGCAAATAAATTCTTTAAAAATCAGACAATGTGATTTTCTGAAATTTCTTTTCCTCATTTTGTCTCTCATAGTTGAGGTCTACCTATAATGTCAATTACAGGCCTCTCTCATCTTTTTAAGTGGGAGAACTTGCACAATTGGTGACTGACTAAATACTTTTTTTCCCCACTGTATATATATATATATATATATATATATATATATATATATATACATACACATAGTCTAACAGATTTTGAACACTGCAACAACCCTTTAAGCTTTGCTTGATTTGCATGATTCACATGCCATAAAGTGCTCAGGGCCTCAGGACAAACATTTCAGATGAAATTTTGACTTGCAGGCTTACATAGTCTTTTGGGGCTGAATTTGTTTTCTCCATTGTTGAGGAGAATAACTTGTCAGTTGTCATTTGGAAGCATTCTCAGCCATTTAAATCCAGCATTATCTGAGGCAGCCAGATTGTGCTGTTAGAAGTCAGGATCTAGCCATGTGCTCGGGGAGAAGGCAATGCGCCCGTGGATTTGGGAGCGCCTGATCTAATCACACTGTCTGGACCAGCTAATTCATGAGTGTACATTTTCTCATCAGGCTTTAGACCAAGAATACAATCCGGCCCACACTGACATTTGATGATTTACTGAAAGGTTTTGCTGGACGAAGGCCAACATGGCCCAGTGTCTGCCAAGCAAAACCGATGAAAGGTTCTTTTCACAAAGCGGCACAAGCACCATGTTTACATGACAGAATTTAAAAAAACATAAACATCATGAGTTGAACTTTTTCTGTGAGCTCTCCATGTTTGCAGTACACACTTGAGTTATAACATTTATTCACACTGCTCGCACTTTACTGCACTTTATTGTTTTATAGATGCAAAATGTCCTTTTTTTCTCATGGACTCTGATGTATTCTGTGATTATGCCAGAGAAGATATGAAAGTGTCTCCAGGGTAGGAGGTGAGGATTAAACAGCCTCTGTTCTTGGGCCATAAAAGAGTTCAAAAAACGATTCATATAAAACAACACAAAGCGAAAGGCGCCCACATACTGCTGCACAGAGGTGTTCTGTTGGTTGACACTGAAACCCTGCCAGAATTGCAAAAAGGCACAACTTTGCACAAAAAAGTATAATTCAATCTTTTGAAGTACCACATTCCATGAATATCAACTCTAGAGAATTGAAGAATATCCCTGTATCCAGAGCTGTTTCTCATAAATAAGGCTCCATGCGGCTCACACAAACCATTTCTAGAGATGGTAAACAGATGATTCTCACTTACTCTCTGAACAGGAATTACACTTGTCACTTCAATATTGGAAGTCTCTGACCAGAACAGCTTTAATTTGACAGGATCCTAATTGCTGTTATATCAGCCATGAAAAACAACTTAGTGCTGAATGCTGCTCTGAGCAGAATTTGGGCCTGAATGGAAAGTAAAATTGAGGTATCCATGATGGCAACAGGCTGAGCTGGGTTTTAACACAAGAGTTTTCCCTAGAGGAAGCTTTAGTGCTTGTGAAACCATCTGAGGCCTAGATTTCTAGGCACACACAGTTATAATGCTTTAAAGGGCCCATGTCCTACATTGTTCTTTTATTTTACTTTCTTTTCCTGTCCTAACAAAAAATAGTCCTATTTTATTTTTGCGTCACCATTGTCCAACCTGGTCTGTTTGGTCTGTCCGACCAAATTTTTAGTCACCACGCCTTTAAGACTGAAACATGTAAATAGCCTCTTTTCTGATTGGCTGTCTTGTATTGTGCCATATTCAAAAATATCAGGATGAAACACTCCTTACAACTTCAGCGTGAGTGATTGGTGCTAAATTGCTGTCAGATAAATAGACGGATTTATATGTAAATGCAGTGGTTTTTGTGACATCACAAAAAAAAGAATTCAAAATGAGCTGTTTCTGTACATGTTACTTAAGCATTAGAACACAAGAGGGAATTTGTGTTGTCACGAAATAACATCATGGCTGTGATTTGGTCGTAGCCACAAGCCGAAGGCAAGTGCCGTAGATCACAGCCGTTATGTTATTCACAATAACACGCAATCTTGAAAGTTCTATTGCTTTTATACAACAGGTAAATAAATAAAGTAAGAAATAAATGTGGCATTTAATATGTTTTAATGTCAGCAATTCCTTCCACTAAATTATAGTTTCTTAATCAAAAGCTTGTTGCTATGTCAGAGTAAATGAGCCCTGCTCACTTGCTGCACAGCCAGCAGTTTTCTTTCGAGGTCCTTACACAGACCAACACATTAAACTTGTTACACACTCTTACACGCTTATTTTCTTCTATTTCTATTCTTGTTCAGGGCAATTACCTTACTTCTTTGTTCATTATATGACTTATATATCCACTACTTTTGTCTTCCTTTTTTTTTACAGTTTTGTGTCAACTAAAACCAGCTTTAGTGCCTTTTACTGTGCTCTCAAAATCCACTTTTTTACTCATAAAAAGTTTTTCACTCTCATAAAATAAAGAAAAATACACAAGTAGAAAATGAAAAGTTGAAAAGTTCTCCAAAATAGTTATTTTGTGTCAGGGGTAGGGAACTGAGGCCTGGAGTCCAGTACAGTTTAGTTTCCCTGCACACTACCTAAACCTGGTAAATAGCTGATGAGTTGAATCAGGTGTGCTTAATCCCTGTTCTATAGCATCACTCCAAAGAACTGTTCATGGTACCTTTATTTTTAAGGAGCATTCTGCTCCGAAACTAGTTTGTGTTATTTATTCAGTTGTACAGTATTCCGTGGCACAGCGTTGTATCCATCAGCCTCATCAGTTTGACAGAATTCATGATTTTATATTGTTTGTGTATTATACAAATATATAGCATTTGGTACCCCTGTGGTGCCACCCAATCAACCTGGTCCAGACATACCACTGCTCTGCACATTTTAGCGTTTTCTCTGTTCTCAAACACATGATCCAACTAATCAGCTCATTGTCAAGCCCTCTTGAGCTGAGGTTGGTATGTTAGAACAGGAAAACATATGTAGGGGTAGCCTACTTCAGAACAAGGGTTGGGAACCTGTGGGCTAATAAATGCAGAAAAGCTAGCATTGCTTTATCTTTTACAAAATCATGAAGAAAACAGTGATTCTATCTTTATTTAATACAAAGTGGACACATTTTTTGCCAGAGAACAGAAGCCAAACTGAGCTACTCACTCAAAAGTCTGGCACCACTGCTGGATGGCTCTAAGCATGTTTACAAAAATGAAGTGATTGTAAATTTTTTCATTTTGGCTGGAAATTTCCTTTTAAGAGTGTAGGCCTCAGATATGGGAATTCAACAAGTGGTCAGAAAATTGGCTATGGATGTGTGAGATTGTCAAATATGCTTTCAGCAATAGAAGTGAATCATATATATTCAATAAAGTCTACTGTGACCAAACCACTGTCAAAATAAAACATTATTTGGATGACAAGTTTTGCAAGAGCAGTTTTGCAAGGGTTAAGCACATTTTCCCAGAGAATTAATTACATTGACCACTTCAAACATAGTTTTATCAATTTTCACACAGAAAGTTTCAGGTAATTAGCTGCATTAATTACCAATGCAAGGATCACAAATACACTCTCAGTGACAGGTGATGGCCAACAAGGGCAGATTCATCTTTTTTTTAAAGATCATGGACTGTGTCATGCTGAATAATGACACTGTGTTACATTCATGAGAAGGTCTTGAATTTTTAAATGATGGTTACAAAAGCTTCCTGCTGCCATTTAGACAATAATGTAGAATTTTATATAATCACAGAGGGAATAGAATGGAGAGTTATCAAATATTTATATGGACGATTATTTGGCCTTAAAAAGAGTCTTGAAGAAAGAGGTGAATCCAGAATCCAGAATCATTACAGAGCAGATGAAATAGTTTACCATATACATGATACTAAATTTTAAAAAATTTGAGTTATTTCTCTTGGACAGGGAATCTGTTCAGGCAGAGGAGTTTAATTGTGCATAAGAAGTAGTTTTCAAAACAATTTTCACACCAGTATCACTTCATAATACCTGTACTGTGCTTGTTATGTAAGCAAATGAAATCCATTGATGCTTAAAAAGAGCTATGAACAGTCATACCAATGTTTATTGGAAACCTAGCATTTATCACAAAATTTAGACTGAAGTAATAGTGAAAATAGTTATGATAATAATACTGAAAATAGTTCAGCCCTCACAAGTGCAATGTGCAAAATGTACAGTAGAACCTTAAGACATACCAGAGGAAGAGAAAAAGAATGCAATGCAAAAAGCTCTCCAGGAAATCCCACCCCGTCATGGAAATGATGAAGTCAATGTTATTCCAGAAATAAAAAAGGAACATTCCAAAGTGAAAACAAACACAGCCACTAAAACTGAAGATAAATGGAGTAATATTGCTCCTCCTATAGTCCCCTATATGAATATGTTAATATGAACCTGATATGAACCTCAGAACAATTTCTGCACATATTAACAGCAAATGCGGTAAAAGGTAATAAGGAGCTGTTTGAGACAGTGCTTTCTTTTGAAGTATATGCATTTTTTTCAATATATGTAATTACACAGAGTGCACTGTATATTCTGTAGTGGAACACTGTCAGTCGCTGAGAATGAAAGTTATGCAATAAAAATTCTATCATGATATAAAAGATTCATGCAGCACTTGAGCAGTGGATGTGTGTGCACATAGGCACCAAAATCCAGAATCTGGATTAACATAGTATTTTTAAGTTAAATATTCAAATATTAAGTTAATATTTTAAGTAAAATCAAATTATGGAACACAGTATTTAATTGGATTAACCATAATAAGGTGTTCTTGAGAGCCTTGAGGCTGAAGCTTGCATAGCTACTTGTTTAGCCTAGTTAGTTATAGAAGCCTTAAAAGAAAAATTTAATTAATTTTTCACAATTTCTGCATAATTTAATGGTCAAGATGTAAACAATATCATTCAGAGTGCTTTGATGTGAGGTGCTCCATTCTAAAGAATCAGAATTATTCAATGTTTTGATAGAAACCAGACATCTGAATCCCCTAAAATCTCCCTCATTGAAAGTTATTACATGAAATGGGACTGCCTGATGCCTGAGTTATTGTTTTTCAATAGTCTTGAGGTGAGATTTTGGCCCAAAACATATTTTAAATATATTGGGGATGGACAGGTACACACAGGATATTGAGGCAAAACAGTCCCAAAAGAAAACTTTAAGCGTTTTATTTCAATATGCTGTACATCCATTTGTAACAATATGATGAGTTTTTGAAAAGAAAAACAGCTGACTTGTGCGGAAATATACATATGTATTTCTCTAATGAAGGTGATATTATTGGTGATATTTGTGGTATGTGTAAAGCCCACTATCTATGATGTAGATTATGAACTAAATAACTTTTTTAAAGCAGTCTATGATACATTTTGCAATGAAACCCTTAATTTTCAGAATTACCTTTATTTTACCATTAATTTGAGTATATATATATAAAAACTCATCTAGGTTACCTGGTCATTTTGGACTGTACATAATCCAGCTATATTTGTGCTGTAGACATCCCGACCCCTGGTTCCTATCATCACCACTGTAAAATGTTTTTATATGATAGACCACATCAAACCAATCTGAATGGCATTGTTTACATCACAATAACTGAATAATGATAAAAATCTATTTTGTTTAAAATTAAAAAGACGTGTGAATGTGAAGAATCTCCACTTAATGTTAGGGATTTATTCCATTAAACTATCTATTAAAGGCTTGTTAGAGAATCTAAAGTAGTTCGAGCCACAGTGTGTTTTATTTTGCAACAGAATGTTTTTTGTTGGTATTAGATAGAAATCATCAGTGATGTAGGTTTAGAAACATTAGCAATGTAGGCTTATAAAACTCTGATGTCTTGCGGTGGACTACTACAAACATTCAAAGTTAGTTGTTGTATGATAATAGATAGATGACATCAAATATTTATGAAAAAAAAATAATTTGTCCTCCAGACAAGGACAAAGTTGAAGCTCAGTCCTCTGTGAAAATAGCAACTGTTGTGGAGAAAGTGATAGTGTTCTTCTCCAAAGGGGTCACAGAGAGGAGTGTTCAAAGAGGACCACCTGTGTCTGACTCACACTGGAGAGTCTGGAGGGCCGCAGGGCACCGATGCGGGAGTAAACCTCGGCATCCGAGTGAGGGCTTGGAGGGGTGGTGAAGATGATGGGGTGCGGGGGAGGCTGCAGTGTAGGCGGCGGTGGTGGAGGTGGAGGGAGAGGAATGAGTGGAGGAATGACGGGAGGAGGTGCAGGAAGAACAGGTGAAGGTGGAGGAGAAGTCTGAGGGGGTGTGTGGGGATCAGGAGGGGGAGAGGTAACCGTAGGAGTCACTACAGGAGGCAGGTTCAGTTCTTTGAGGCTGTAGTGGGCCATGTGGTAGAAGCCAAAGTACTCCAAAGAGTTCCTGGCCTGAGCCATACGCAGCTTATGTCGGAGGAGCAGGATGCGGTAGAGAAGAGCCAAGATAAGGAGTCCAGCCAGAGTCATCAGTATTATGGCAACCTTTAACTCCAAGCCCCAGCAGCCATTGGATCCAGATGAGGTGTTGCAGCCCTGAGAAGATGGAACCCCTGGAGAGGGTTTGTGGTCCATTTTGAGGAGGTTTCCACACCACTCCACAGGCTGCCTGGAGATGTGCAGTAGTCAGTTCTGTGACTAATTCAGTGGGCACAGCCATAGCATAGTCTTCACTATGAAGGGACCTCTCAGCATCTGTTTCTCAAACCCATCTGCGCAGAGAGGTGTCTCTGTAGAGGAAGGTGCAGTCTAACATGGTGGAACATCTGCTTTGATGGAAATGAAACAAAAATTATCAGCTAGAGCTCCACTAAAACACAAGCACCAGAACAGCAACAATAAACTATGACTTACAGAGCTAAGTTCTGTTCTGGGCTGCACTGTGGTAGATTTCAGGCTGTGTTCCACTCTTAAAAATAAAGGTGCCAAAAGAAGTTCTTTGAAGCACTGGCCTAGAAGAACTTCTTTTGCTTCTCTAAATAACCTTTTAGTGGATGGTTCTTTAATTAACTATTTCAAAAAATATATATTTTTGAAGTTTAAAGGAATAGATTGACAAAAAAAAGAAAAAATGTACACAATTTTTCACCCCAGATGCAGCTGATCAGCCAAGATATAATTGGTGTTCAAATTGTGTTTCTTTAGTTTTATACTGGAGCTACGAGGCTAACATTGATAAACACTAGAAGTCAACAGTCATCCAAATCTTTTCAGTAAAAAGACCAAAACTCCTCTCAACCCACTCCAACCGCATCCATGTATTTATTAAGGTCTCACAGCGTTACCAGTGCAGTTTAGGAGAGAGTTTGACTTATTACGAACATTAAAAATGAACAAAACTGAAAACAAACACGTAGATAAGGGGTGAACATTCATTATCTTTTATTCATATATAAGACATATCCTCTTTTTGGGAATTACACAACTCATCAATCCAGGATTTCTGATTTGCCTAAAACGTCTGGGATTTGGCTTTGCCACCCTTCTGCCCCTGGTGTCCTCTTTTTTGAAAATCATCATAAAGTTCACAGTAAATCACACCGTGTTCTAGACAATAATGACAAGTCTGTCCAGAATTAATGATGACCTGGATGCGGGTGGAATGGTTTGAGAGATTGTTTCTAAAAAGAAAAATAAAACCTTATCCAAGTCAAGAACAGCTTAGGAACCTTTATTTTTAAGTGTGTATGTGTCCATATATATATATATATATATATATATATTTATTTTATTTAAATTTTTTTTAACCAGATGTTTCAGAGAAAGGTACATGCAAGTAAAGTGGAGCACATTTTTTATTCCCAAAAGCTTCTGAATGAAGTAACAAAAAAGACCAATTAGAGACTTACTTTTCTGGTGTGCAGCCATGTCCTCGATGAAGAGAAAGTTCCAAGAAGTCTGTAATAATACAGTACAGAGGCAGGAAAGTACTATGGTGGGGAGGAAACTCGGGGGGGGGGGGGGGGGGGGTTCAGGAAACACAGCAGTTCCTCTTATCAACCTTGCCTGGTGATTGGTCAATATAGTCATCACTATGGATACAGGAAACGTATGTCAGTAATGGAATTTAAGAGCAACAAGCAGTTATCAAAGACCTCCAGGCCTTCTTTAAAAGGCACAGCTTTTGTTTCATTTGCTAGCAATAATCCTTTTGCATACTGGCAAACAAGAGCATTTTTGGCAGTTAAGAAAAAAAGAATAAGCTTTTCAACAGTCATGTAGGTGAAGCGTTCGAGCAGAAATGTACCGTTAATGGCTCTCGCTTAAGAAGCTCCCCATTACTTCCAGAGTTCTGCAAAACATACTGCGTCACAGCAGGTGCTCCCTCTGTTATTATAAAGAAAGGAAAGGTGCATTAAGGCCTTATTTCCTTCAAAGCCATTCTCTGTCAAAAGCAGGGAGGAGGGGTGCTTCTTTTCACTGCCATTTCATAGCCCAGTGTTAGAGAATTCATTAAAGTCAGGTGGAACAGAATATACAGGAAAGGATGTTCTGGTTAGCAAATGAAGTCAAGCTTCATCTTCATCTGTTTGGTATTGCTAACACACGCAGCAAGGGGAGTGCATGGAGCTGAAGCCTTTCGACTTCACAGTGATCCCAGCCACCTGCAGCTCTCCCCAAAGCAGCACTGAGAGATAAAGATTAAAGCCAGTTCACCGCCAGTCATTAATGCTCACCATGGGACATGAGTCAGTACATCAGTGTACATACAAGCTGGAAGCGCAAGAAGAGCCAGTTTCATCCAAATGTTACAGCCAAAAAAATTACTATCAAAATGACAATATATGACACATGTCTGAGCACAGTTAAGCTCTTCTCCTGAGTATAATTCCCCACTGTATTATACCAATTGTTGGACTGCAAAAAAAGAATTATATTTGACATGGAAAAAAGGCAGCACATTAAATCTATTCAGACACTATAATGGCAGTGCAGTGCATATGTATTTGGATATGAGTTGGGCTTTCCAAAGGGCAGAATGTCAGTACTAATTTGATGGTAGTTAATTCTGTATTGGGTAAGGCATTTAGGAATACATAAAACCCTCTATCTCCAATTTTAGGGGATCATAATTGATTATCATACTGCAATGTTTAATTCTTGAATTTACTGTCAAAGAATTTACAGTCTGAAAGAATGAAGAAAAGCTGGTAGTGAGAAAAGGAATTAAAATGGACTGACCACCCCAGAGTCTAAACCTCAACATCACTGAATGTGTTTCAGATCACTTGGATTGTGGGAATCAGAAAATGCTACCATCTTCTAATACTGACCTGTAGAGGTTTAGAAGAATATCCATGCAAATGTATTTTAAAATCTGAAAGCAAGTCTGGAAGCTGATAAATAGTGGACATGAAGATACTGAAAAACACACACTCTTTTGGGTGCTAGGTGTCCAATAATGTATGGTTCCCTGAAAAATATATTTTAAGTTAGACTTAGGCAGCCAAGAAAACTGTTCAAAGCTATTTATTTCTGGAATGTTTCAGTAAAACACTATATAGCTTTCTACATAAATACAAAGGAGCATAAATACAGTAACACATTACAAGATTTTTGTGTATTTAAAAAGTTATTAATATATTGGTTTGAAAAATACAGTTAGAAGAAGACTTTTGGGTTTGGTTCCTTACATCTCACTGCACTCCAACCATTATGAGTTTGCTATATTCACTTGATTTAACTTAAAAGGTTAATTTGCATTTTGATGCAAGTACTGGATGGTAATAATAAATACCAAGCTTCCTCAAGGAAAGCTCTGAAAATGGGTAAGCTAAACCACATTCACACAAGAACAATGTATTGTTCATTTGTTTAATTGTATTTTTTCTGGAGCTTACATTTACATTTACATTTACATTTACATTTACAGCATTTAGCAGATGCTCTTATCCAGAGTGACTTACAAGAAGCTTGCTTAAATGCCATATGTTCTTTACATTGTTGAATGAATATTTTTTTTAAATACTCATCCAGCGAATAAAGATGGAAATCTTCTAAAATAACACCATTGTTTATCAACTATTTCATCATTAGCACATGGTGTGTAGCAAACACACTCATTACAAACTCAACAAATGGCTTCTTTACACACCCTGAAGTTCCTGATAAAGCCTGAGTAGACTGATAAATCAATGTAATGACCCAGTTATTTATCTTAGTGTTACTGAACTCTAAAGAAAGATGATCATACAGAACATTCTTCTCAGCAGTGGATGTGTCATCTTCAGTAATGGACATGTTTATGAGCATTTCAAGGCACTACAATCCTATAGCTACCCATTTTATATTCCAGTTCACAAGATTTTATTTTGAAATATGGCAAATTGTTTGCATACTTCATCAGACAGGCTGCAGTCCTGCTCTAGGGATTGTGGGTGCAGCAGTGGACTGAATCAGAAAAACATTTTGAGAATTTTAGAGATTCATTGAAATGATAAGCATTTATTTTTCATGAAACATATTAACAGGAGAATTAAATGAAGTATACATGAATGAAGTAAAAATGACAAAAACAGGGCTTTTCCCTGTGTCTTATGAACATGGAATATGTTTCCAAATATATTTAGAACAGTGTATTGAGTTTTAATTTTGTCCAACTCTGAGCCAAAATAACAAAAATGAACATTGTGCAAATACAGCTGCTGCATGTGCGTTATTTGGTAAAAACAGTGCTTTAATGTCTCTACTGAGCATCTTGTGGATTCTCTGAGGGTTTTTTACAATGACAGTAAAGGCTGTTCAGTGCTTTGATGAGAATGTAATTATGCAGAGGTAGAAATTAGGAAAGCTCTGAACATCCCTTGTAATTGAAGAAATAAATGCAAAGAGAAGTATGCATACATCCAAGTAGCATATTTTGCATGGCTGTTGTATGTTTGGTAAATGACAGTGGAACATTAAAGATTCATGAGTTTTTCTATTTAAGAAATTCAGATGAATTTAGATCTGTTGTGCAGTTGTTTGTGAATGGTTTAGTATGATTGGCGCTTGAGTGCATGGCTCTATTTCCTGTGCCTGATTGACGCGCGTCACATCTCTCATCACAGCCAGAGCCTCAGCACTGAAGAAGAGCTCCTTCAGCCCCCTTCAACCAGCTGAGACTTCAACCACAGGTGTGTGTGTGTGTGTGTGTGTGTGTGTGTGTGTGTGTGTGTGTGTGTGTGTGTGTGTGTGTGTGTGTGTGTGTGTGTTCAACTCAAATGATGAAGGCCTAGTGTGAGTACTGAATTAAAAAGTGATAAGTTCCATACTGGAATGTACATCTATGAACATGGAGAGAACGTGTGGGTGTGGAATTAGGGTGCCAGTGGTGCTATGAGTCATGACATTTATTGGGCAACATTAAATCTACTCTGATTGACACAGCAGGCAAAACTAATTATCTTATTACCGGACTCATAATAAGTGTTCATTTCCACACATCTATTCTGACATTCTGCAACTTTCAAGCATTTTGAGTTTAAGCATTAAATCGCTTTATGTCTCTCTCCAATTTAATTAATGACTGAATGTGATTGGTAAAAAGGAAAGAGAAAAAAGAGGGAGAAATGGGTATATTTAAAGTGCAAAAGAGCTCATGAATACTAATTAATTCATTATCTTAAGTGAAGAGGATTTGAAATCTCTAAAGGGTTCATTTACTCTATTATTTCTTGCCTTTTATTTACTTGCCGAGAGTCACGTATGATGTTTGTGTGGGTTTAGGCACCAACAACTGTCATAATAATTTTTTTCATGACCTTTTTTCAACCTTTGTTAATCATTTATCTTGGCTTTACACAGTGAGATTTTCATGCAACTTTAGTAGCTTGAAACCTACTAGAAACTGCATTGCACTTGAGTGGCATAATATACACCATCATGAAACTCAAGTGCAACAGCTGCAAGCATCTCAACTGTGTTAAAAAAGGTTTCATGAAACAGCCACTCAGAATGCTTTTTACACATCACACATGATCATGTTGACCAACATTTTTTGAAACAAGTGAGTTCAATGGACAGGAAAATAAAACAGACGATAACCCCCCCCCCCCATGTTGTCTCTGGTTGAGCCATGTAACCAGCTGTGTTTACTAGACAGTGAACAGCTGTTGAAATGATTGGTTGGAACAGAATTTATTGTTATTTAGCTTGCTGTTCTCATGATTTACATAGCTAGATCATTTTCTTCCCTTTTGCTGCTCCCCTAAGTTTACAGTGTTAAGATTAATTTGGGATGCAAATGAGAAAAAATATTACAGAAGGGGCAACTGAGATGCACCCCACCATGAATTTCTTGGGCTTCTATAACAGGATGAGTGAGACATCAAGTATGCTATAAGCATTATGCCAACTTAAACATTAATTTTCAAACATTAATCACTCCATGGATAAAACAGCCCCTGACAGATAGATAAAAGAAAAATATATAGATACAATGATAACTAGAGAAAAAACATTTAAATATGATAAAAATGCTGCAAACATGTAAATCATGCAGCTGGAACAATACAGTGTATCAAAAATACAAGTTACTAACTTAGCTTACTAGTGGAGTGCTTGAATGTGTTGTGGGCAACTTATGCCCACTTATGTTTTTGAATTGATTCCTGTAACGTTCAAGTTGCATGAAAATGATATAATTCACAACATGCAACTCGGGAATTTAGCTGCTTGCAACTCACATTAAAAACACAATTTTATTTGAGTTGCATAATGTGAAGTGTCCTCACTGATTTGACCAATGACACTGGAATAATGGACAAAAAAATAAAGTAGATGATGGTTCATTGGGCAAATAAAAATGAGATTCTCTTTACTTGGAAGTTTTTCATTTGGTCAGTTTCCAGATCCATGACAACAAACGAGTTTCTCGGAGCTAACATTTCACTAAACAGTTGTATTAAGTATCCAGCTGTTGGTAGCAATTGTTTAAACTGTTACTTATGCTACCGTTTATTCATCTTCATTGATCATCTGTTACTACTGAATTTCTCCTTTCTTAATGCCATCTAATTTAACACAGAGCTCAGATTCTTTTGGGATCCAAGAGTTGAAAAATTATAACAGAGGAGGAGGCTGAGATGAGATCTTCAATGAACTTGGACAGGATGAATGAGCCTTCAAGTACAGCCATCATGGCTACTTAGACTTTCATTTACAAAGAAATATACAAAACTGAAGTCAAAAAAGTCAAATATAGCAAATAACCAGAGACTGACATAAAGATATATTAAAGATAACATTATAGATTGAGAAAAAAACGACGGCTTAAAAATATATGCACTGATAAAAATGCTGTAAATATGCAAATGTAAATAACATGGCCAAAATTACTTAATATAGTGAGAGTGATACTTCGTGTCAAAAACTATGAGCTGCTAATTTGACTTGTGGAGGAACTGAATGTGCTAATTGCCTGCAATTGTGATTTGTCAAGTTGCATGGACATCATGCTGCAAGCAGCTCACAACATGCCACTAGTCGTACAAAAGTTTCACAATATGAAGATAATAGCCTATTTTTGTTACTGTGGCTTTAACAAATTTATGACAAATTAATAATTTCACATACTTATATATGTAAATGAGCTCTGTTTTGATTGGCTTCCACATGTTGTGCCTCTATTTGGCTATAAACTTGTTTAGGACTTGTGTGTGAATGGGCTGAGCTACACTGCTATGGGTTGAATAGGTGTATATGTGTAAATGAGTTTTGTGACATAAAAATGGACTGTTTTTCAGCTGTGTGTATCAGGGAGTGGTAAAAAATGTAGCAATGATTTTAGACTGGACCAATGTCATATTTCAAAAAAGCATGGAAAATTCAGTTTTACCTGATTTTGAATCCTTTGACAGATTGACTCTTTGCAACTATAGCATCACTGACTTCAGTCTGTGACTGAAACCTTGAATCATCACATAGAAAAAATTCTCAGCATGTAATAAACCAATTACAATATTAACATGTTCCCATCTGCTGATTTCTGATTGTAGTTTGGAAGAAGCAGCAAGAAATGATCAAGAAGAAATAATTACAGCAAGATCAGTGGCCCTTGCTGGGTCCCTGAGTATTTGTATGCACATGAGAGAGAGCGAGAGAGAGAGAGAGAGAGAGAGAGAGAGAGAGAGAGAGAGAGAGAGGGAGAGAGAGAGAGAGAGAGCGAGAGAGAGAGAGAGAGAGAGAGAGAGTGGAGCATGAAAGCAAAGGAACAATCCTCAGTGGTAGCGTCTGCAGTGCTGAAATGTTACATCACACAGATCCATCTCTCTGAATGCATTTTTAATTGCCCTGGTTGACCACAAGGCTCCTCTTCTCCATGAATGTGAGAGTAGTTGACGTTCTCAGTGTTAGAAGCCGTTGTGTGCGCTGCACTCCTCTAAAGAAGCACACACATGGTGGAAAAGCCTGAGGGTATCATCTGTCAGATCAGCTTTTCACTGAACGCTGGACGGGACAAGGTCATCCAGCTATCACCTCTGCACACGGAATGACCTGCAGGCCTCAGCTGTCTGGAAGAATCCTCAACCAGGCATTGCAGGCCAGCACCAGTTATCCACATCCAGCCAGCATTTACAGAACCATCAGAACCCCAGGAGGACAGCCTCACAGCCTTCAGCCAGTGAGGAGCACTGTAAGGAACAGGGGAGGTCTGGTGATGTAATCTGTGCAGGATTTGACTTGAGTCATATGGGACAAATATACGAATATAATAGTGCAGCTAAGTGGCAAATATGCTGCCAAAAAACATAAAAACACAGCACTAGATGAAGGGGGAGACTTCACATCTTATTTTACCTTGGCCTGATGCCTATTGCCATGAACTTATTGATTAAGAAATTGCATCAAATCGAGCTCCAGCTGTTAGCCGGGTCTTAAAGTTGCAAAAAAATGAAAACAATTTTGCTATTATATTGCTGTGATTTTGATTCAAGTAGGAACATTGTTCTGGATTCATGAAATATAGAAGGTAATTCACTCTGGAATTATTACTTAAGACAGGGTTAGACTACACAACTTTTACCCAGATTTTAGCCCCGATTCTCAGTCTGGCTGAGTCTGTCCTGGTTGGCTCTAGTCTGGGGCAGGCAGAGTTGATCAAACATGTTTTTTAACCTGACTCTGAGCATAATCTTGTAGTCTATAATAGTCAGTGACTCAATCTGGTTGGACTCCCCCAGCAGCGAATGAAAACTGAGCAATATAACAAATAAAACATAAAAATGACAAAAATAAACTCAATAAAAGCACAAAGAATGAACAAAAATTTACAAAGTAAAAACCAAACATAAACATCTTATAGATCAAATATGTCCATTACACAGAGAGAATATTGTGTGAGTGCATTACCTCAGTTCTGTTTGTGGGCCAGGAAGGCCAAAGGACGTCATCTACATCATATGCAATGTCACCCCGACTAATCAGTATGACACTGACCAGCTCTATAGAGTATTTCTCTGATCTTGTCAAAGAATCTGAGATCACATTGGAAATCTGGCATATTTTTCATTTGAACCTCAAATTAACAATGGAAATGTTTAGAATAAAAAAAACAAACAAAGGTATGAAAAGTAAAATGTATTCAAGATTCTGCACTATTTCTAGGTCACTATTCAGTTTTAATCAAATTTGTGACAGGCTAAAACAGTCTCATTATCTCTTCCACTGAAGCTCATGTTCAGGCCACTCTTTCTGATCTACTCATCAGAAGCTTTTGCGCAAACCTGTCGAGTCCATACCAGCTCGAGCACACTGTCATTAAAATGAAAGCAAAAAAGCAAAATTCTGAAATTAATGTTGAAGTTTGCTTTTCAAATTGTTGTCAAAAGTATAATTTGTAATGAAAAACCTTGCATTGAGTTAGAAAGGAATGCCAGTAGAAGCATTTTCACCAGCAGTCTCAGACCCCACTGTACCTGTTTCTTGTTTGATCATGTTGATTATTGAAGCATCTCAGATCTGGCTGAACTCTTTGTCTGACTTCTCTCTGTTAGGCATGTACTGATATGAGAATCATGGACTAATATATTTTTGATGCTGATGCTTAAACAAAAAAAATGACGTAAAATGTAAAAACTGGGAATGCAACTTTCTGGATTAGCATCACAGAAGAATATAATTTATTTTTATGAATAAAATTCAGACTCATCTTCCAAAGTGTAATAAATATGTTATCAATTATCAATTTGAAATATCAGCCAAAAATTAATTTTAAAAAATTGCATATCAATAAGTATGTCCATTGGGATCTGCTTCTTATGGTAAAAGAGACCAGTAGGAGAATTTATACATTATCATCAAGCAAATTGGCATCTAATCAGGAAATTTTAATCAGCAATAATGTTTATATTGTGTGGCTCGATCATTGCTATTGTCTCTCCTTTACCTGCTTAAGAATTACAGTTGGAAATTAGCACTTTTTGCTAAGCTGGCAAATTTATAGAAATGTTTTATTAGTGTGCATCGTCCATGTAAACCTAGCCTATAGTAAAGCACAAGAATTGAAAAACTATTCCAGTAAAGACGCAACCGTGAAGTGAAAACTCTTTTCTTTTCAGTGCAGCACAACACAGAATCATTTGGGAGCCACTACACCATCATCTACTTGGCGGGCACGCTCCATAAGGAGGCAGAGAGGGCCGAGTGATGAAGGAAAGGGCTCTCGACGGTGAAGAGGAGCAGAGAAGAGTGCAATCTGAAATATTTGGTGGCAATCAGTTGTCTTTGACATGAAGGAAAAGGAGGGGAGGAGGGTTTTTTGCATTTCTGCACAGCCGGCTGCTGATGGCCACTTGAAAGATCCCACACTGCAGGGAGCGGGCGTCGCTCGCGCTCTGCTGCCTGACCTCCATGATTTGTCCGGGCGCTTAATGAAGCCCCTGTGTCCACAGAGAGACAGCTCAATCACCTCCGTGCCCACTGCTCATAAATATTTATCTCATCAGACACAAAAGGCCATGCTCACCATAGTTATGTTCTTTGTAAGTCAAAAGGAAAGAGAGTGGATGGATGTGTGAGTCAGGAATTTTCTTCTGTAGGAGTGGATGAGAGAGAGACAGAGAGGGAAAGAGAGAGAGAGAGAGAGAAAGAGAGAGAGAGAGAGAAAGATAGAGATAGTGAAAGGCGAATCGAAAGAAACAAACAAAGAAAGAAAATATCTAAAGAAGGAGAAACAGAGGAAGAGACACAGAGAAAGAGGGGTTATTAAACTATAATCAAAGCCCCAAATGTAAGACTCTGACAGCTTTTCCACAGAACAGTGTAGAGTCTATATCTACTACAGAGGATATAATCAGTTAATACAGTGGCAAAACATCAGGATTTCAGACGGGAAAACAGTCATTCAGGCCTGGACTCACGGCTGCCATGTCAATTTATTACGCGACTGGAGAAGCCATCAGTGGCATTTAATAAGAGCCATTCATTAGTCAAACATTAAATACCTAATAGGCATAGAATGCTGTGTGCAGGGCCATTTAATGAACTCCTTAAAAAGAAGCCAATTTCCATATTCAAAACTTATGTCCCAAGGTCAACATGAAAACTGATCTGCATATGTCCTTGAACTGCTGTTGTCTCAGGTGTGTTTCACAGATAAAACCAAGGAAGCCATTATTACATTATTGAAAGTAGAAAAAATGCACCTTACATTTACATTTACATTTATGGCGTTTGGCTGACGCACCTGTAGATGTGAAGGAATGCTGCTGTCTAATGTCCACATACATTTGAAAATGTAATGGTGCATTTATATTTCAGCCATGTGAAAATGCATGGCCTTAGGCATTGACACCAATATAAAAGAGGGCTTGTACTTTTCCTACACATTGAAAATCAACCTGACAGTCTGACATTTACCATTTACCACACACACACACACACACACACACACACACACACACACACACACACACACCTCACTGTCACCCAATACAACAGTGACATGGGGGAGTGTGTGTGGTGGGGGCAGTGGAACTTGCCTTGTCCAGTGAACTTTGCTAAACATTTCACTTCCATTACCTGGAATATAAAATAGGAACATCATGTAGCCAAACAGTGAGGGGAAGCAAGTATTCAAATATGTTTGTTTTTTGTTTTTTAATACAGCCCCAGGGCAATATCCACTTCAAAATTATAGATGTCTTTTGACTTATGACCATGAGCAAAAATAAATGTATTCATAAGCAGAAACAAAGAGATGCTTAAAAATGAATTTGATGGTGGAATAAAGTATTCAGAGACCATAAATTAATAACAATAGTAGTTTGTTTCAAAGACATTATTGGCAATTACAGCTTTGAGCCATCTATGATAAGAAGTAATTAGCTTTTTGTAGTGCTGTGGTTCAATTCCATTCCTGGCCCACTTTGTCAAACCATCATTATTTCCCAAAAGTTATGAGGCTCCCTGTGATGGACACAAATTTTTAAATTCCTCCATAAATGTCCAATGGGATTCAAGTCAGGACTCAAGTCAAGTCTAGCCACCTTCATTTTCTGATTTAGAAACCAGACTTGAATTCTTCTGGCTGTATGTTTGGGGTCGTTGTCTTGTTGAAATGTCTTTCAGTGTCTTGACTGATAAGATTTGTCCCTAATTTGTCTTTAATTTGTCCTGATACATGTATTTATATGTATTGCCCCAAGAACATTTGCAGAGAAGCGGCTCTGCATTGTGATGCTCCCACCTGTGAGCATGGTGTTCATATATGCGTGTACAGTGCTATGAAATAGTATTCTAATTTTGTAAAATTTGTGACATTTAATTGAATCTGATCATTCAACTAATTTTAATATAAAGACAACATGAGGAAACACAAACTGCAACTTTTAATTGATCATTTCATTTATTGAAGATAAAGATTTTTTCACACATGTGAAAGAATAACTGTCCCCCTAAACCTAATAACTGGGTCTGTCACCTTTGGCAGTGACAACTACAATCAAACATCTGTGATAACTTGTAATGAGTCTTTTACATTACTCTGGAGGAATTTTGGACCACTCTTCTTTGCAGAATTGTTTTAATTTGGCTATGATTTACTGCTTGTATATTGTCTTGCTGCAGCATCTCAGTGGGATTTAAGTCAGGACTTTGACTCAACCACTCCAAAACCTTAATTTTATTTCTTTTGAGCCATTCAGAGGTGGACTTGCTTGTGTGATTTGCATTATTGTCCTGCTGCATAACCTTTATTAGTTCTTTTTTTTGGTCAGCAGTGGTTTGTGCCTTGCAACATCTGGGTTACTGTGTGACCTCCTGGATGAGTCGTCAATGCTCTCTTGGTACATTCAGTCAGTTGTTCAGCCACTCCTAGGAAGGTTCACCACTGTTCCAGGATTACTTCATTTGTGGATAATAGCTCTAACTGTGCTTCGCCGGCATCCCAGAGGCTTAGCAATGGCTTTGTAACCCTTTCCAGACCGATAGCTTCACATCTGTATTGTGGCATCATTTGCTGCTTTTTGAGACCTATCTAACTGCTTCAGATTGCCAGACAGGTTCTAAGTGATGTTTAGATTCAACAGGGCTGGCAGTAATCGTGGGTGTGGCTATGAAATAGTCAATTGAATTTGGTTAAGTTGATTTAGTAGCTAAGAGGGCAGTTAGTTTTTCACACAGGGTCAGGTAGAGCTGAACAGCATGTTTCCTTAAATGAATGAAATCATCAATAAAAACAGCATTTTCTGTATACCTGGGTTATCTTTCTGTAAAAACATGTTTGTTATGCTTGAACACACTATTCAAGATTTGAAATACATACTTAAAGGACAGTATGTGTGTAAATATGTAGATTTATAGTAAACTTATTCACTAGAGCTATATTTAATAACAAAACCAAAGTGTCTGAATGCTTTACTTTTATACTTGTATACTATACTTGCATGAACTTTTATATTTTAGAATATAATTTTTGACACGTTTGGCAACACTCATGGCAACAAAGCTCAGTTTTAAATAGAGTGGGAAACACTTGGGGTCTGTTAGAATGGAGACGAGATTAGAATGAAATCATCTCATTAAAATTCATCAAAGTCTTGATTGGCTGCTTATTATGCACCTAATTTGCAACAAACCTAATTGGCTGTTCAAAATCAGTGTAAAATATAACCGCAGTGATTGGCAAACTAAACACTCAATGCAGTGATTGAGTAACTTAGCTGATTGATAGTTAACATGGTTTTAATTGGCACTACAGAAAGATTTTCTAATTGTTTTTTTAGATGCACCAATTACACCATAACCTGCTGTTTTATTATGGCACTACCTTCCTCTAGGTGCTACAAGTCATCCTGCGCTTAAAGCCATAAACCCCAAATCTGTCAATGGTTCAGGAGGAAAAAGCTGAATTTATGTCTGGCATCTAAAATTTTTAGTCAAAACACATTTCTGGAGGTGATGAACAGCAGGGAATTTGCTCTAAAGCACTGGCAGGCATTCTTCCAAGGTCACCCTGAGGGAAGGCAGAGTTGTAATAAGTTTCTGTACTGTGGGGAATGACGGAAATAATAGCAGTCCAATTTCCAGTGCAGCGCTACAAATGCCACTTCATTTCCAACTATGAGTGATTCTTTCATTTTTTAGCTTATTTCAGAATAGACAAAAATTGGGCTTTTGTTGATATCTTCTTCATAGGAGTATGTCCGTTGGGCAACAAAAAAAAAGAATGCAATTGAAAATGCACTTCAGTTGAGTTCAAACCAGTTCAGCGTTCATGTTCTGTACATTGATGCATCTTCCCCCACCACACGCACCACCACACTGCTGTAGTTATTTACTGTTGCTGTGCTGTCAAAACCTCATAACTCCACTGTTTAGTTATTTTGTTACACCATTTGAAAATGCAGGCTTCTTAACATTATGTAAACATTTCATTTTGAATTTAGCATTGAAACAGTCTAAAATCACCTGGGAAAAAAATTTCATGACAAAAATACCACAAATATATTTAGCTTAAAAATGCTCTTTCCCCGTTTTACCACTTCTTTCAAACCCTTCCCTTGTGGATCTGTAACAACAGCTTGCTTAACTGACCCTGTCCAGTGTGTTGTGAACTCTCTGCAGAGAAGATAACCAATGAGCTCACTGCCATCTCTTTCAGCTCAGGACAGGCCATCTTAAATGCAAGTGGCTATGTTGAGGTTCAACAAATCATTCCAGCTGTCTAGATCTTGCTAGTTAATTAGCAGCATTGATTGGCTAATGATAGGGGACAGGTGGGTTTCAAATTAATCAACTGTCAGTCAAAAGCTGCCAACAGATACCTGGGGGAAAAGATAAAAAAGCAGTGTTTTCAAAAGAAGGCATCACCCAGTCTGACCACCAGGGTCACTTTAAACGTCATCGTAACAGGGTCTAAAACAGCAGCTCTTTTATGCTCATGTCTGTAATAATTCATCAATTAAAGCTCCAGGCAATGGAATTTTTGGTCAGTGCAGATGACAAAAAAGAACTTCACATATTCATGTGAGAATTGAATTATTACCCTTAGACATTCATATCAAATGCTCACACTAAACTTTACACATTTGCATCAAAAGCTGATGTAAAAAAAATTACATTAATGTTCCATTAGAAACATTACATATTTAACTCAAAAGCTCATACTAAACTTTACACATTCATGTCAAAATTCTATTCTAAGTTTTACATATTTCATTCTAAATTGTAATATTCATGTAAAATATATATTACATACTTCGGATAGTCAGAGAATCCACTCTAAACATTGCATGTTCACATCAAAAATGATTTTTAAACTTTACATGTTTATACCTAAATTAAATTCTAAACTTTACATACTCATGTTCAAGATCTGTTCTAATCTTAATATTTTCATGTTAAACATACATTCTAAACTGTACATATTCACATAAAAATCTATTGTTAACTTTACATATAAATATGTATACATTTATATTTATATATTCAAAAAATATATACATGTTGAAAGGAATTTAAACAAATTAAAGATACAGATAAGATTTGTACCTTACCTTTATGATGTGTGATGATTTACAGAGCTACATCTCACGTAATGCACTGTGGGTGATACATTCAGACATTTCAGCTGTGTCTTCTTTAACTACATGAAATCTGCTGTGTAAGTAGTTAGGACTAATGCATATCCACATAGTAAAATGAATAGTATGTGGAATTGGAGCTTTGTGTTACAGTGTTTTCTAGCACTATATAAATGAAGCACCATGCTGCCTTCAAATCACTGGGCGCATTGTGACATTGTGTTTCTGATCACTGAGGGCTTATCATTAATTTAACAATAAACAATAACAACATTGTTTGTTTGTTTGTTTGTTTGAAAAAACTATGTTAGCTTTGTTAACCTATATTCTTTATATGTACATAAATGTGACAACAGTACTGAAAAATCAGGTTATTAAAAGAGGAGAGTGTATTGAACATCAGATGCCTCGAGTAAGTCTTCACAATGAACTGGCTGCCAAAGCTCACAGGTTTTGTGTGGCCAGTCAGTAACATGTGACCAAAATATGAAGATATTACTTAGTGTAGCTTTAAAGAGGGTCACGATCTCCCTATTAATGTCATTTTAATCTCCTTATTAAGGACTACACCCTCTATCCACTTGATTAGTTTCTCTCTGTAAACAAATTTGAAGCAGCAAGAGTCCAGTTATTGTGGCATGACTCCACCATACTCATCTCAGTCTTGGGTGAGCATGAGCATTTATTAGAGAGGAGCCCAAAGGACTCTGATAAGGGTCCTACCCAGAAAAGGCTCCAGTACAGAAACATGAGCTCTCACACAAGAGAGCCACTAATCTAACTTCTCTTGCCAACCCTGAGGTCCATTAATTACAAAAGCCTTCAACCTTCCACTTTTCCAATTTCCAGCAGATTTACGCTCCATCTTCGAGTGTCAGTGTTTTAATTACCAGCCATACTTCACAATATGTGTTACAGTCATATGTGAAGATGTGAAAGATCCTGAAATACATGTGAAATGATAGTTGTCCTTATAATATTTTAAGCCCTTAAAATCTCAGGCTTATTATGTTATTATGCGTATTATTCAGTAATACATAGTACTATGTAAACTTATATGCTTAGGTTATAAAAGTGTATAGTAAAATTTGGGCCCACAGGTGGGTCTGTCACGATTGGTCCCTCCCAGTCCAGTCCATGTGTTCGTGTTGTTTTGGTTTACCCATGTGTGTTTGTTTTGTGCCAGCCCCCTTGTTTCATGACTCCACCCCTGATTGTTGCCACCTGGTTTCCCTCTATCCCTCGTTATCCCTGTTGTATTTGAGCCCTGTGTTTGCACTTTGTCTTGTCATGACTGGTCTTTGTATTGGTTTGTCTTGACTCTGTTTGGACTGTCTTTGTCATTTGTTTTTTAGTTTTCACTTATGTCTGTCCATCCTGAACTTGGTATCGATTATTGGAACCTGGACTGTCTTGACTATGACCCTGGATTTGCCCCTAATAAATCTCGCTTATCTCAGCGTATGCGTCTGCCTCCCCGCTTCACGTTACAGGGTCCTGGCCTTTTAAGGGGTTAATCACATTATATAATACTGTCAGAGGTAGAACAGATGTGGATAAAGTAGTATAGGGTCAATAGTATCAATCATCACAGTGGAAAAAAAACATGAAATGTGATCTACACAAGAAAATCCTCTATTACCACTCCTTCACATCACTTGGCTGTTTATGGAAAAAACAATATATGAGGATTTGCATTTTAAAAATTCACCTTGAAGTACCTAATTGAAATGCAGTCATAAAACTCAATATATATATTGGATCCTGGTATCCTCTGTTTGCATATTGTTTTGCTTGTTTTACTCACTGTCTAGTAAATCTGAATTCTTTGTGCATTTTGTCATAGAAGATATTATATGTACCTCTTCTTCTTGTCTCTATATAAAAATATACCTTAGGCAGTGGTATAGTCCTACAAAGAAAACTGAGTATACTATACTGTAAACCAGCCCAGTCAACAAATAAACACATTTTTAAAAGGTTTTTAGGCATTAAAATTAAAGCACTGAAATACAGTTATTCTTTTGTTATGCATACAGTGTACTGTACAACACTGGTGTAATTTGAGCTTGCATTGCAGATTCAAGAGCTCATATAAACAGCTTTTTTGATCTTCCCTTTCTCTTTCATCCATTTTTGGATACATGGACACAAAATTTTAAAATGACAATTAAATGGTTACACAGGAATTTAATTGTTTACAAATCATTTCCTAAATCCTGACATCAGTGACAGCCCTCTTGTTTATTAACATTTTTTAATATTGTGGCCTTATTTTGAAGCCAATAGCCTACTAGTTTCACATTAGATAATGTTAGTAAACCTTACTCAAGTTTAGTTAATGTGTCATGCTACTGGTGTGTTAGACTCGTACATAATGCTAATACATGTCAGAATGAGCATTTTCAGAGTTTTCAGTCACAGGATGTATATTTTGGCCAAAGATGTATGTCTTAGATTGACTGCAGGATTCTCATATGCAGTGGTGGCAGCTGTAGAAAAATCCAGTCAAACTAATCAAAATTGCTTATTAATCATGGAATTAATCACACTGTCCTCTGCAAAACTCGGATGTGATGTAAAACAGTGTCTGCATCAGGCAGCATATTTGGAATCATTTAATGTAACTGATCTCTGAGGTCATTAAGAGACATTAAAGACGTCTGGTTCCTGTCACCACCATTGTAAACACTTCTGACTTGTTTGAGCTTCTCTAAGACAACAGATTTCACCTCAAACCACTCAAACCAATGACTTTGTTTGCATCATATCAATGCAATCATATAACAGTTATGAAAATGTTAGCATTCCTCTTTCAAGCAATCAAAAAACCAGAAGCAACCTAATCCACTTTCCTCAGGGTGCAAGACTGGACAAACACCACAGAGTCTATCCAGCCTGAAAGCACAAGCCTTCATATCCCCTGAGCTTGAAGAGAATGGCATGCTTCAGATGCTGTCTGCAACTCCCTTGTGTGCTGAGGTGACAGACAAGACTCATTCTTCCCCCATATTGATTGATTCTTTCAGACTTAAAGAGACATAAAGCACAAAAAGCGCTGAAGCACAAACTAGTCAGCTTCAGGAGAGATGGGAACTGTGTTGCCATCTCAGACACTACAACACAAACCGGTATCTGCAATAACAAAATGAGCGCCGACTCCTCTAAGCCAGTGAACCACAAGCAGGACACCCAGCAGGACAGAGACATAAATAGATTTCTTCCGATAAAGCTATTGTCATTTTGTTGACAAACATCTGAATGAATAAAAATGTTTGAGTGACATGTGAGGGGGAAGTCATTTGAAGGGTGAGGATGAGCAGCAGTGGAGTTCACTGAACCCCTGGTGCAATTTCCAACCTTGAAGCTTCACTGAGCTTGATTATTACTTTGAAAAGCTGCCATAGTTCCTGCCATCTCTGACACTGTCCTTTTTCTGTCTACCTATGCCATTTACTGAGGATTGATTACTGTGCCCTTACTTGTCTTAATCATGAGTTCTTGTTCTTCTCCAACAGTAATGTCACTGTAGATAAATTCCCGTCCTCTAAAGAAGCATCGTCAGTCAAGCAGATAATGAATTTGTCATTAGTGACAAGTTCCATGAAATAGTATTGCTTCCTTTTTCAAGGCTTTTGAATATACTTCAAAAGAAATCTGATCAGGGAGAATTGATTCATGTACAGATATTGTCACTGTCATATCAAAACCTTATATAAACAACTGTTTACCAGCTTGGAATCATCATGTTAATAATTACTATTATTTTACTCAGTAATAACTTACATAAGAGTAGAATGAAAAACCCCTCTTGTCACTGTGGTGGTACCCTCAGGGGTACATCTCAATACCTTTAGTCAGGGAACATAACTATACCATAATTATATTTTCTAAGTTGTACTGACTCCACACACCCTGTCTCATCTCCAGGCTTTTTATTTTATTGTTCTGTTTTAAAACATTAGTTTATAAAAAGATACAAATGTCTACTTTTCCACTAGGAAAAACTTATTTAAGGTACACAATTAGACCTATAAACTGCTGTTGCACCTTTGAGGGTACACTTACACTGTTTGTACCTTGATGAACGAATCATGTACCTGCATGGTACCTTTATTTCTAACAGTGTAGATTCTGTTCTTAAATACCATACAATACAAATACCAAATAAGAAAACACTGATGCCACAATCTTTGTGAAAACTGTGTGAGAAGGTTGGTGAATGAGGCCCATCCTCATCCTCACAGAGCATGCATTATTTTAGTGGTGGATCATTCTCAGCACTGCGATGACGTGTTAGTGTGTCCAGCAGTGCTGCTGGAGTTTTTAAACATGGTGTCCACTCACTGTTCACTCTATTATACACACCTACCTTGTTGGTCCACCTTGTAGATGTAAAGTCAGAGACAATAGCTCATCAATGGCACAGTTCGTGTAAGTCAATCTCTAGTCCTTCATCAGTGGTCTCAGGACGCTGTTGGCTGGGTAGTTTTGGTTTGTGGACCATTCCCGGTCCAGCAGTGACATTGAGGTGTTTAAAAACTCCAGCAGCACTGCTGTGTCTGATCCACTCAAACCAGCACAACACACACTAAGCAATACATGACCAATAAGTGCACTGGAACAGAAGCTAGAATGGTATGTTGAGGCGCAAAGGTGATACACCCTTGGAAGCTAGCATTAATATAAATCACATTTATGCTAACCACCACAGATTTAGTGTTTTTGTTCATATTTTAACATCCAACTGAAAACATAACACTTTATTTATCTCTACATTAATAGGCCTATCTGAATAGGCCTATCTGTAAATATTGACATTTGTGTGAAAGTGTGGCACAGAAAAGCGCAATATATTTCTTGACGTCAACTAATATGGTAAGCTGACTTGCAAACAAAGTAGCTAATTGCTCAAATTTGGAGCTTTAGAGTGGCAGAATATGACTAAAAAGACAATTCATATGTTAATCATGCTTATTATGTCAGTTCTATCTCTCCCATAAGCCGGTTGAAAAAGAACTGGAACTAGAACCATATGTTCCTATTTGGGCCATGTAGCGAGGAGGCGGATGCACGTGCCGAGATAAGCGAGATTAAGTAAGAGCAAATCCAGGGTCATAGTCGTAACAGTCCAGGTTCAGAGATCCAACACAGATTGATCGGGGGACCGACATGACAGACACCAGAATCCAAGAAGCAGAACAGTACAAAGACTAGTACAAACAACACAACCAAAATACAACAAAGACCAGCACTAGACTAATGAAAACACAGGGCTTAAATACAAGAGGGCTAACGAGGGTTCACAAGACACAGGTGGAAACACGGGTGAGAATAATCAGGGGAGGAGTCACCAAAACAAGGGGCCGGACTAGGAAACCAAAACAAATGCGCATGGAAGATGAAAACACAAACACATGGACAGGACTGCCAATCGTGACAGGCCAGTTCTTGTTTTTCAATGGACAGGGGGAAAACATCCTGTGTGAAGATGTAATGATGAATGATTCAATTCAAATGGTCCAGAATTATTTAAAATAAAGTTTTATTACATTAACATACATTAGTTAAGATTTATTTTGTCCTTCTCTTCTAAAGTTATAATTTCAGAGATTAATAATAGCAATGACACAAGACCCAGTTCTGCACTAAGCATCTAGTGGAACTGGGCGCTAGCACTGCATTCACATGTGTATGGATTGACTTGACCAGCCTCTGTAGCTGCCCTCCAGGGCCTGTCATATCTACTTCCTTGCTTTACTGACTGATGTGGTCAGGGGCATTCTCAGAACTGAAACAGATACACTCAGATCCAACAGGTCCTCAACCATACAGTGGCTGCATCCTCCATAAGACTGTACACATTTCAACTAAACCTCATTTTCCCATATTTGTCTCTCAGCTTCTAAGAGTCCATCTATAAAACATAAAAGACATAATCTTCAGTTGAACATGTAGAAGAGAAGAAGGAATGAGACAGAAGGGTTTTACATTGGAATTCATAAACTGTTATGGTTTAAACTACATGAGACTTTTTATTGAATGTTACACTCAAAAAAAAAACTCAAAGATTTGACAGACAATTCTTCCACTCCTTTAACAGAACATTATGTTAAAATTTTGTTCATAATCCTTGGATAGCTTTCTCATGTCATATGCAGAATATTCAATAAATGTAAAGTATTATCAGTAAAAATAATTTCCTTTAACAAGAAACAAGAAATTCTGTATTATGACACATTTACATCTTCTACTGTCCACAGACTTCCTACATAAATTTTTATCAGCTCCACTTACTATACAGGTGAACTGTTCTACAATTACAGACTGTAGTCTGTTTCTCTGCATATTTGTTAGCCCCTTTTTACCCTGTTCTTCAGTGGTCAGGATCCCCATGACCCTCACAGAGCAGGTACTATTTGGGTGGTGGATCATTTTCAGCACTGCAGTAACACTGATGTGGTGGTGGTTTGTTAGTGTATGTTGCGCTGGATCAGACACAGCAGTGCTGCTGGAGTCTTAGTGTTACTGCTGAAGTGAGAACAGTCCACCAACCAAAAATATCCAGCCAAAAGTGTTCTGTGGGCAGTGTTCTGTGACCACTGCTGAAGGACCAGAGGATGGCCTACACAAACTGCGGAGCAGCAGATGAGCTATCATCTACAAGATGAACTGACAAGGTAGGAGTGTCTAACAGAGTGGACAATGAGTGGACACAGTGTTTAAAAACTCTAGCAGCACTGTGGTGTCTGATCCACTCGAACAAGCACAACACACACTAACAAACCAAACCACACGTCAATGTTACTGCAGTGCTGAGAATGATCCACCACACAAATTATACTCAATAATACTGCTCGGTGAGGGTCCATTGGGGTCCTGACCACTGAAGAACAAGGTAAAAGGGGGCTAACAATGTATGCAGAGAAACAGATGAACTACAGTCTGTAAATGTGTACCTCTGTAGTATGTATGCATGTATAAAAATAGAAATAGAATTTTTTTTCAATACATTCTAGTAGTGTCTTATGGCTATCATTTTCCATTAATTCGAACTCAGAACTCAGCAAAACAGAGGGTCAATCAATACAAATAAGAGATACAACTGAAAATTTAGCCACACCCCTGTTCTAAAAGGCTCCACATACCACCTACAAAGTTAAACTCTTTGCATTTTGGTGGTGACATGAAAATGTGGGACACAATTTTTTGAGTAAATCTTTCAAGCAATTCAAATTCAAATCAAAAAGATATTTTAAAAAACTGAAAAATCACAAACAAAATGCAAGTATTATTTTCATAAGCTGAAATTTAGGACTTAGGGTTTGGGACAGCCACCTCAGATAGAAAGTATTGTATAAAAGATGCTTTTGTATATCACTGCTGTTGGAAGAAAACCTTGTATCTTCATGTTTGTTTTGTTTTTTAGTTTTTGACATAATTTGAAAACGGCAGTTTCCCTTTACATTGTGTGCGAATTTCATGACGAATGGACCAAAAGAAGCAGCACAAAACAACTTGGAAAAGAGTCTGGTTTCATTGACTTACATTAAAAATGAAGTAGGTTTTTTCCTTCCCCTGTAAAGTTAATATTTTGGAAATACAATATTTTCCAACAATAGCGATATATTCAGCTTATCACTAACTCTGATAATGCCTTGGGTTTAAATGAATCATGACAAAATCCTTGCAAATATCTCAGACTACACTTTTAGACGTGAATACTTCAATACTTGTTCCTTTTTATTCATTTATTTATTTATTTTTTGTACTGCGGGATCGCAGTTTGAACTCACTCTGTAGAACAGTCCATATAGCAATAAATGATGATAGTGACCAGTAATAACTGTGAGTACATTCCCATACTGAACATTCAAGAGTCCCGAATGTAGAGAGGCATTTCAGAAAGCATCCCATCTAGATGCCAATCACAAGTACAAAGGGCACTCATCAATTTCAAACTTGCAACTTTGTCCAGTAATATTTTGCAATCATCATATCAACAGCTTGTTTGTAGTGTTGTTGCATAATGAATAACCTATGTGATTGTTCTCTCATGTAAAAAGCTTTGCTGGAAATTTCACCTGATTACCTTTTTCGCTTTTGCTCTCATTCTCTTGCCCTCTGAAAGAAACACCCAGGGTGCACTGAGCTAAAAGGTCTGAGTCATAGGCATAATTTCATTGGTAGACATGACCCCATAATTCTTGAAAGGGCACCTTTTGTTCATCATTGGCAAGAAAACAAAACGCTCTCTAAAAATATGTGTGACACGTCTGGAATCTTCCCTCCCTCCTAGATTGCTTTGTATGGCGATACTGCATATGTCGCATCATATCTTAAGTGCTTCATTCAAGCAGTGCTGAGTTTCATGTTAAGGGCAACTTTCTCGTTAGCTCTCTTAATTCCGAACATGTGGTATAAATCTTCAGCTCATTCTTCTCAAGTGGAAGATGAACATCGTAAGCTTTGCTCATTTAAATCATTTGAAGCTGCTGTGGTATAGAGAGGACAGGCTGGTATCAGGAGTGATATGCATTGAATGCAGTTTTATATCAAAGACCAGACACGATGATGAGGATGATGATGTGAGCATAAGATGCACAGCTGTTATTGTGTCTATTTGAAATGACTGCAATCACAGTGAGAGGAAACCTGTCATTTCAGGCAGCTGAAGATACTCTTACCGCGACCCACAGATGATTGATGTCATCTCAGAAAATATGTGACTGCTGTTGATGAAGTCAGATACAATCTCAAATATACCACACAGCACAAAGGAAATAAATCCACTTTAGCACTCTATTTTCACCTAAACCAATCCTGTATTATAAGTGATCCAAAAAAATCTATTTTTCCAATGCATCAATTATGTTTTATATAGGAGATACAATAGAATGTCTGTAGGCTATAGAAAATACCAGACACATGAAAAGGAAAAACAGCAGATCACACATTTCGCCTCAATTTCACTTCAAACTGCATCAAATGCTACAAGTAGGATGGAGGATGCATCTGAACTCAGTTTTTGAAAGCAATAGCAATTGAATTACATCAGCTGCATCAGTCTGGGAAGTGATACTGATTCATCATGGCACTGGATCCTTCTCAGTCCATTTAAAGGGTTCATATTGCTGCAAAAGATTTTAGTCACGTTTAAAAATAAGAATTTGATGAAGTATATAAACATGATTAAAGTTTCAAAATGTACCATTCAATCCCAAATCAATACGATCCATACATGGAAAATAAACTGCAAAAATAACTTGTTTTGACATTTTCACATATCTGACTTCAGCCTACAGCACTTTGGCCATGTCTACTCATTGAGGTTATACAGAAAGTTTCAGTCTTTGCTGCTTTTTGAATGAGGTGCAATACAGGGCATCCATTCAGGACAAAGGTCATATCATTTCCAGTCAGAATGGTCTTGTCATGCCTTTTTTCAGCAGCAGGGAAAAAGTTTTTTTAGTTTCAACTAAATATAATAAATAATTTTTCAGTATTTAGTGTGTTCATTCTTTACCTTTAGTAGACTTGTTTTCAGTTTTTCTGAGAAATCTGCTGGGCTATTTTTCCACACCTCCAAAGTTCAATTTTAGAAGATGGTTGTATTTTTTGCTGTTCGCAATCCGTCATGTTGAGGTCTGGACTCTGTGGTGGTCAGTCTATTGTTCTAAGAACACCAGCAACTTTGTTTGATTTGTAAATGTTCATCTTTTTTGTCTGTTTTCTTTTCTCAGCAAAGGTTTCTTGACAGCTACACATCTTTTCAGCCTCCTAGTGTTGTGTTGTCTTCTCACAGTGGAAGGATGGACAGAAATACCTGTGGATTTTTTCAGTTGTGAAGCAAGAGTGGAGCTTGATTTTCTCCTCTGTCTCAAAGATGAATGCCTTAAGTGCTGCTTAATTATTGGGGACAGTTTGGTGGTCTATCAGGTCTTGCATGGTTGTTAGAAGCTCAAGTCTTTCAATATATTTTAATGTATTAGATGTTAAATATAACACATGACATTCTATTATGTTATAAAAAATTATACTATATATTTTTATAACTCTCAATGGCACAGTAACAAAAAAACAGGCCTTTTATGACTAGGGAATAAAGAAAGGTTGAAAGACAGATATGCATAAATGGATTATAACTGTTTCTAAAATAAAACACCACATAAACTTCATAAATGCACCACAGTGGGAAAACTGCAAGAATTGCTGGCTTTATGTGGTTTAGTTTTTGTTTGCAAATCAAATTCTTCTGATGCAGTACAGTTGGAGCCAAGTGAAAGACTGTGTTAACAAGTCTTTTGTTCCAGGATGAGAAAAGGAAATCGGAAATTCTGAAATTCTGCATATTAACAGCAATGCTGAAACTTTTTACAAGGTTATAATATTTCTATATCTTGATTAAACCTCTGAAATGTCCACTTTACATCCTACACTCCTATCACAACAAGCAGACTGCTGGAGCACATTTGCGTAATTATAAGCCATGTGTGAAAAGGAAGCTTTTTAATAAAACAAACAACTTCAAGATGAGAAAAACATTCTTTTCCTTTTTTTCCTCCTCATTTCATGGTTAATAATGTTAGCAAAGGCTTAGTACGTTGGGGAGGCAGGCCAAGAGGGCTTTGCTGCTTTTTCCCTCTGAATTTGCAACTGTCATTCCTGATCAGGGTGAGATTTGGGGAGAAACAGAAATAGATGTGGCTCACTGGCATGATAAGCTCAGAGACTGACAATATACCTTAGAGAGATGCTGTTTTTTCCTCTCCTACACTCATTCTCTGAAAAGAATATTTAGTTCCCTTTTCAGCAGCAGAGCTGTTTAGACTTAAAGCTGAATCCCAGATTAGGCCACATGCTGATGTTTATCTTGTTGTGTTGGGGAGGTGGATTTCACCACTCTGGATAGACATATCGCACTTTTTCTCACTCCATATCACCAATACATTTTCAGCTTTAGGATCGCTGCCTTGGCCGTCCCCCAGTGTTAGTGATAACACAGAGCAATAACAGTGTAAGCTTTAACTATGTTGTTAGTGAGGAAAAATGTGTTAGGTCTTGATTTTTTTTTTTAATATCATACAAATGTTGGAGGAGGGAAAGTTCCTGTCTGTGGATAAAGTGCAACTTTAAAATGAAAGAAAGTACCTTTGATCATCGAAATAATCCTGTCCTTTCATCTATTCAGCCCAACAGCAAGCCATAACGTTCAATTTTCTGGCTTGGTTTCGCCGGTTTCCCAGCTAAACAATTACTACTGTGAAATTTTCTCATTTTGTATCTTCCAAATGAAACTGTACCTGCACTTTTTTACCAAATTGAAAGCTTTTCTTAGTAAGAAAGCAAATTCACTACACAGAAAACCTGGAAATCTGCATTCAACACATTTCAACTAAGTTGCTCTTATTCAATTTATGCAATCGCTGTAAACATTTATTTGTGGAAACTTTTAACAAAAGATACTTATACCAATCATAACAAACTTACAGGCTGTTTGTTTGTCCTTGAGCAGCTTGGCAGCGAAAAGTATATCAAAGTCATGGTTTGCTCTTTAAAAGTTAAAGGGTTCATAAACAAAAGTTAATGGAAAAAAATTCCCCACTTTTCTAAAGAAAAGAGTTTGGGGTAGAACAAAATCAAACCAGTCATTCCTCAATCCAAAACCAGTCTATTTTTCATTTCATGTTGTTTTGATGCCACAAATAAGCTTAACAAATGGTTAAAAGACACTGAGAAAAAATGGAACTCTAACAAATGCGCCAGACCTGGTAGACCACCAGAACAGCCACAATCTAATAAACAATACTTCCAGCTTTCATCTTTGAGAGAGAAGAGAAAATCCAGCTCCACTCTTACTTCAGAGCTGAAAACACTCACAGGTGTTTCTGTCCATCCTTCCACTGTGAGATGACAACTATGGGTATAAAGGGTGTGTGTCAAAAAGAAAATAGGCAAAAAAAAATAAGCTGCTGGTGTTTGGAACAATGGACTGACCACACCAGAGTCCAGAACTCGGCATGACTGAACGTGTTTGCGATTATGTGGATTGTGGAAAACAGAAAATGCAACTGAACTTTGTGTAGAAAAATATTCCTGTAGACTTTTAAAAAAAATGAAATGCAAATATCTTCAATTGAAGGAAGAATTTGAGAAAGTAGATATAAAATATGATATTAAAAAACAATATAAAAATGTATAGAGATTCTGTGTGGTGTTCCTGTTTCTCCTGATGCTGAAAAATAAATACATTCATTTTGACTGGAAATTAAATAAATGAAGGGTGGTCTCTGACTTTTGCACAGAACTGTGTATCTGCCTATTCAGTCTGCAGCAGTACAGTTCTGCCCCTTCACAGTGACGTTATAAGTGAAGGTGTAAGTGTTTTTGGTCTGGAGTGCTTTTTAATGAGGCATAGTGCAGGGCAGCCAATCAGTATCATTTCAATCTCAAAGTCACAGTAACAGAACAGTTTGTTTCTTACTAAAGCAAAAGAGAGGCTGAAAATGATCAGGTAAGATGATTTTGGTACATAAAACCACACACATGACTCAAGTGGAAATACAATGCAATTTTTCTATTGCTAATAGCATAAGGCCCCTATAAATACATTTCATATCAACTGCAGTGCAGCATGTATGGCTGCTGAACAGCCATTGTAGACTGTAGCTGGCTATAAATATATGTGCAGACAATAATCATAAACTATCAGAGGATTACATTTATAGTCTCGGGTCAATTTGGCCAAACTAATTCGAAGCATGAATTCCATAATTTCCATGCAAATGCATTCATTCATAAAGCATCCATTAATTCACATGAATATAATTGTATTGTAATTACTTTGAGCCTCTGATCTTTCAGAATTAATAAACAGCATGAACAGATGAACAGAAATGAACATAATAAACTAAACTAAAAACTAACTTTATTTTTGTGAAAACCTTTATTTGTCTCAGAAGGAAAATGCTCCAGTTGTGTCAATACCAGCTGCTCTACATGAATCCATTTTTGCCGTGGCTGACTCAAATTGGAGCGCTGCTGTTGTTGCTGAAACCCAGAGCAAAGAGATTGATCATCGACCATCACGGCCATCATTATTCTAAGGAGTGAAAAAGAGATGCGATAAATAAAGATGTGTGCGGATTGTCAACATCACTGGTCCTCTGAGTGAACCACTGGGCACAATTATCTAGCCTGATAGACCCAATTCCATCTCCCACCATCACTGCTGCTTTCACTTCAAAACATGGAAAGTGGCTTCAGCATTTGAAAGCTTTCAAAGTGGTTAATAGAACGTTGAAACGACTACACGGTCTTTTATATGTTCCTGTGTGGAAAACACGGCATGTCAATTATTTACTCTTTATGGTCCCCCTGCTCAAGGCAAACAAGAAATAGCCACTCTGTGTAATTTAACAGTAATAGGTGGGATATGAGTGGACATTTAAAGTGATATTACTACATGAATTTACATTTTAATTAATTTATTATTAACCTAATAACACATACTCTGAAATAAACTTTGGCCTTCACATTTTTGTTAGTTATACCTGAAGAGAACAAAGTTAACATGTAAAGCCTTTTAAAGCATTTTAGCTCAACTTTTATAGTTAAACATGAAAAGTAGTTCCACTGCTTGCTTTTAGACAAAGTTGTAGTAGAAAGATATGCTGAAGAACATACAGTCTACTTTTCTTTAATCAAGACAATTAAAATTTTATGCCCATACCAGTCGGTTAATCTGAGGCAATATGGTGAAAATTGGTAGGGTGAAATCAAATTAGACCGTGACTATGAGATTGACCTGTTTGGCCTTTTTATTCAGATTTCAGGACTAATTCAGACAACCATTAAATACAATGAACATCAATTACTGTTTCATGTACTGCCTCTTTTTGCTGGCGTCAAAGAGAAAATGACATACATTTGAACATTTATCATGTCTTATATACCATTAGCTGTAAAATAGATTCTCAGTTGATTCATTATTTTCCACATATTCAAGCAAAAAGAGAATAAATTTGGATATTTGAACATTTTAAACAACTATAGTTTAATATGCCTGAGTTCATTCATGAAACAGAACATGACTCAGACAGTTGGTGAGAGATTTAAACCCAGCACTGCGAGACATTGTGTTACACCTGACAGAAGTCACCAAAACAGAAAAACGTGTCAGTATTTATTTCATATGCATGATTTAATAAGTGTTCAGCATATATAAGAGTAGGTGATAGATTTAATACAAAATACTTTTTATACATATTTAATAGGGAGTGGACTCTTAACAGTCCAGTTCCTTTTGCACAACCTTCAGAGAAGCGATAAAATAAGTTCTGCATTGCCTTGTAGGATCTCATTTGGCCCCCATGTCTTTGCCTCCATTGCTGAGTAGACAGATAGTATTTTCTGACTGTATACATTTTGTGAGCCATTCAGCAGCCAGTACCTCGCCTCGTAATTTCCTCCTTCGCAGCTATAGAGGAAAACATTCCATCTGTGTTGGGTCAGGTAGTTTTAATGAGGCTGGCTGGCACCTCTGTGGATTTTACAAATTAAAAAGTGAGGCCTGAAACTGTTTACAAGCTCTCCAGGAGCTGAAATGCTGCAGAGTCTAACTGCCACAAAGCACACAACAGCTGCTGCATGCAATTCAGACAGTCTAACCACTAGACGTGACTTAGCTCCAGCTAAACAACTGATCTGCATGAGCTCACTAACTTTTAATTCAGTCACGTCTTGCTTCTCTTCAGAGCACTTGCGCAAATCATTTGTAAAAGAGTCTGGAGTTCGCACCTGACCAGAGTCCACTGGTACCAATTAGATTTCACATGTCTGAGAATTTCAACTTAATTCCTGCTAGTTCATTTTATTTCTTTTTGTTCCTGTTTGTATGGTGTAGGTGATGCAGCCTGGCTGAACATAAGCAGAAAAAAAAGACTCCCAGTATTTGCATTTATCCACTACACAAAGAACTAGAATTTTTTGCACCAGAAAACTGGAACTTTGGTCATCCGACCAATACCAAAGGTTCTGGTTTTATAGTTTTTGATACCCTTTCAAGTATCAACAGGACCTAATTGTACTCAAAGGTGTCCTTGTATGTGTTTGGTAATACTAGCTACTGAAGCTAACAACAATTTAGCAAATTCTTTACTCTTCCAGGTGCAGATAAACAGTTCTACTAGACCAGTGAGTGCCCTAGAATGTTGACTAGAATGGTGTGTTGATGTGCCAATCACTATTTTTGAAATTATTACTTTGTAAAGATTTAGCTACGGTGACATAAGCTAACTTTAATTAGCATTTGTGCTAGCCTCCACAGAACAAGTGTTTTTGCTCATGACTCCACACTCAATATAAAAAACTAAATGTTTTTTTTTCTACTCATAATTCTGCGTAAATGTAGATATTTATGTGAGTGTGAGTACAGAAAACTATTATTTAATGTCAGCTCAACTAAGCTAATGTACATAAGATAGATAGTGCAAGGGTCATCCCTATGTTTCTAGGGTGCTATGATCTCTGGGCTCTTTAATTGTTCATTGAAATGTCTATGGAAAAGTCCTAGTCCAGGCTGGTGTTCCCTTTTGAAACTGTCTTAAATTCCCAGCTTTCTTTTCCATCCATCCATGCATCCATTTTCTAAGCCACTTCTCCGTCAGGGTCGTGGGGGGGGGTGCTGGAGCCTATCCCAGCGGTCATTGAGCAGAAGGCAGGATACACCCTGGACAGGTCACCAGTCCATCGCAGGGCAGACAGACAGACACAGACAGTCACTCACACACTCAACCACTCTGTTATGCATTAATGCTGATGTAAATTTCTAGTTATGAAAGAGATGCACAACTAGCAACAACAAAAAGAAGAGCAATGCACCATGTTTAACAAGACAAAGCAAATATTCACAGTATATACATTCTACACTCTGTATATACAAGTATATACATTCTACACTCTGACTACTCGAAAAATAGTTAGCAGTAGTTAGCAAGTCTTATAATCATGACCTTAGGAACCTCAATGTTTTTTTCTCTCAAGAGAAAAAAAACTGATGTTTTCCTTGACTCTACTCAGTCTGTGAGTCTGTGTGCAGAACAGTGCAGTATTGTTTCGCATCAACATTAAATACCAAAAAGACAATTAAATCACAATTTATTTCTTGTTTATGAATTTTCAGCAATGAAACACCTATATATCTAGACCAAACCTGTATATCTTTGTGTAGCACTAAAACAAAATATGTTTTGAAAAAGCAATTTTTTTCTTTGGCACAATTATTACAATTGAGAAGACAAACTTTGCAGTAATTTATCAAATGAAAACAAATTATGGATTTTCACCTTGTTAATTTTTTACTGTAATTTACTTAACTTTTTGCTACATTTCAAATGGACACTATTCAGCTTTTTGAACCATGGTACAAAACAGCAATCAGTAAAACTGCTATAAGTGGAAGAAACAGTACTGAAAAGACACAGAGGAAACAGTAATGCTGCTAACTAGAGACAGCAGTGGCAGATCCTGATCAGGACTTTTTTTTTTAAACAAAAGTAATGAGTTAGGGCTGAAATGCTCTTCTGTCTCCTGTGGATATATACAATCAAAGGAAGTTCTACTTTAAAGCTGAGTCTGAGAGAAGATCACTGTTGCAGTGGTTTCAAATGAGAGAGTCAATATGAACTGCTCACTCGCGAAATAATCTCCTGCAGAACCCATTTCTCCCCATGCAACCAGAACAAACTCAGTGATGCAGCTCAGCTTGTTTACAGTACACCCATGTGAAATAAACATAACCTGAGGCTGTACCGTGGAAGCTGTCCTGCAGTAGGTGAAGCACAGGATTGAGAGTAAGGTCCGTGTCACTGAACACACAGACGTGACATGAGTGAGAGCGGTCACAGCATCAGCCACTGTAACACAAAAATCACTAGACCAAGAAATGGCACTGTGTATCTGTACACTTATATGGATCAAAGGGAGGAAATTCAAACCCTGGAAGAGGGCCTACTGTGATAATAAGTGAATAAATCATGTATTCTTATTGATTATGAATGATTTTCAATCAGCAAGCATGTATGCCATGCTTCCCTTCACATGGACTTGACAAGACTGCCTAAAAAGCCAAAAAAAGACCCCTTTACTTGGCCGATAAGAAGGTCACCCTACCCCACTCTTTCACCTATAGAGTGAACCCACATTTGTATTTTAGTTACCAAAAATATTTCAGTAACAAAATATTATTAAAATATATTTTTTACAAATTGGATTTGAAACCTACCTGTGTTCTTTATTTGTTTGATACTTGGTCTTTTTGGCCCTCAGCCCACCACAAACGTATTTAGACCCCAACAAACACAAACGGTTTGGGCATTCTTGGTATAGAATCTTTAAATTAAGTTGAGGCTCTTTAAAGCTGCAGAGTGAAATATTTTTTGTTAAAATTGAAAGTATCATTACTGAGTCAGAAAAAAGAACACGCTAAAACATGGCGTTTGTGTGCTGCTGTGAGTCACCCTATAAAGACTGAAATAATTATTTAAAAATCAGAGGTGTCGGGTCAGATTTCACAGGAGTTTTTCAGTACCATGTCATGCATCTTTACATATTAACATCACAAACACAAGCTTAAAAAGAACATCTGGCTCCATATTTAGGTCCTAAATGCAACATCAGGATTATACTGAAGATATATATGAAGATAACAATAGCAGGTAATTCATGCTTATGCCCTCGGAAGGCGCATCCTTCACCATACTCTTTCAATGCTCATGATCATCGGCTTCATCTGCTTGGGGTAATGTTCAGAAATCAATGTTGTGAAATGTTCTTCAGCATGTTGCATGCAATTACACACTTCCACCAAAGGAGTCTCCAAAACACCAAAACTCACAAAGTGTACCTCCATCCATCCATCCATTCTCTAAGCCACTTCACCGTCAGGGTCGCTGGAGCCTATCCCAGCAGTCATTGGGCGGAAGGCAGGATACACCTTGGACAGGTTGCCAGTCCATCGCAGGGCAGATAGACAGACACAGACACTCACATACTCACACCTAGGGGCAATTTAGCATGTCCAATTGGCCTGACTGCATGTCTTTGGAGTGTGGAAGGAAACCGGAGAACCCAGAGGAAACCCACGCAGACACGGGGAGAACATGCAAACTCCACACAGAGAGGACCCTGGCCGCCCGGCCGGGGAATCGAACCCAGGCCCTCCTCACTGTGAGGCGACAGCGCTACCCACCACGCCACCGTGCCGCCCCAAAGTGTACCTTTAGATTTAAAAAGATTCTTTACACTTCTTTAATAACCATACATTGAAAGTTTCTTTAGGGAACCAAAAGTGGTTCTAAGTCATACCTCCACCGAACTCTTCTTGCATACTTATTTTTATGACTGTCTGCTGCTTCTGTTGTCTCAAAAAATACCACAGACTATGCAGAGCATGTGCTGATACTCCCAAGACCCTCAAGATAATATTACTTATTTCTTATGATCTTTAGGAACAGAGTGGTGAAAACAGACATGTAGGTGCTGGACTATCAATAAACTTGCAAACTCTTAAAAAATAAAGGTGTCAAAAAGGGTTATTTGCAGAAATGCCATAGAAGAAGCACCTAAAGAACCTTTGAATGGATGGTTCTATGAAGAACTGTTTTTGTAAATTAGATGTGTGTTTGTGAAGAGTCTTTCTAAAGAACCTTCACAAAATGTAAAGGTTTTACCTAGACGCATGGAAAGACCATTTAAAATCATTTAGTTTCCAGAGTGTAGCAGAACAAAAATGGCTAAACATGACACACCTGCTAATAAAAATGAAGGTGACAATAAACAACACACACTCTGACATACACCAAATAGGGTTCTATTGTTACAGACATCACATCGGAAAAATAGCAGAACTCTTTTTGGTGTTTTATAGAACTGTTTTCAAAAAGGTTTTATATAGAACCATATATTCACATTCTTCATCAAGCTGAAAAACCATTTCTTCATGCAAACAACCATTTAGGCATGAAGTGGTTTCATTCCCTTTATGAAAGTACCCTTGAAGAATCATGCTTTTTAAGAGTGTACAAGAAGCATTTTATTTCATTAAAACCTCTTTAGAGAACCATTAATGTAAACAAGATGTGTGAGTGTGATTAACCATTTATGTTTTAAAGAACCTTCACATCAGGTAAAGGTTCTAGCAAGAAACCTTAAGTTGGTACAACCTTAATGTTATGGGAAGGTTCTATAAAGTTTCTTCACACTGACATCACTTTTTCCAAACATGATTCCAAACATGAAACCAGAGAATTGTATCATTGCTCACAGGACCCCCTGTGACACCTTTATCTTTGAGACTGAAGGTTCTTCAAGACTCTTACTGCTTCACCTGATACATTGTATTTCCCTTCTTCTTTGTCTCCACAGTTGCATTTTCTCTGACGTGTCTCTGGTATGAGCTGTGATCTCAGATTTGACATGAGCAGTAAAGATTTCAGGCAGATCTTTTTTCTCTCTCACTGATCTTCATATAATTGCTTCTCTCTAATATTGCATGAATGTGTTATGTAGATCACACCATCTGCACAACAAAGTCTGCATTAGTTGAACCTGCCACAGTTTGGCTGTGTTTGTAAAAGTGGGCAGGACATTAGATGTTGACTAAGTGAATCTCTCTGGCCAGAGAAAAGTAAGGACCTATATTCTGAATCTTAATGATACAGCACTGATCATGTTGAATTTAAGTTGGTATCAAAGGCTTATTTCTAATGCAGGTGCTTCTCAGCAGCGAGGGTAATTATCCCCATTATTCAAATGACGCAAAGGCGGTCGAGCAGCCCTTTCATATTTCATGGCCTTTTTGTTTTCCAGCCGTCTGTAGCCCAAGTGCACGGCTCTCCCAATGCCACACAAAGGCCCGATTCTGTTTTCCTTCTCTCACTGCTTTTTTTTCCAGAGCAGCCCTAAGGCCTCTGTTTTGCAAACAGATTCACAGCTATCAGCATCCCTGCTGATTAATTAGGACTGCATTTGTCACAGCAAGTCAGCTTCAGAGTGCTTGCATCTTACATTGACTTCGCATTAAATCAGCAGCGCTTATGAAATCTCCCTTTGTTCTCTACTTTCCACATTGAATGTACTTTGCAAAAGAGGTTGCTTTTAGAAGCCAGGTGAATGGGAACTCTTTGGATTTGGCACCTGTGGATACAGCAACTAACTGAAAACCAACAATAAACTATTTTGCTTGTAAAGCAGTTATGCAATTTTACTTTGACTTTGCATTTAGTTGACTTCATCCCTAAGACTAAGCAAATTACACTCAGGAAAAAATTGCACCTTTCAGAGTGCAAATGCTGTCAGTGGGGTGGTATCTTCGAAGTACCTGTAGTTGGGGAACATAACTGTACCATGTTCAGTTGCAGTTGTGCTTTTTATCTTTTGACTTCAGGGTCTTTAATGTTATTAATCCACTCAAAAAATGTAAAAAAAAAAAAAAGGTGCATTGCCCCCTGTACACAGTCAGAAAAAAAGCTACTGAACTATCACTGAAGTGGTAAGACTTCAGTACCTTTACTTAACATAATTGCATCATATATTTAGTTATATTTATATATACATTGACTCCATAAACACCTCTTGCCCCTGAAAATGTGTATGTAATGGGCCTTTAAAAAGTACATAATTGTACTTAATGGACCATGTTGTACCTTTGAGGGCACATTTACATTGTATCTCAATAAGCAAAAATGTACCCATACAATACCGTTTTTCTGACAGTTTATATATTTCATGTCCACCAAAGCGAGTTTGCAGAAGTAATAAATGTTTACCATAGAGTATCAGGCAAGCTCAGCATTCATGTATGTCAATAGGACTTTCCATGTTAGTTGATTGGCTTCTATTATGGGAACTCAAACAAGATCAAGGCGCCTCATACATACCATTAGGGCATCTAATCTTCTGAATTGGGAGGGAGACTGAAAGCCAATCTCCATGTTAATTACCAAAGCTGGAACACACTGGAGTGCAGGTGACTTGTACAGTGACCAGCTCCGTGGTCAGAATTGGCTGTGATCGTGCACATCACAGCTGCACTGGCTCCAGCCTGGCCTTGGCCAAGCGTTTCTAAAACCCCTTCAAACAAATTCTATCAAAACGTTATTAAAACAAGTGTTGGAGGAAATGAGTGATGGCATATTTTTGGAAACCAGTAAAGTTAATCTGAAGTGAAATCAAATTTTAATTCTAAAGCATATTAGAGTGAAATATCAAATCATTCCAACTCCATACTCTCACACACAGGCTGCACTTACACAACTCTGCAAGCAGCAGTCAGGCGTTGTAACACAGTGCCCCCTGTTGACAATTTGTAGGAAAACAGATTTGTGACTCCCACCCCTTTAATGTGAAGACATGCCAAAGTCAGGTCTGTTCCTCTCTATAACTCAGGGTTCCTCAGATCAGGTCCTGGTTGGCCGGTGATCACCAGTTTGGTGATTTTCCTGCCTATTTAACTCATCTCTTGTTTATTTATTACAGAACATGTTCTGTGATTCAATTTTCCATATTTATAAAGTTATACTTTGCCAGGTTAAGTTGCTGCATTTGAGTAAGGAATTCACCAATTAGTGCTGGAGACAGGCCCTTCAGGAGCGGATCTGAGGAACCCTGCCATCACAGGGAAGCTGTGAAGATACATTACCTGTTCTAAACAGGAATTAGTGCCTTTTTGCAGAGTGACAGGCCATGACTTCTTGATGGACAAAGTTAAAGAGCCCAGGTGCATAACAGACTAGGCCTACAGGTGGTCTGGAAAGTGTATTAGGACTCAAATAAACAAGTTAATGAGGATGCAAAACAGAACTTTATTTCTCTCTACTGGATATATGTTTTCGTTTGTTTGTTTTTATCTTTTGCGCTTAACCCAACCATCTGAAATGACAAGATGCCATATGAGAATCCATGTTCTGTAACTCAGCCTTCCACAATCAATGTTTATACTTAAACATTGAATAAATCTATAGCATAACCTATTTTTTCCATAATTTTATTCATAATCAAATCTGGATTTTCCATTGTTTGATTTCAACAAGTAGCTCATCCAATCTAAGATTTAAATTAAGCGATTATCTCACTTTGTAGCCATATGGTTTGATCAATTTGCAAATATTTTTCAGATTTGTGCTCAGGCAATCTCAAAGAATATGTGGACCAAAGGATAAGGATTTTTAATGGGTTAATTAGGCTGGATCTATTGTTTTGTTTTTCACACACTATAATAACACCTATTCACCGTCCGTTAATTTCTCCTGATCTAATACTAAAGTGGATTAGTGAAAGGCTGTAAACAGCCTAGCAAATGATTTTAGCTGTAATTGTCCAGCTGGATATTAGGCTGCAGAACTGTGGGGTAATTGGTTTTATTAGCGCTATTAATGCTCAGCATAAACGTGGCTACATTTTAAATGGCCTTTAAGCACCTTGGTGTGGGAACACGGCAATGTAGCCCACCAGGGTGGCAAGAACGAGACAGTAGCAACTCCACCGCGGCCTGAGGAGGGCGATTCTTAATGACGTAACTGTTACGAATCTTTCAATATTTTTCTCCTCTCGTCGTTTAATAGGGTGAAAAGTGAAAGTAGCAAAACTGACTTCCTCTATTTTTATGCAGAAATTGCAATGTTTTTGCTGCCATTAATCAAAGCAGCGCCACTGAGTTCATCTGCGCCACTGATGTCATTGTTCGCGAGAGCGCTATGAAAAGGCAGGCCGCGCGCGCACTTAAGTTACATGGATTGATGTTTTCACACCTCGTCACACTAAAGGCGGCTCGGTTTCGGTGCCCCAACGACCCTCGTGTGAGCCCTCCAGCCTCCCTCTGAGCCCCTTAAAGGCCCTGAAGATGGCACCGACCATCAAAAGGACCCTCGTTTCTATAAGTAGTCTCGGTTTGGTCTCAGAGGGACCAAAAAAGCACCGCTCATTCTCCAAGAGGGCAGCTTAGGAGAAACACCACGCAGCTCCTCTGTTCTCTCTTCTCTCTCTATTGTTTATGATCTCTACCACGATGCGGCTGATCTGCGGGATGCTGGTGGTACTCTTGTTGGTAGGGGTCCGCTCGGACAGACCCCCGCTGGGGCAGACCCGCTCCTCCTATCCGCCCTACATGATGCAGCTGTACTGCAGCGCGCTGTCTGAGGGCCGCCGGGCGGGCAGCTCTCCGGACAGCGGCCGCGGAAAGGAGGCCCTGCATCACGCCGACTCAGTGCTCAGCCTGCTGGCCAAGAGTGAGTAGCCTTCACCTCCTTATGGCTTTTTATTATGACTTACATTGATATGAGCTTTCAGAGTAGTTAGGATTTTGAAAAGGAAGTTTTATGTTTATTTTATTATTTAACTTTCTTATATTTAAGACTAAATTTATTCTGTTCTATTACAACTATTTATTCTTTTTAGTTTTTTGCTTTTATTATGCAATTTGTTTTTGTTTGTTTTTCTATTTTCCCAATTTATTTACTTTTTTTTCTTTTTAATTTTTTTTTTCATTTTTGTTTTCATTTTTCAGAATGATTTCAATTTGTAAAGTTAAATAAAATATTAGTTCTAAAGATTTTAAAGCTATTAACATTTCATATTTTACAATTTTGTCGTTATATTTAGATTTATTCATTCATTCATTCATTCATTCATTCATTCATTCATTCATTCGAGTTTTCCTCAGCGCTAAGATTTAAGGGGAAAAACCCAGATTTGTCTGATACCGGAGCAGATTAGCTGTCTTCTATTTGCCGGAGTGATTTATTAGGCTTGTGTATTAGCTTAGCTTCAAGACGTCTGCGTTCAAAGCAGCAAGGCTACGTAGGAATACACAATCTGATACTGCAGGCCTTGAGCTTTATTAAGTGCTTGACTGCCTAAGTGTGAAAAGTGTCTTTTGGGATTGTTAAGCGCCGAACATTCATTATGCAATTAAATATTTCGCACGTCTGAGGTTGCATTAAGAAATACGTCGATGGTGTGCTGATGCTATCTGTCTCTGTGTGATTTCTCTTAGGTTGCCACCAGGTGGGTGACAAGTGGGCCATCACTTTTGACATGTCCTCCATCTCAGCCACCGACAATGTCCAGCGGTCAGAGCTTCGCATTCGCCTTCCAGAGTTTTCTTCCTCTGATAACACTGTGGTGGACATCTACCACGCTCCTAAAGGCCACTGTGGTCAGGACACCTGTGCTGAAGAGCATCTTCACCTGGGCAGCCTCAGAGCAACAATCAAGTCTTCCTCGCACTCTTCTTGGAGGGTCCTCAACATGACTCAGCTCCTGAAGTATTGGCTGCATCAGGGTGGTCAACTGCCGACCCAGGAACCAAGCCAGGAAGAACCGACCAAAGGAGCAAGCCAAGAGCCTAAGACTGTCCAGCATCCAACAGCCAACAGCGTCATGATGGTGGTCTACTCCAAACAGGCACAGAGAAAAGCATCTACTCTCATCCGCACAGCTGAGCACTCCAAGTATGTGGCTTTAGATCACACCAGCAGTGCTCATGGGTCTGTAGCCCGGAGACACAAGCGGAACCACAGGGTTCATAAGAAAGTGCGTGAGGCAGCAGGGGCAGGCGTGCATATCGGAGCCCCCAAAGCAGAGGGCGACAAGAAGCTTCTGTGCAGAAAGGTGGACATGTGGGTGGACTTCGATCAGATCGGCTGGAGTGAATGGATCATCTATCCGAAGCGATACAATGCCTATCGCTGTGAGGGTAGCTGCCCTACACCGGTCGACGAGTCTTTTACCCCAACAAACCATGCATACATGCAGGTAAGGATGGTCAAACTAAACATGAATTCACATTAATTGTTATCGTGTGTGACTTACTAAATTCCCAGATGACATGTTAACATTTTTTTTCTCTCTTTATTACAGAGTCTGCTGAAGCTGCATCACCCAGACCGCGTCCCATGCCCATCCTGTGTGCCTACGCGTCTGGCTCCTCTCTCTATGCTGTACTATGAGAATGGGAAGATGGCAATGAGGCATCATGAAGGCATGGTGGCAGAGGCATGTGGCTGCCACTGATCTCCAAACACTGAGCAACTTCAGCACTTAAGAACATCTCTCCTCATGCTTGCCCCACGAAGCTAGAGGCTTCAGCACTATTAAAGCAAAGAGACTTCTAGTTCTAAATGCAGATCATTTACTGACATATTTCTGCATAATAATTTATTAAATATAGCCCTTTCATACACTGATTATACTTGCATTATTACAGTGCTTGCATAACTGCATAACCAGTGCCTTATTTTTAATGTTTATAAGATGTATATTTGTACATAGAAATTTGTGAATTACAAAATGTATTGAAATATTTTATGCATATGTAGTAAATTTTGACTCTTATTCAAACCTTTCTATTGCATTGTAAAAGTCATTAACATGTGCACCACATCAAAAACAACAGATTAATTAATTCAAATGTTTTGTTTTAATTGCTCATTTGCAGCATTTTTCATATGCTTGAATGTCTCTTAAGGAACAATAGAGCACAATATATTCCTTTTTAATTAAAGAGAACTACACTGCATAAACAAAAAAGGCATTTACATTCGGTTGAATGACACTTCAGGTGAAAATACTTTTCAAAAGAAACTGAAATTTCTTCAATTTTTATCATTACAAAAGGTTAACACTGCCAAGAGAAAAGAGTGGTCAAATTATCCTTTGTTGTCTTATGCTAAATCTTTCAGACTTGGTAGGAAGGTTCTGGGTGGTATGTGCTTCTAGTACATGACACAAAAAAGTTATTTCAAACAAACCACTGGTCCCCCCCAGTGGTCACTCAGAAAATTACACAAGCTGTCTCAAAGTTCACTTGGCCTACAAGTTGAGCAGAATGTTAAACAGACACAACTAGATGGGACCACCAGCAGCAGTGTGCTTGGGTGGCAGTACCTGACAACCCTAGTGACTCTTTTAGGCACAGCAATGTAAGATGACGTTCAGACTCAAAGGTAATGGCTTGTGCGTGTCTTAAATGACAGCATCATTACAGAAAAAAGGAAAAAAGAAAAAAAAAACAGCAGGTAATTAAAGAGTGTAGATGACGCAGATGGAGTAATCTATGTCACTCATCTTTTTAAAACACAGTCATCATCACAGTAATATACGTCTTAGCCATCACCTCCTTTGTGTAATGGACTCTCCTTGCAGCTAGATGTCCATTTCAAACTGGGCGTCCTCCCCTGGACATAACAGAAACCCAGCATTAATCAAACACAAAGCAATATAAGCAGAGCTGGTCAAGTTGCAGCTAACCAGTTGTTGGCTGCTTTCTCTTTCTCACAGGGCCAGCCATGTAATACTTCTATTTTTGTCTTTCTGCCAAGAGATTTCATTGCTACACTGCACAACAGCTATCTTGTGTCAATATCACAATATCACAGGATCTCGTAAAAATCAATAACCACTTTGACTAGACTGTTTGTAATCACTTCAGATTTAGAAGGAACATGATAGCATCTTAATAACACCTCTAGTGCATGAAGCACAAATCTCATGGAAAACAGTCATAACACATTTTTACATGACTTCAGAATTAAAACAGCCTATTCCTTACTGTGCCTGCAAGACTGATACAGGGTGGGTCAAAAGTCACAGGACACCGTTTTATTTTATTTTTTACGCTGTCACAAGCCTCTAAGATGCGGTGCTGAAGGTGGTGTTTGTTGCTTATTTTCTCAGCATACACAATTAGTTTGAGATGACCCCAGAGATAAAAGTCAATAATAAATAATAAAAAAAATAAAATAAAACCTGTCCTGTGACTTTTGACTCTGCGCATTAATAACCTCTGACCTGATTGGCTACCCCCTACTCCGCCTCATTCAAAAGGCAGTCAAGCCTAAAATACCTCTGATAATCATAACATAAATGGGCAGGGCTAAACTGCTGTAAGTTTAACAAACTGATTTATAATAAAAGCAGTGAACGTTGTGACATCATAAGAACAATGATTTTAACACAGGTTATCATCAGCTTGATTTCTATATCTGACAGATAGACAAATCGATGAGTGTTACTTTAACATTTTTAACAAGCCTTAAAAGAGAGTACTTTCGTTTTCATCTGGTAATCTCTGACTGGCACAAATGGTATTAGTCATATTAATTAATATACAGTATTAATTACAGAATTTGAGCAAAACAATCAACAGTATGCAATATATGTAGAATGTGACATTACTGTATTATTATTATTATTATTATTATATTACCTGCACCCTTGTCCACAGGAGGACTGACGTTGTTGACAGGCTCTTGGGCATGTGCCTTTTCATTATTGACTGTAGCTGCTGGGGGGCTGGTCACCCCTGGAATATCAGGGAGGCAGCATGGGGGGGTGCGAGCCAATGGGGAGCTGCGACAGTCCAGTAGGAATTTTCGGTCATAGATGATTCGGGTGCCTGCAGAAATGAATCATGAGGTGTTAGTTACACTGATCTGAAACCAGTTTTGCTGTTTTCTTTCCAATAGCTAAAGTTAAGACACAGTAGCTGGTCTCAGACAAAGGTAAAAGGGCTTGTCTACGTAGAACACGATTAGTCTACCCAAAGAAACAAGAGGTCAGCTGGTGCATGTAGGGTGTGTCATTGTGACCAAGAAAAGTGCTTCTCTACATGCCTCAACCTGCCCTGACAATGTGGTAAAGTGTACCCACAGCATTTTCAGTTTTAGGGCTGAAAGAATAATGGTTTTGTATCAGAATCACAATCTGAGAAAAAAAAAATTTAAATCACAAAAGCTGCAAATTTAATTATAACCCTTAGGAATAATCCTGTCTTGTGTTTTAAATGAGGAAATTTTATCAAACAACATGAAGCTCATAAGCAGCCTGCAGATGAGTTAGACCAATTGATCTGCCATGACTACCAGAAGAAAACGTGCATGTACTTTTTTTTTCTTGGTCAAAACTGACCTGGAACTAAATTTACAGAAAATAATCACAATTTAAATCTCACAATATTGGTCAATTAAAAAAAAAAAAAGATTAGCAATTAGATATTTCCCCAATGTTGTTCAGTCCTATTTAGTTTTTACTTTTTGAATCCAAAATATGTCAAATGTTATATAATATGACAATCCCAAGTTTGGCAATATTGTGACAGGCACTGAAGATATGTTGAGAAGGCAAATAAGAAGAAAAAAAAAAAAACAAGGCTAGCCTGGATCAGACAGTAAGAACACAGTATCAGTCCTGCTCTTATCAGCCATTTGAGTTCTGAGTTAACCTTCTCACACACTCACACAGTATTTTCTCTTAGGATCTAAAAAAAAGACTTTGTATTATCCAACTCTGCTACAGAAAATGTCAATGGCTAAAAAAATATATACACATAAATAAACAAATAAATGGTGTACCATTTTAAGTGCCAGTTCCAGAAGCAAAATATAAATAAATGCACTACCTTTCAAGGCCAAACTGCCAGCTTTCAAACACAAAGCGTCTTGTGAACGAAACGCATTCAGTACAAACGCAAGCTTGTCTCAGTATTCCAACACAAGGACTACAGAAAAGAAACTTCAAATTACTTTATTTTTAAGGCACATACAACATACACCACTAAATGATCCAATGTTTACAATTTGCAAGCCATTACTTGAATGTTGCATCACTGTATTAAAGGGCTCAGAAAGTACTGGAAGTTCTGCTATTATGACTGTTTACAACGTAATGCAGTAGTCCCACAGAACATTCATCTTCTAAAAGGGTGATGTGGACATACACAGCACATACGTTTATTTATGTGGGCGCAAATCTGCCAAACAGACATAACTGACATAACAAGGCTTTCTGTGAGGGAGAAAAGAAGAAGTGAGTAAAACTGAGGAAATCCATAAGTCACATGTCAGCAACAGTCATCTGTCATACAGCTCTTGGCTACTGATATACTTTTTCCATAACCCATCAAACTATGCATATCAGAAGCCATGGGCTCTGCCTGCCAAGAGGCACTGCGTGCCACTAAAACAGTGTACTTGTCATTGAGATGATCAGCAGTGTTTTTGCATGCTGTTGGAATGTCTTCCAAGTACATGGAGTACTGGGAAGGTGCTGCTACTGTGCACTCTAACAACTGAATACAGATTTCAGATATATATATATATATATATATATATATATATATATATATATATATATATATATGCACGCACACACACTATATATGCTCTCAAAATTTAAACATTATCATATTAAAGGGGAAGCCCACAGACTGTTCAGTATTTCTCCATAATTAAATTGTTAAGATGTAGACCATGTCATTCAGAGTGATTTGATGTGGAATGGGCCATTCTAGAGAAAGACACTGAATCAGAATTGCTGACAGTGGTGGTGATAGGAACCAGACGTCTGAAATGTTTAATGCCTTTTAAATAAAAATAAAATGGTTATATTGGCGTTACAGACATTGCAATCCTTGGTACTGGTTCACTACCATTGTTAAGAAATCTGAGCTGGTATGTTTCTCTACAATGAACCATTTCACATCAAAGCAGCTAGACTTTGTTTACACCTCAACCATTAAGTTAAGCACAAGTTAGAAAACCGATCGATTTCCACCTTAAGGTGAGTCACATTTTCAAGCACTCCTGCTGCATAAATACAATGAATCACAGACGAACAAAGAGAGAATCACTAACAACATATACAGACAGGATGACAGCAGCACATAGAGAAAAGCAGCAGTAAGCTCCGTAGCCTACACAAAGCCGATGCTGCAGCAGCACCACGAGGTCGTCTAGACAAGAGCACTACTGCAAGTGCAAGAAAAAAGCGCAGGCTATCCCCAAATTGGAAACCAGGCTGAAGTTGGCTTCCTATTCGCCAGCTTCTTGTTCGAATTTTCCCGTGCCACCTTAAACGGTGCTGTGGCTAAATTCTGGAGCCTGGGGCCAGAATGCAACAGCCGCAGCATTTAAGGTGGAATGGGAAAATTCGAACAAGAAGCTAGTGAATAAAAAGCCGACTTCAACTTTCGTCAATATGGAACGATTCAGCTCCAAATCCTCGAGTTTTACCTCCGGGGGTCGTGCTGAACAAGGTCCCTCCGGGCGTTGTAGAGTAATCGTGGGGCAAATGGGCCGCATCGTTGACTGTCACCCGTCTGGTGGCCGGGATTGCCCGACTAGTGCTCTTCTGACTGCTTACGGACATTCTGCAACTATCTGCAACAAACTGCCGTTGTTGTCGAACCGTGTGTCTGCACCCTAAACCAAATAAACCAACGGAAAACAACAGAATTCAGCAGGCTAGCCATGTTGCTAACTCGCCACGAGAAAACGTGTCAGGAACAGCAGCATGTTAGTTAGCAACAGCACGCTTAGCTAGCAAGCTGGTCTCGGTATTCAAGATTTACCTTCTTCGTTTTTTTGCACGCGATGACAACATAAAAATATAAATAGAACTAAATATTTGAGCTTTTATAACACTTCATTCAGACTAGCAAACTAGCTGCAATGCTAGACTGCTGTATAAGCACGTTTTCTCACATTCACTCTCTCTCACACACACCACACACTCAACAAAACATCAGCAGCAAAGAGGCATTGAAAACGCACACAGCGGCACAATGTCACCCCCTCTGGTGGAGTAGGGAAATGGACATGCACGATGGGATTTGTAGTTTTTCATGTGTTTACGCGTTGCAGGTCTCTTTTCCTCCCTTTACTCAAGGTTAAATAGGTTCGCTGTTTCATTGTTTTACGGAGCATCACAACTCTTTCAAAACGTTCGCACTGGTAAATAAAATAGTGATGATAAAACAGTAAAGGAATAGTCAAATGGTTTATTCACCCTTCAAAAAAATGTATTAGGAAGGAATGTCCAATTTTTTTAGAAGGCGTCTTTGTACTCGGCTTAAATCAGTAACTGCACTGAAAGCAACAGGGTTCACTTGTTTTAGCACAGAATTAGCAAATACACAAAATGTAGTTAACTTGCATCTATGCTAATGGTTTAAGAACACTGAGGACATTCTAATAATTTACTTAAAATGTAAAACCCCATTTCCAAAAAAAGTTTGGAAAATGTGCAAAATGTAAATAAAACAGTGCAATGATGTGCACATAACTGAATCCCTACATTGTTAGAAATAAACATACTATGCAGGTACATGATTCATTCATCAAGGTACAAACAATGTAAGTGTACCCTCAAAGGTACAGCAGTGGTTTTAAAGTCCAATGGTGTACCTTACATGAGTTTTTCCTAGTGGAAAAGTAGGTATTTGTACCTCTTCATAACTGAATGTTTTAAGTCAGAACATTAAAATAAAAAGACTGTAGACGAGATGGGGTGTGTGGAGTCAATACAACTTAGAAAATATAATTTCAGTGGATTATGGTAGTTATGTTCCCTGACTAAAGGTACTGGGATGTACCCCTGAGGGTACCACCACAGTGACAAGAGGGGTACTGCCCCAGTAACAGTGTCATACCTTTTTTTCTGAGAGTGTATCTTTCATTAAAAATAGTACAAAGATAATACATCAAATGTTTAAACTGAGTTGTATTATTTTTTGAAAAATATAGGCCATTTTGCATTTTATGTCAACAACATGTTCCAAAAAAGTTGGGATGGGGGCGACAAAAGGCTGGTAAATTTGTGTAATGCTAAAAACTTTCTCAATGTAACATAGCAAACAAATTTTGTTTTTTATCATCTACAGTACATTAGATCATTAAAAGATTCATTAAAAGATGCTGGCCATGATCTTTGGGCCCTCAGACATTTAATAAATTAATTAAAAACAGACATGATTCTGTAGAGGAAATCACTGCAGGGGCTCAGAAACACTTCTGAAAAACACTGTCTGTGAAAACGGTTTGTCGTTGCATCCACAAATGCGAGTTAAAACTCTAAAATGCAAAGAAGAAGTCATATATGAACAGCATCCAGAACCCCCACCACCTTCTCTGGACGCAAGGTCATTTAAAATGGAGCTCATTTAAAATGTAGACCTGTCACCACCAAAAATATTTGCTGCATTATGAAATGAAAAATACAACAAAGGAGACCCCGAACTGTTGAGCAGCTGAAATCATGTATCAAATAAGAATGAGAAAGCATTTCACTTTCAAAACTACAGCAGTCAGTCTTCTCAATTCCCAAACGCTTACAGAGTGTTGTTAAAAGAAGAGGAGATGAAACTCAGAGGTAAACATGCCCCAGTCCCAACTTTTTTAGAGCATGTTTTTGGCATCCAATTCAAAATGGGCAAATATTAAAAAAACAAAAAACAATGAAACATTTGATTTGTTGTCTTTATAGTATTTTTCCTTTAAAAATATGGTTTACATGATTTGCACATCATTGCATCCTATTTTTATTTACATTCTACAGTGTCACAACTTACTGGAAATGGGGTTGTATTTTTTTAAATAAATAAGTTCAGAAAGGTTCATGATTTAAATGACAAGTGACCTTGTCAGTCAATGCCACAAAACAAAGAAAATTATAATGCAGATTTACATTCTCACTGAATATGTGACTTTCAGGTTGAATGCATTCTGGCTACAGGGTTGACTGGCTATAATGAGTACACCTAATGGTTGACTTATGAAAAACTGATAATATTGTTGTCACTGATTATATTTCATGGTAAAGTACACAGCTTGTATAGCAGTGTAGATTTACTGTCCTCTGAAAAGAACTCAACACACAGCCTAAATAGCTGGAGACACAAGTGAGTACACCTCACAGTGAAAATGTCCAAATTGTGCTCAAAGTGTCAATATTTTGTGTGACCACAATTATTATCTAGCACTGCCTTCACCCTCTTGGACATGGAATTCACAGGTTCCACAGGTTGCTACTGGAATCCTTTTCCACTCCTCCATGATGACATCACGGAGCTGGTGGATATTAGACACCTTGCCCTCCTCCTCCTTCCACTTGAGGATGCCCCACAGGTGATCAATTTGGTTTAGATCTGGATACATACTTGGCCAGTCCATCACCTTTACCTTTAGTCAAATCAAATCAAATTTATTTGTATAGCACTTTTTACAACTGATGTTGTCACAAAGCAGTTTCACAGAATTCCAGTAAAAATAAAGTTTTAACATGAAATGTAAAACCCCCCAGCTGAGCAAGCCAGGGGCGACAGTGGCAAAAACTCCCTCAGAGCTGAAGATGAAAACTTGGGGGAGGAATCAAGGAGGTGTGTTTGGGGTCATTATCGTGTTGGAAAACTGCCATGCAGCGCAGTTTCTGAAGGGAGGGGATCATGCTCTGCTTCAGAATGTCACAGTACATGTTGGAATTCATGTTTCCCTTAATGAACTGCAGCTTCCCAGTGCCGGCAGCACTCATGCAGCTCCAGACCTTGGCCACCATGCTATAGCTCAGTTTCAGGGTGTTAACAATCTTCTTATAGCCTAGGACATCTTTGTCGACAGCAACAATTCTATTTCGCACATCCTCAGAGAGTTCTATGCCATGAGGTGCCATGTTGAATATCCAGTTGAATGGCCAGTATGCGCGAATTGTACCCAAAACACCAAATTTAACAGCCCTGCTCCCCATTCACACCCGGAACCTTGTAACTTTAACGAGTCACATGACACCAGGGAGGAACAATGACACAATTGGGCACAATTTGGACATGCTCACTGTGAGGCGTACTCACTTGTGTTGCCAGTTATTTAGACATTAATGGCTGTGTGTTGAGTACAGTAAATCTACACTGCTATACAAGCTGTGCACTGACTACTTTAAGTTATATCAAAGTTTCATTTCTCTCATTCATGTGAGGGGTGTACTCCCTTTTGTGAGATACTGTATGTTTGTAAACGTAATATCAGTAGGACAGAAATGGAAGCCCACTTCTCTCTCTCTCTCCGACACAACCTCCACATAGAGTTCCAGACCACTCTGAATATGTCACATCTTTCTTTATTAATTTCTGTAAATGGTCTGAGCTGGTGTGCAGGGTAAATGATCTATACACATCTTCATGTCAGAATGAATCTGATTAAAAGGCTTGTATACATATTCATGTTTGTTTTTCTTCTCTCCATAACAATAAAAAAAGAAAAGAAAACAAGTTCAAATAGCTACAAAGCCTCTACATTCCCCATGATATGGGCATGTTCATATAACTCGATTCTAGCTAGTATGCTTAAAGTACATCCATAACAACTCTAATAAGGGTGCATAGCATTCTAATTAATATATATATATTTTTTCATATATTTATACATATATTCTTTATTAAAAACATCTTTTCTGTGCATGTGTGCAGTTGCATTCCTTAGTACAGAGTAATATGATATTGCGTTAATATTGTCGTTTATCCATTCTAAAGGAGTATAGGTGAACTCTAGATTTTTGCAACAGTAACATTTTACATAAACTCATTGTAATACATCAGAATTGTAATGTCCTTTCGTATTGCGTGCCCTTTTTTAAAAAGGACACTGTGTCCTACCACCCCGCCCCCCTCCCCCCAACTCGGCCCTCAAACCCCCTGCATGCGTCAATGGACGTTCCTTTAATGTAACTGGACCAGCTCAAACATTAGATGAGTCTGAGCAAGTCTGACTGATATCCATGACATATTTAATTCTGCAGTAACTGCTGCCCCTTGCCTACACCCCAACGCCCCTCAAATGACAATACTCATGTTCCTGTAGATGGTCATACTGTAGGATTAATCTCTGAATGGGTGTCGATACGTGGAAGAAAAAAAACATTTGTTAACACAAACCTGAGTGAACTGTAGAGAAAAAAACTAAGATTACAGTCAGTGGAAGTGAGGAAACACACAGGGAACATAGCTTCACTCATTCACCACAGAATCAGGACCTAATCTGACTACTTAAACAGTAAAATACAATCACTTTTTCCATTAACCATAGAGTCGTAGATCAGTTCACTTATTTTTTTTTATGGACAAGGACATTCATTCATCCATCCATTCACTTGTTCATTCACTTACTGTTTTCTTCAAAACAGGAAAAAATAAATGCTCATGTGTGTATGTAAGCATCTGTGCTACATTTGAATACTGAGCTGAAATGCTGAGTTTCAGCCATCAAGTCATATAAAAACTAAGCCTTATGGATTACGCAGCCAACAAAGCTCCCCCTCCAGCTTTCAGTTTTAAGACATCGGTATGTGGAGTCCGTTCAACGAACTTGAGTCGGTATGAAAGTCACATGCTTGCATACTGAGTGACTTTTTGTATTCATGCATCTACTGATATCACTTGAACTGTATAAGTCTTAGAAATGCTACTCAAATGTTGGGTGTACAAAATAAATACTGAACATACACAGGCTCACACACACCCACACGCACATACATACACCCAACTGTTACCATGTTTGATATTATTGCTTTGGTAGTTTAAGCGTAAATAGTTTGCTTGGGATCTCCTCAAAAGTCACTATGCATTAAATCAACAAATGAATGTAAAGATTCATGTGTGGTAGATATAATTACAAAGAATGTCTGTTTTACTGTGTATTAATAGATCTCTATGGAAATGTGTGGGTGAGACATATAAAGCCAAACAACAGACAGTTGTGAGTTCACAGTTCAGGGGTCAATTTCAAGGTGGACTATCACAGTGCTGTCTGTATATATTTATCTGCCTATGCTTACTGTACATCTATATGGATGTTACTGCAAATTGAAAACATTTAAAGATTTAAAACGCTTTCTCTTCAATTGAAATGTTGTCCTGCGTTGTACATATTACATTGGCAGTAACTCAAAGTGCGCACCAGAACTCTGTGCGTTTCTGCTACAACCTTTCGTTAGTCAGTAAGGGTCAAAACAATAATGCCCGGGAAATGAAGGATGAGTGCGGACCCCAGGGCAGGCCCATAGAGAAGCATGAGGAGCAGCGCGCAGTGCTACATCAGTCACAGGAGTCAGTTCATAGGAGCTGTGTACACAGACTACAGATATGGATGGCTCAATGGTGGGGGGGGGGAAGGGGGGGCATAACGGGAGAGAAAGAGAGAGGGAGAGAGAGCAAAGTGAGGCAGACTCTGAGAGAGATCAGAAATAAACCAGAGAGACAGAAAGAGCAAGAGAAAGACAGGAACAAAAAGGAAAGACAGACAGACAGGTAAAGATATATATATATTATACATACATGCATGTACAGAGAGAAAAAAAAGAAGAAATAAGACAGAGACGAAAACAGAGGAGAGAAAGATGGGGGGAGCAACAAAATGTGAGGCACACCCAAAGAGATACAGAGCTTAAAGAAAAGACAGATACCTACAAGAGAAAAACAGACACAGAGATACGCAGAGAGAGAGAGATAGAGAGACAGTCACTGTAATAGTGGTGAGGGACATTGGGGTGTTGCGTTGGCACAAACAGACCGACACACATTTTATATCGAATGTTCCCTCTTCTTAGGGGGCACCCTTTTGATTCTTACCAGGTAGTACATAAACAAAATGTGGTGGACCGTATCAAAGGAACACAAACACATTTCACAAAGGGGATCAAAAAAAGCCTGGAAAAACACACACACACAGACACTCACAAGCAGAGAGCACAGCGAGCTTATTCTCATTCACACACTGAACAGCTCTCAACGTGGCAGGAGAAGAACGCTCAGTGCCAAGCCAGAAGCGAGTTACACATGCTTTAGATAACGGACACACACACGCACACATGGACACACATCCACATAGCATAGAGTGCATATAGTCACATTTAGTAACAGGATAAAGGGCCCATGTAGATGAAGCAGTGATGGGCTCAGCATAGGCTACGCTGCTTTGTGTTTGTTGAGGAAAAAAAAAAAAATAGAAGAACTGTTGCTTTTTTTGGCTGTGTTGTCCCAAGACGACCCTCTTTTTCAGTCCACTCCTTCCTTTTTTGGAATGAAGGTCCGTAAGTTCTGTGCGGTCCTACGATGATGTTCCTTTACCATGTACCGTTTCAGTTTATAGATAATGACAGCTCAAAGGTCATAGGTCATGCACCAGCAATCAATCATGCGTTTACAGTTGACAGGAAGCACTTTTGTTTGATTTTTTTGCGGTATTTTTTTCTTCATCTTTTGTACAAAAAGATCATGCCCTACGCTAGTTGTATGTTTTTTTTTTCATTATTGTTAAAAATGATACAAAACTACAGGTAGATCTCCTCCTTTTCTCGAGCGCTGCCCCACAGTCGTATCTGTCAGGTTTTTTAGGGGGGAGTGGTAGAGGGTGGGATGTGTTGTCATTCTCCTTCATTTAGTGCTTTTTCTCCCATCGTCCTGCCTTTCGTGCACTCCTCGTCTCGTTCTGTCTCCCAAGTGTGTCTGGGTGAAGGATGGTTTGGCAGTGGATGTCCGGCCCTGGAGAACAGCACAGGAAGAGCTGCACTTAATAAAAAAGAAGTACTTTACCACTTTGTCCTTAAAAACCTGCCCTCAGCCTTAAGCATTAGACTAATGCCCTCTGTCAGAGGACCATGGCTAAGAAATGCTGTTACCTGCTTTTGACTTGATGTCTATCTACTGTGCATATCTGTTAATGACCTGTGACTTAGAAATCCCGACTAAGATGCGCTGTCGCCTGCCTTTGACTTTGTGCTAGTTGATTTTCTATGTCTATTAATGAACTGTGACAGTCCAGTCCTGCTCTGTCTGTCCCATACCTTCAGGACAGTATGTGTTAGTTTCAGTGCTTTACTCTCCGCAGACTGGCGTGCTTCACAGTCTGTGCTCCCCTCTTCACATCCACACCCAGCTAGAGCAGGGAAGGAGGGAGGGAGGACAGGGAGGGGGGAGAGACGGACTCAGAAATACTGACATAATCTGTCCGAAACTAATGGGGTTATAACTCGGGCTGGGAGGAAAAATATATACAACACAGTATTGCAATGTTTTGACTGAAAAAAATAGCAGCAGTACATGGAGGACCAAGTATCAATATTTTAATATTTCAACCATGTGTTAGGCCCACTGGTAGAATATAGGATAGCAAAGTTCTTTATAACATCACTGTAATACCAAACAAAGACCTTGCAAAGACTCCTGAAGCTACATTGTTCTGGACAAGAGAGTCTGCTAAATGTGTAAATGTAGGAGAATGTTGCTCTGTCTGCTTCACAGTTTATATTTTGTAAAAAATACAGATGAAATTTTGCAATGAGATACACTTTTTGCAACAATAATCGTTCCATGGGATCACCATTGATTCCCACCCCTAGTTATAACATCAGTAAGCATCTGTGTCTGCTAAATCTTCAACAAAACATAAGAGGCACCTGCCTTGGTCATGACGTTGCCGTGCTCATCAGTGAACTGCTCCTCCCTCAGATGCTCACTGGTGAACTCTACTGGCTCATCTCTCTGTAAAAAGGAGTAGCCAGGTGTTACTTTTCTCATTAGTTAAATATCCATGCTGAAATAAGTGCACCACTCTGCAGAGAAGATAAGCTCTCTGCTTTAGACTGGACAGGACAGGGGACACACCTGTGCCTTCTGTCTGTCCTGGTCCCACACCCGCAACTCCCCCTCCTGGTGGGAGAAGCCCAGCCCTTTCTCAAAGGGCTGAGTGCCCAGGAGCCTCCCACGCAGGACCTCCGAATGGCCCGTGTCACATACCGGCGTCAGCAGGGCTTCTTGTGCCACGCGTGGCTGACTCTGCTCCCGTCCAGACGACCCCACAGCCTGTCTGCCTTTGGACTGGGACCAGCTGTGCAGGGACTCAGAAAAGGCCTCCTTCTCCTGGACATATGGCTGAAAAGCACCGCTGCCTAGCCTAAAAACAAAAGACATGCACAGAAAATGCACTGTAACTGACACATTCAATTCTGCTTTAGATTATACTTATTTCAGTTACATATTAATTTCATATTTATGTCAAACGACTACTAATATTTCTCATTAAAATTTTAAGTTTTACATTTACATGTGCTTATTTCTAATAAAGTACTTAAATTGGCTATTTTTAAATGTTCTCTTTTCACAACTCAGCTTCTAACTGAGGAAGCAATCAGATGGATGGCTAATTAATCTTAATAGCTCCTGTCCTTTTGCTTTGTCATTTTAGAATAATAAGCACAACAATTCTTTTTTACACCTAAACTCAAACCTTATATAGTGCTCTTAGCTATAGTGTGTAGTTAGTTAGATGTGTGAGCTAATGTTCTAGATAATCTAATAGGCAGCATAAGTTAACCTAAAAAAATTAAATAAAAAATACTAATAACAAAAAAACTAATAAAAAAGTGAAAACTGTCTTTCTGCAGGGCAAGTATAAATTTTAAAGGAACTCAAAGTAAATACTTTGTAGCGATTTTAATTAATTACTTAAAGTAATTGTCTTCATTAACATATTCACAGTCATGTGCAAACATTTTGGTTACATGTTTGTAAATTAAATGTTTTGTAGAATTTCTGAGTGAAAATAAGTTGAGACATTCTGTACAGGAAATATCTTATTTTGCACCACTGTAATTAATTTACATATTTAGTTTAACATACAGGAAAAATGGAATATAAAACATAAAATGTAAGATAATTTTGCACATTTTATTTGATTTTTTTACCAACATGTTCAATTAACATATAGCAAATAAACAGTAATTGTGCATAAATATGTCCAAAAGTGTGTTCTCTGTAGATGTTTATTTATTTTCACAAAACATGTCATATTAATAGGGGCACTCAAACTTTCCCGTACAACTGTACTTGAAACAAGCTAGAGTGACATGACATTTACTCTACATCTGTTTAACAGGGCATCACTTCACCTCAGGAGAAACTACTGACAAAAATCATTTTGTGGCACTTTTCAGATATACAGTATTTTTCTATTGGTGTCTGAAGTTCAGTGCCTATATGAATTAAAGTTAATTAAATTAACATTAAAAAATGTACACACAGCTGTGAGTTATTAGCTTTACTAGGCTAAATAAATATCCAACACCAGTTATTTCACAGATTTAACATATTTTATGGAAATATAGATTTACTTGACTAACTCAGCAGGTCAAAGTGAGCTAATACTAATCATTTTTGTGTAATTTGCATCAGCCATCTTTTCTTTGCTTAAAGTTTATTATTATTTAAATAAAGTTATTCTTGGGATTAATTACTGAGCTGCTGAACTGAGCGTTTACATTGGTGCTTCATTGGTGCTGCAGTCAAAACACAGCTAGTGTATTTGGTGATATAACTGCTGTGGAACCGCATGGAATTGTGGGCAACCCTCATTTTCAATGTAGCCGAGCATTTACAAAAACAGGGATTGACATGACAAAGAAAATAATAGCTACATTTAATCATTTTAAATTAAAAGAAAGTTTAAAATAACAGTGAATAAAAGATAAAAGTAGATAAAAATAGAACTTGAGATTTAAATGGTAAGAATGGGCATTGCAGTGCAGCGCATTGTGAAAAGGGCTCACGGTTGCAGAAAATAAATAAATAAATAGGGGGCAGACAGTATTGTGTAGTGTGTTTTTTCCTCTAAATTCTAATGAAATAAATATTGTGTCACCATATAGCTTACTAAAATGCACTCTAAGTATTCCACTTAAACAATTAATGTATTTATTATCACACTGCTGCATAATTTATGCAATGTGTTTTGTTTAGTAAAGGTGATGGGAAATTGGTAAGATGTACACAAACACTTGTGTTCTGGCTCTGCCTACCTACTCATAAGGATGTGTCAAAATAAAAGGACTGCAGAAGCAAAATTGAGATTTCTGAGGAACATATCAGCCATGGAAAGAAAGAAAAAAGTGTACAAAGATTGGCAAAATATTTGTGAAAATGAGAATCATATTTGACTTATTTATTAGCATTTGTAACAGTATTTTTGCAATTTGATAATATTTTTCTTTTAGATATTTTTATTTAAAAATCTTGGCCCAAAATAAACTTCAGAGGGCAGTGCTGTTGAATCCCTCACCTGTCTCCATTGTGCTCTAGTGCTCTGGTCAGTCCGGTCCTCTCACACAGCTGAGCATATATCTGCTGCCCTGTAAGAACAGAAAACTTTTCCTCTGAGCTTGCAATTGCCCCTCCTCCACCTGCACCTCCTCTAGCTCCCCCTGCCATACTGCAGCCCGCCGCCACCTCTGCTCTCCTGCCTTCTGACCTCTGACCTCCAACCTGCCTGTTAGGGTTGGCTTTGGGAATGGCACCCCCAGCTACTGGATCATGCTGCATGTCCTCCTCATCCACCTCCTCTTCCTCTTCCTCCTCCTCCTCCAGCTCCATGATGGATCCGCTGGCTCCACTTGCACCACTGCTGGGACGTCCCAAGCTGCTGCAGGGTAGGCTCAGCGTGTTAGCGTCTGAATCATCTGCTCGGCTGCTGCCGTCCAGAGACGAGTCCTCCACGGTCACCAGGGATGGACTGACGCCCGCCGGCCACACCTGAACGTCCGACATCTCCAGCATGGCCTCCTCCTCAGTGGGGGCAATAGGTGCACACTCCAAGCTTGACACCTCCTGCCAGTAGGGCTCCACGCCCAGCGGTGAAGGCAGGCTGTACTGCATAGAGGCCGGTGAGAGCAGCTCCTCCTGTACCAGCCCGTAACCTGGGGAGCGGTCAGACAGAAGAGGCAACGCTAACACCACACAGACAAAAAGGGGAGTGTGGGTGGGCCTGAATCTCTCTCAGTGCAGGAGCAGTTTGTGGTGTGTCATAACAAAACCTCGTTAACTCCATCTTATATTTCACCATGGTTTAATTATTTTCGTACAATTCAGAACTATATTTAAAAATAAACAGAATGGAAGCTCCCAAGTAGCACAACCATTTTAGGGTTCATCTGTTATCGGGAGATCCTGAGATCAAATCCCCACAATAGGGACACACTGCTAAAGCCAACAGTGCCATATATTCTGAGGAAGTAAGCGCTCTCCACAGACTTGCATTCACGATCACTAATTTCTAAACATCTTCTTCTTAATGATATGCATTAGAATAAAAAGTACTTTTGTTTTGTGCAGAGCACTACATTTGATCTTCTGTAATACAAACATGTAACATATTCTTGTTTTTGGAGTTTTGAGTGAATTCTTCAGAAACGATCAAAAGACTTGCGCTTAGTGTTACAGATGGAGCATCGTAACCTGTTCGCTGTCCTAGCCAAACTGGTCAGCTAAGACGTAGTAAGGTTTGAGACATTTTCCTTCATGTCATGCAGTTTGTGACTGCAAACGTGATTTACATGCAATCCTGTATTCACTACAGTTCCAGGCACACACTGTCCAAAACCTATATAAACTTTCAAGGTAACGTACAATTTGTTTATTTATTTTTTTATTCCTAACAGTACATGCATTTCTCAGATACCCAAAGTTATACAAATACTAACATAAGTCCGGATATTTTTTTGCAGAAAAAATCTACTGGGTGCACAAATTTGACTGCACTAACTAGTTGCACAATAGTGGAAAACAAAAATACAGGCAACAGAAACAGTACACATTTTTATGATTATGTTTAAAAATAGGCAGAAAATTAGATTTTGGCCAAAAAAACTAGAACATAATTTTTTCTTCTTTTTTTTTGTTATCTATCATAACTTGTTCCAGACATTCCATTCCTCAGTCTTCCAGTGTGCTTTTCTACCCCTAGTGTCTTTATATATATACATATATATATATATATATATATATATATTTTACAGATATATTTTTACAGATATATTTTATACCAGCTGTCCACTGAGTGATATTCCATGAAGTGTGGATCAACAGAAAATGTGATTTTTTTTACATTTACATTAGCAGATGCGAAGTTGAGAATGCTTTATCCTTCTTATATGAAGTTACTTTTTCTGAGGTACGAGGTTGTCTTATGGCACTGATGATGTGCTTTAGGGTGTAATAGAGGTAAAGAAAGGCTGCATTCTCACTCCTAGGAACTTTCTAGAAACCTGCAGGCTAGCAGTGAGGGGTTGAGACAGGGTGTGATAGGGCAGTTTGGGTTGCAGGTCCTGCACTCTGCAGAAACGCATAAAAATCCATTATTCAAACATACAACACACAACTGAACACTGCCAAACTCTCTCCTCAAACAAGCAAACACACATTTTACATATTATATATTTCATAACTTCAAATTCCTTTTTATATCATATGACTTCAGAAGAACTCTCTCTCTCCTTCTCTCTGTTTACAAAAGAAATGCTATATGAATGTTATATGAATGTTATATTGAACATGTAATTAAGATAAGATAAGATAAGATAAGATATTGAACATGTAATTGTCAAAACTGCTTTGTTTCACCTAAACAGAACATAGTAGTAAACACTAATCTAAAAATCTAACATACTCCCAACCTTTTAACTGCTTCAGTAGCATCCAAGTTTCTATGGCAGCATATTAATTTTTCTATTTCTCTTTTTATTAAGAAAACAGAATTTTGGAATGTCAAATTTCTGTGTGTAATGGTGACAATAAAAATGGTAAAAATATTTAAAAAAAGAAAACCTGTGTGTTAATGACATTGCAAATCAATGTTGGTTTTACTTATTTTTTTCAGACAGTAAATCTCTTTATATCAAGTATTTGAGATAGCCAGTATTGAAAAAGTCAGAGACCACCCTTCATTTATTTAATTTCCCTATCAAAATGGTCATTAAGTACAAATTATTGATTTTAAAAAGTGGAAAACATATATTAACACAAAAATACAAAAAAGCCTTAACAACTAAATTTGATGTTTTTTTAAGCATTTAGTGTGTCCACCACCTGGTTGCATTTTCTGCTTCTCACAATCCAAGTAATCCCAAACACATTCCATGATGTTGAGGTCTGGACTCAGCAAATTTTCTTCTTTTTTGTCTATTTCCTTTACTCAGTAACAGTTACTTGACAATGACATACGCTTTTCGGACCCTTAGCGCTGAGTTGTCTTCTCACAGTGCAAGGATGAACAGAAACACCTGAGGATTTTTTCAGTGAAGCTTGATTTTCTCCTCCTCATTTTATCTCTCAAAAATGAAAGCTTTACATTCTGTTTATCTTATGGTGACAGATTTGGTGGTCTGCCAGGTATTGCAAGGTTGCTGTTAGTAATATTTTAAATATTTTAAAATATTTTATATATAATCTTCGGTGTATCCTGCCTTCCACCCAATGACAGCTGGGATAGGCTCCAGCACCCCCCTCGCGGGCTGCGCGCCCCTGAGGGAGAAGAGTCATAGAAGATGTGTATATAATCTTTTCAGAACTTTTTTTTTAACTTGTTTTCCTTTGACTTCTCCCATCCTTATGCAAGTAGTTTTGTCTTATGTCTAATCACCTCAGAAACATATCCTGAAAAAAGTTCAATAACATATATTTAATGGCCATTTTTACTGGAAATTATGAGTCTCTGACTTTTGCAAAGTAGCAATATAGTACATTCAAATGTAAGATAGAAGTAGAAGAGGTTGCCTTTCTTCTCCTTTAGCTGTAAAAGCACAGCCTCTGCTTAGAGGAGTTCCTTCAAAGGTCTGAGGCCAAAAGAAATCCCACAATTTATTTTCAGTATCACATTTGTTTATAAAGTTCTGTGTCTTCCGGTCCTTTGACTTGGAATTATGTAAACATAGTAAATGCCAAATGACTCTTACTACTCTGCAGCTTGTTAAGGCCACAGAAATGGTACGGAAACATAGATGAAATGCTGAGAGTGTATGTGAGCAGAAATAAAAGTAAAGCAGGAAGATGAGCATGAGAAGCATGAGAGAGTTTTCAGAGACCTTCACTGTGCCTCCTGTTATGAGCACACACAGGTGAGCAAGAAGCGCCGCGGATTGTGAGGCGAAAGAATCAACGTTCACTCAAATACTCAATAAACACAACACACAGGCACACAGCACCACTATGGTTATGGGGTGAACATATCAATGTACTGAGACGTGTCAGTATACACCCAAATTAGTAGTCATTATATACAGAAACAAGCACAAACACAACGTAATTAAGAGCTTATGAACACAATCTATACACACACAAAGCACACCACTGGTTAATGTTAATTTTAAAGTTAAGACTTTCAACTTGCTGTTCACACCATACACACAAACGCACAACATCTGTATTCACAAGTCACAGTATTTGTGTGTTTAGTAAATTCAGAACCAGTGTTGGGGGTAACCCAGTGACGTGACTATATTTCATGGAATGAAGCAGTGTAATGCATTACTGTTTCAACTCTTGCAGTCACACTACAGTGACTGATTTAATGAGAATTATGGTACTTTATTACATATTTTCCTCCGAAAGAACATGTAAATTATCCATGCCTTGCACGTAATTTGTGTGCACATGTGAGCAATATGTCTAATCCTGCTGATATGAAACTGATCGATAAAGATCCCTGTACTGAACTAGGGGCAGGCAACAAAATTATTTTTTTATTATTATCATGATTATTTACATCACATCATGATATCATTTCATAATTTCATCATTACATCTTGATTACATCATGACAAGCTACATCTTAAAAACTGACCAACTACATGTTCCATAATACCTAACTGTGCCTATTTAACTGAATTAAATGCAACATTGCTTGAAGTGAAATTGATAAAATGCTGCACAAATTTATTGTACTCATATTTTCAATATGGCACTACTGGACACACTGCCTACGTTTTTGGTACAGTCCAACTAACTAAACTTCAGAAAAACAAAAAATGCTGTGATATGTATTGTGTATAGTGAAAAGTGTCCTGAAGTGTAGTTATATTTTTTGCCATATTGCCCAACCATTAAGCACAACTTCATTTGAATTCAGAAACAGCTCTGTATGCTTTATAATTTATTCATAGAGATTTTATTCTGAAGAATAGCATCTCTTTATGGAAGATTTCTACTAGCTAATGTCTAGGTTATAAAAAGGATTAGGCACACAATACTTTAAATCATTATTTTATTCATTTTTTATGAAAGTATAAAAGTATAGATGACTTGTTTAAGGCAGAGATAGTGACAAGAGAATTTATTAGTAATTTGTTACAGATTACTTTTTTTTAAAAAAAGATTACCACCCCACCACTGCTAACCATATCCAATCACAATTCAATACTAATTATGTAATTTGCATTTTTGCCACAAGGGGTCACTACTGGTTACAGTATTCCGTGATCTTGTGATTTCAGCACAAGGAAATTAGCTGGGGTACCCTGCTTTTGAAAATGGTGTCACACAAATACACACACACAAACACCTTCCTTTCCCACATTATTAGTCACTAGCACATCATTTGACATAACATTCTAAAAACACTTCTGTAACATGATACAGTCACAGAGACATTTTTTGAGAGTTATGTATGCTGCGGTCAGCAGACAGTACAGCAACGGCAGAATTCATCAAAACCACATCAAAATATTGTTAGAACAGTCAGAATACAGAAATCCAAAGTTCAAACAATGCCACCAAACTGGAAACTGGAAAACTGGACACAGAAAGCATGCCATGCTCACACAAGTTTGTTATTGGGTGGGGGAAATAACTAAAAAAAACAAAAAGACCTTTTTATTTGTGCTGGTACTTCCCTGCAAACACCTGGTCTCCCATAGCAAGACAACAAAATAGCACACCAAGCAGCATGCACATGCACACAGACACAACAAGTACATCACTGGTGAAGAGAAAAGGCCCTTTCCACAAAACAGGACCAAGAGAGAAAAGCAAAAAAACTAAGATGAGAGGAGGCAGGAGGCTCAGAGGAGGTCAACATGAGGTTGTTATGAGGTCAGAGGTCGAAGAGGAGAGCTGTGAGGAGGAATAGTAGGGCGGCTGGGCTGCAAATGACATGTCAGTAGATACAAAGAGAGAGAAAGAGAGAGGGGCAGGTACAGGAATAATTTTGGAGGCCTACTGTATGCTCCTTTGAGAGGGAGAGTTCTTTACGTTAGTGACTCTTTCATGCATTCAAGTTTTCACACTCTGATCGTCACATATCCAAAATATCCAAATTTTCTATGTATTAAATGTTTGTACCTTATGATCTTGACATATACTGGCTGGGATGCCCATTATATTTTACATTTTACAGTCCTCTTTATTTAATGAATGTAATTTTACAGATGTTTACCAAAACTGAGAAAACATACTTTTACTGTTAATTAACTGGTTTTGTCAGTTTGTTTTGCTGGTATGCAAGGATCAGATGCAGCAGGGCTACTGGAGTTTTAAACACCTCGTTGTCACTGTTGGACTTAGAATAGTCCACCAACTAAAAACATCCAGCTAACAGCATCATCTGACCACTGATGAAGGACTAGAGGACTAACACAAACTTTGCAGTAACAGATGAGCTATTTACAAGGTGCATCAACAAGGTAGGTGTGTCTAACAGAGTGGACAATAGGTGGACACAGGGTTTAAAAACACTAGCAGCACTGCTGTGTCTGATCAGTTCATAACAGCAAAGCACACTAACAAACCACCACCACCTCAGGGTCATTGCAGAGCTGAGAGTGATCCACCACCTAAATAGTACCTGCTTTGTGTTGGCACTGTGAGGGTTCTGACCACTAAAGAACAGTGCACCTATATGGTAAGTAGAGCTGATAAAATCCACAAAGAATGTAGATACAAGGTAGCTATACCTAATGCAGAGGTCGATCGGTGTATTTGAAAACAATCTTTCTATTATTGTGGCCACAAATTCTTGTTTGGACTTAAGGTTCTTTAGCTTAAAGGCTTAAATGGCCAGAAGCCGTGACAGGAAAAAGATACTGGCATAATCTTACAACATTTTGCACATTTGAACAAATCCACTCCATACTGTATTATGCAGGAGCACCTTCAGTCATTAGTCCATTCCACCAAGATGCTCTAAGAGGCGCTATTAGGGATGTTTTTGGCTGACTAACACCAGTCTCCACAATATATACTCATCACCAGTCTCTCAGAACAATATGATGATTTGTCAAAATAAATAATGAGTCATTTCAATAGTTTTGCCCTTATTTTAATGTTCTTCTATATTAACTACAGTACCTCATGACCCACACACCACCATGTGTGAATGTTTTGGTCAGTGTTGTGTGTCTGCTCTTGTCTTTTTGTCTTCTGAAAAAACACAGTGTTTCTTTTTGTTTCTCATGGTTTTGTAATGTGTTTTGGCTTATGGTTTAACTGGTTAGCAGTGGTTGATTTCTATATTGGCAATGATATCCCTTTCTGAATGGTAATGTGCATGGCAAAACATACAACCAGCACAAACAGTTGCTGTTTACATCAGAGACATTATAAATGAGCAAATGGTTGAAATGCTTGAAAAACTAACGAGAACACTTGTAATGTTTAACTTTCCTATAAGGAATTTGTGCATGCAGTAGGACAGCACAACAAAAGTGTGTTCCACTGGTCTCAAACCACTGTAGTGAAACTAGGAGTATAAATCTGAAGCTCTGTAGCTCTATAGCCAGACCCTTCTTATCATGCTGCTGCTATGATAACATTAACTTGATTACACAAAAAAGTGTGTCCAGAATAAATATAATTTGAAATGAATGCTGCATACTAAATTTAGACACGTGTTTTGCCCGGACACTACAATTTCCCTTTCGCTTGAATGAGATCTTTGCCAAAATTCTGCAAAGCCTGTCTGACAGTTGCTAAATGCATTTGCTGATGAAGAACGGAAAGGTCAATTTCCTGTAAAAACAGTCAAGAACAATGTTACTGAATCCTCATTTTATTTGTGAGCATTCTGACTAGTTGGAACACTGAGAAACATTCCTACACTGCAGTCCTATACAAAATTCTTTTCATGCTTTAGCTCTATGTGTTTGATATTAGCACCTGTGCAGATATCTACCTCAACACATGCCTTTTGGTCATTTGGATTTGAAAGAGGACCAGGGAACACTAGTTGCCACATCACAATAGCTAATATAAATCCTGCAGTGGTGAATTATCTAAAAATCACCTCAAGGTGCAACCCATTCTTACCATTAATCACACTGGGAGACAGCATGGTGGAGTCACGCTCTGCCAGCCTGCAGGCCCCCTCCTCTCCAGCCTCCGGTACAGCCTGTGGAGCCTGAGCCTCTAGAGACTTCACAATGTCTGACCGGTCGATGTTCTTCAATGCTCCATACAAGTTCTCCACTATGGTGAAAGGGTCATGGGGTTTGTGCTCACAAGTACAATCACATGCATTGTGTAAATGGCAAAAGATACCATTTAAAAGTTTTAAATCAATGTTTTTAACAATATAAAATCCAATTTGTTTGCCAATGATCCTAATATGTTAGTCCTGTGCAACTTTGCAGGGTTCAAATAATTGAAAAAATAAGAATCTATAAAATTATCAAGAAACTATAAATGTGTCCAGAATAATAAACTAAGAAGTACTGAGAATGATGTTATGATGATAAAAGTAACATTGTAAATGCCTCATGTTTCAAAGTGATGATTAAATCTCAAGGCAGATAAATTACAGAATTAGATAATTATATGCAAATTGAAGAGAAATGTATACACATAGATAAGTATTATGTTCATCATTTAATAACTTCTTGTTGTTCCTAGAACATTTTAACTATCAAATAAAATGTCCCAGGGAAGTTTAAGGAGAAAATTAGTTTAATGAGTGAGGCTCACTTTTGGCCATCTTGCCCTCCCGGCTGGCCCACAGGTTTAGCAGAGCTGAGCTTTGGTCAAGGAGGGAGTTGGGATTTTCTACTCGTATTCTATTAATGTCATCAACACCAAACTGCAGCTCTCTGGCCAACTCTGAAAGAGCAGAAAAAGAGGGAAGAGTTTCTGGAGAGACAGACTAGCAAACAAATAGTATAGATGGAACATACACCTGCAAGTTATTTGCACACAGACTCAGAGCTATATAGAGCTCATACCAGTCCAGCTTAAGCCCAACTGCTCAGCAATCAGCGTGATTTTCAGCTCTGTCCTCTCAATGGCATTCACAGTAACTACGAAGACAAAACATGTTAGAACAAAGACTGCAACTTCCATGATCATTTCAAATGACAAAAACATATGTTGTGTCTTCATTTTTATCGACTGTTACCTAAACATTTATGTAAAACAAATGCATAATTACAAAGGAACGTTTTATAATATACACAAACATTTTTTCTGAATTATTTAAAACACACATTCGAAATTTTTAAGGGACACTCTGGACAAAATTTTAAAAATTGCAATGTCTGTTGTAAACAGGCTCATTTGCATCCTATAGCAGTGCTGCAGTGGTCTCTAGAGTGAGATTTTCTGTTTTAAAGACTAGCAAAACCATTTCTGAAGATGCATTTTGAAGGTGGGAAGAACTTTTGAAAAACTACAATGAAAAAAAATTAGCTTGCTGTTTCAATATGACATCAGTTTCACATTAGTAAAATATATTACATCAACTCAATTCTTGCCAAAAGTGAGTAAACTGAAAGAAAAAAGTACTGATAATATATTTTATTTATGTAGAACCAATGAACAATTTTGAATCAAATAAATTTTTTCAATAAAGGATTATCTTTATTTTCTAATAAAGGATTATTTTATCAATGTAAACTTGCTTTGGGTGGATTTTGGCTAGGAGGGACAAGTGGTTTTGAAATGTTTGGGTTTTCTTTCATTAGCTGAAAAATATAAAAAGAAATCAGACAACCAATGTTATTGCCAGGAAGCTTACAAAGTAGGGAATGGATTCTTCAAAAAAAAATCATCAGAGGAGTAGCAACTTGCCTATCTGGATACCTAAGAACCTAATGATATAAAATTGTGAATTAAACTCAGAATTAGGCCAGAATGCCCCTTTAATATTGTATTATGTATATGTATGACAACATATATTGCATATATTGCATTATAATGTATGCATATTTATTTATGTATAATTAAATTTAAAAAAAAGCTGATTAGAATCACATGTTAACTCATTGAACACAATGGTTTCAGCCAAATCAGGCTTTGTGATTCTTGTGATGCAAATCATGGCTTACATGAGTAGTGTGGATGGATTAGCACAGTTATGGTAATAGTAAATATATCAATCCATCCAGAATTGAATTAAAATGGGCTCAGGTAAGCTTAGATCCTGTTTGATTGTGATGAATGTAATGTTGGTCCACACTTACCAAATCATGACCAACGTCTGCCCTGCATTAGCTCTTGGCTTGATCTGCTTCAAAAACACTTTAGGCTGCCATGATATAACCCCCTCATCAACCATATGTTGTCATTACTCTTCCCCAACTTCAGCTCCTTTACAGCGGGCAACATTGCAGCCCTTTCTCTGCCGGAGCTCATTCTCAGTGCTTGAGCTTGCCATGCTAATAGGATTTGCGCTAAGACCATATCAGATCCTGCAGCATGCACTACATTACTGCTCATTCTCTCTATGGACGCAGAGATGCCTTGACCCCATGGAGCTGCCTGTGATTATGGAGCCTCTTCATCAGAGCGCCAGTTCAGCAATGGCCCACAGCACTGCATGGCAGAGTGGGGCGTTCAGGCTAGCACTTAGCATCCAGAGCTCAGTCAGAGCCATGCACGAGTTCAGTAAAATGGGGAGCTATAAAAGCAGGGATGGGAACAGAGCATTCAGAGAGCCCCCTTCTTCTCCCACAGCATGGGTGCACTGTGGCTTACCCAGGCCTGGCTCGTTTAGGGCACTGTATCGCTCCCTCAAGGCCAGTGGCGTAAGAGTCCGCCTACGGTCTTCACTTCCCGCCACCTATGTTATAGAGCACACACACATACACACATTTTAAATGCAGATTTATGATTTATTGGCATGTCCAAATTTGTGTAACTTGAGGCATTATTTTAACAATAAATGAAAAAGTAGTTAAACATTTTGAAATATGTTATTTTCCAGTAAAAATGCCCTATGAGAATCTCTATATATTTGATGCAAAAAAATATATATAAATACACAAGTGGAAACAAGTTGCCCCACATGTCAGCCCATATTCCAAACACATGCTTCCCACTACCCTGATTACGTTATGCTGTTATATATATATATGATCATATTAAGCCATTGAAGAGGAGTTAAACATTGAAAAAGCATGTTTTGAGTACAATGAGTCTATAAGAGCTGAACTCCATTGAGGGACATGGATATGAACACTATTTCCCTGACACAGCAAATATTGTCCTTTTAGCAGACTTCAGAGACAAGGACTATTTTGCCACACTGAGACAGCCTATTGTGCTTTTTGTTGCTAAGAATAGCACCAGGATGTGCCATGGAAAGAAATAAATAAATGAATAAAAAAGAGAAAATCTGGGCTTTTGAAATGGCTTTCAACTGTTGGTCTTTTAAAGCATTTCAGATCAACCAGCATGCTACATGAGAAATGAGCATATTCTCATTCATAAGGAATATTTGCTTGCATAAGATTTATTTATTTTTTAAATAAAATTAGTCACTGTTTGGACCTTCAGAAATTAAATGTGATATGACAAAGTACTGCAAGACCTAATAATCAGTTTATCTTATGGAGGACCAAGTAAACAGTCTTGTTGGCCTAACCTACAAACATTAATCATAACACAGTGGCCACTTGAACAGAATTTTGCATGGTGGAAAACATGATTTAAGCTGTTTTACACAGCTGAGCTACTTGATGGTGTAGATCACAGCTAAATGAAGTGGATGTAAAGATGCTAAATGTACAGGACATTAACAATTAGTAGTGCAAGGAATCAGGAGTGTTTAAGAATAACTGCTGCAAAATCCAAGAGAGTGAGTTTGTGAGTGAGCAGCACTGTGCATCTCTGCATGAGATCTTCACCGTTCTTCTAAACATTTTTGGGATATTTTACGGTGTTCGAACGTCTCATGAAAAACTACAAAGTGATGACAAAACGTCAGAGGTCTATAGGAGCTCAGTAAACAGTACCTTAACACAGGGAGGCATGGTGATGTTGAGGTTGCACAGCACATGCTGCGTTTCCTCATATTTGGTGGACTTGCGGAGGAAAGACAGGAACCCAGTGGCATCCTTATTACTGTCTCTCACCTGAGAGGCCAAAAAAGGGGGAGAGGGAGAGGAACAGATGGAGAGAGAGGGAGCAGGAAGACAAACAGAGGAGGGGAGGGCAATCAGAGTGAATGAATAGAGGGTAACATGAAGAGGGGTCAAATTAGAACAAGAAAGGGGACACAAAAGGAGGTGAGGTGGGTGAAACAGTGAGAGAGAGAGACACAGAGAGAGAGAAATAAAGAGCATTAGGCAGGTCTGCGGCCTGGCTGTGAGTCAAACAGGTAGACGGGGGAGGAGGGGATGGAAGCAGTCCGTAGGCAGGCGAGAGAGAGAGATTTACCTTCACATTTACCTTGTCGTCTGTGAGATCAGACAGTAAGAGAGTGACCGTGAGAGAGAGAGAGAGAGAGACAGTGAGACAGACATACAGACAGGCAGGCAGAAAGGTACGCAGGCAGGCAAGAAGGTGGAAGATTTAAAGGGCATGCTCAAGACACCAAGAGAATAGTTACAGCTACTGAGTCACTGCACCACAGAGGCCAAAGGTACCACAGGAAGCAGCTGGGCTGAGACTGAGATAGGCAGACAGTAAGGCCCACTGACACACACAAATGAACACAGACAGAGGATGAAGCTGGAGAAGAGGTCGGATGGACTATGAAGAAGGGTTTTGACACTGGACGATGGTGATAATCATGAATGCATACACAGACACATACACACGATCACACACATACGAACACACTTACTCTAGGGGTGTAACCACACACAACTTTCATGACAAGATATGTATTGTGCTTTTTGCACCATGACATGATACATTTTACAGAATAAAACAATGGGGATCCTACAACCTCCTAAAGCCACAGTCACAATAGACTTTTACAGTTTGCTAGTCTGAAATATTGGCGACGAAAAAAAACTCTCCATATTGGCACAGTTAGCAAGCTAGCTAACTTGCTAACCATAAACAGTAACAACATTACAATGAACAAAATTTCATCTAATAACTTACTCACAACAGCATACTGAATCATCCCAAAAAAATTAAGATAACTGGCATGGGTGGTGGCAACATCACAGTTAGCAAGGTGGCTAGCTTGCCTAAAACAAACAATAAAAAGTAAAGTTTGTTTGTAGGCATGTAATTATTTTGCAAACAGCCAATTCATGGGTATGTCTGCTATCATAAATATTTATATGTTTATAAATATTTATATTATAATTCACAATTACTGTTTATTTGCTGAGCTGGAAAAAAATAAAATATTAAATGTGCAAAAGCTATGGCACATTTTATATTTTATGGGTTTTTTTTTAAATATCTCTTAAATCTGTTAAACTGAACAAATACACAAAAATTGTGCACTGTTTTCAGAAAAAATGTTCAAACTTAAATTTGTTGCTAAATAACTTAACTTTATTTCATTTCATTAACGTTAACTTAATTTCATTTCAACAAAGTATGTCATTTGAGCAGGGGTGCTGAAACCTTTGCATATGATTGTATTGTCTCACAACCTCTCTGTTGCATAAGTGAATATGCATATGGTAACACTCCTAACATACACACATACTGAATGACAATGACATATAACAAGAGTGGACTGATCTGAAGAGACTCGCAGAGACTGGGATGATAATTATACTTGTTACCAACATTAAACATAACTCATACACCCACGCCATGGACACACACAGACAGAAGAATGTAAACGGACCTTCACTGAGACGGGTAGTCTGTTGTCTCTGAAGGCCTGAAAACTGAAAGTACGAGGTTGCTGGGTGGCCTTCCTTACTGGTACCAGGTTTCCAGAACATTCTAAGTGCAATGGCATCCCCTCCATTACCTATGGGTAAAGAAATAGAGCAAAGGAAAGGGACGAGAGGGACAAAAAGTGAGCCAGAGTGAGTCAGACACACTAGCAATCATGCAGTGACTCAACCGTATAATATATACACATGCAAATGCTGCCACCGGATAAACATACATTGTGTAATTCATACTACAAGCTTGACTTAATAATGCATGTTATGCCTTTGTAAGGAGACATTTTTTTGTCCAGCAACAAGAGATCCTACTGGATATAATATTGTCAGAGTCAATACAGCCTTTCTAAAGTGCAGCACTGCAAGGACAAACAAAAGGTAAAAAAAGTGTTAATTCCTCAAAGCCCAGGCATTAAAATAGCTAATAATTATTCAGGTTGCTACAACAGCTAACTTTCAATCAGAAACAGCTTGCTAGCATTTTTTACACATTATTGTGTACAGTAGGTACGCAGTTCTATATTAATAAAAACACACACACACACACACACACACACACATATCTATATCTATATCTATATCTATATATATATATATATATATATATATATACAAGAAGAAACAAAAAAAGGACAAAAGAAGAAAAAACAAAAAACTAAAACTAAAATTAGGTCATTGTATCTCCAGTGACTCAACTCATTAATTAATAATAATAATAGCAATAATTGGGGATTAAAAAGACAACAGGTCATAGACTAATAGGGCTGAACACCCAAAAGTACACTCTGGGAACCTTTCTGCACTTATCAGAGCTGACCTCAATGTCTCGGCTGCGCGCCACCTCTGTGAAATTTTCGTGCAGCTCCAGGGTTTTGTCCATCTTGTCATCAGTCAGGCAGTAGCAGCGCAGGCGGCCCTCCCGTGCTTCATTCATCTTGGCAAACACCACAAACTTGGCCATGTATGGCACTGCCATCAGTTCACGGTACAGTAGGTTGGCGAAGGTCACAGCCTCTGCTGTCCGAGGACAGTCCGCCAGCCAGAACCTGAGAGCAGAGACAGGACCACAAGGACCACAGAGTCACTTCAATGCCCTAAAGGAACCAGTGTTGGCTGGTGGTCATGTTTGGATATTAAGCACTGTGGCAAGTTAAATGTGAAATGGGTTTCTCAAATATACAGAAATAAAGAAAATATTAGGAATACGCTATGTTTAAGGAATACATTTTTTGAAAAAATAGTTTAGATTTTTTTCAATTTTAAGGAGTGCTTAACTGCTTAAGTTAATAAGTTGCCCCAGGAGAAAACACAGCTCTATTTTGGCCAGAAGAGATGCTTGTATATATAGCATATTTTATATATAATCTACTGTCCAAAAGTCTGTAATTATTTTTTTCAATAAAATGAAACCAATTTGGTAGCAGAGCACTGTATAAAATATTTCTAATACTCAAGTCCCATGCAACTTCACAAGTTTCAAATAATTAGTAGGGAAACTAATTTTAGATGTGTCTAAAAATGATAATTGGAACTGTATAATATTAAAAATTTAAAAGTTAAAACATTGGAAATTAATTTTACAAAAAAGCAAAGCATTAAGTTTACTTGATTCAAATGTTTACATCATTCCATAAATATTACATAAAAGTGGTAATCAAATTTTAAAGCAGATAACTGCACAAAAAACTGTAATTAGAGAATTACGAAATAATATAATTTTAAAACCTCTTATTATAAATAAATATCAAATAAAACATCTGAAATATCTTTTTGTATCTAGTTTATAGAGTTTATAGCAATTATATTTATAATAGTGAATCTATACAGTATAACTTATTATTGTATATAAAACAACAATTATTTAAAAGGCCCAAACGTTTGAACAGTATATGTGCATACAAATACACCCATACCCAATTTTTTTTTTTTATATAATCTGTTTTTTAAGAAATTTACTGCATAACTCGCAGTGTGTGTTGGTAGTTTTATTGTTTGTTACAGTCTCTCACCTTGCTGACACATTGGTGGTGAAGTTGGCGCAGTTGTTTGAATACATTAGCTTGGTGGTGCCAGTGATGTCCTCCCACTGAGCTGGGGCCGTGCCTCCTGCAGAGAGGGTGTGACAGCTTTTTTCAAACTCTGTGGACCTGATGTCCTTTCTCACAACCAGCACCATCTGGAATCATTATGTTTAGTCTATACTTATACCTGTGTCCCTTTCCAGGCTGGACAACAGTCTGTTTCAGCCTTGTCCAAGTGGGTTTGGCAGGGCAGGCATATCAAAGCTGGCTGAGGCTGACATGCACTGCAATAAAGGCTAATCTACCTCTTTCAGAAACCCAAATCCTTGCCATCAACAAGAACATACCAATAACACTGCAGAGGAGCCGCAGGCTGGTGGTATCTCCCTCTCCAGCATCCCGTGGACTCTCCCTCCAAGATGGGGGCAAAGGGATGCGCAGGCCAATGGGCCTGTGGAACTTACGTCTGCGTGGCTCCACCGTCACAACGGGGCTGAACGTGGCCTGATTACCTAACTGCCGAGTCAGCAGCTCATCGGCGATTGGCTGAGCCTGAGAAGAAGAGAAGAGAAGAGAAGAGAAGAGAAGAGAAGAGAAGAGAAGAGAAGAGAAGAGAAGAGAAGAGAAGAGAAGAGAAAATGATAAGGAGAAAGGCTAATTAGTGCAAATGAATATGGCAGCAAATATGGGGAAAAAAGAGTTAATGACAGAATACAAAAACACGTATTTAAATTCTCTGTGAGTCATATTATTATACCAATGAGGAAAGTAATATGCAATATTAAAAAAATGCACAGTAATTAAACTGAATTAGTTTTTCTTCCTCATTGTCATTTATTTTCATCATGTTCTGACAGCATAGCTGTTTAATGGAGGAAATGAAGGGGAAAATGAAAACACAAGCAGACATACTATATCAATGGAAATGAACAAAGCAAATTAAAAAGCATTTGCGTCCATTGAACATTGTCCTATTCAGCATAGAATGTACAAAAAAAACAGACAAACAAAAATATGAGCTAAATAATAGTATGCAACCAAAAAGAAATATTAGACAAACTGTGCAAAGATAATTGTCAGCTAGTCTGCTAAATGGTTCCGAAATACAAAGTAAAATAGCCCCTCCCAACATAATTACCTATACACAAAATCATCAAGGACGTTTCTCATCCTAGCCATGGACTTTTTAGCCTCCTCCCATCTGGTAGGCATTACAGAAGCCTCCGCTCCTGCACCAGCAGGCTCAGGAAGAACTTCTTCCCTGAGGCTGTGACCCTGCTGAACCCCACACCATGACTTTAACTGCATCTTTGCACTCACTGCATTGTATTGTACTTTATATCCTAGTATTACTGCACTATTTATATTTGCACAGTCTATTACTGCACTATTCATATTTGCACCAATTACTGCACAAGTTTACTCTGCATACTTATCTTTACATATGCTGCTCTCACAAGACATACTAGATATAATATATTATTATTTTATATAAATATAATTATATATATAGAGAGAGAGATCACAGTTATTTAGCAAGATTACTCATTGACTTTGGATTATTGACATTATGCATTTCATGAGATATATACAGTATTTTTGATACAGAATTAGAAGAGAATGCTAACATAACTTTCCAATTTATTTATGTTACTTATTAAATTATTGGTAATTCTTACCCTCTCAGAAACACAAGAGCTTGTGGAATGGCCATTGCCATTATCCACTGTCATGCATTTTATACCATGAAATCTAACTGTATTCAGTATACAGCGCATATTATCTTGCGACCCCCTATTGAAAGAATGGAGAGCATCATAGCAAAATTAAATGTGGCTCAATAATTACTTTATCTCAATTATCCTGTTTTTCATAATGTTTGGAAGCCTAAATTGTAATTGAAAAAAAAATTTGACTGATCACCCAGCCCTCATTCATACCCTTGATTTCAAAAGTTGGATGAGCAGGCCTCCACAAGTCTTTAGACATATAGGGTAGTTGTGCTGGGTCTCTTTCTCACCTGCAGGCCTAGCCGCACTCGCTTGGTAACAGCCGTCTCAGGGAAAATAGCCTGGACTTGGGGGACCAGCTTACTGATCAGCTGACCTCCTTCTGGACCAATCAAATCACTCTCCTGCTGGACACGTGACACCACCGCAAAGTAAAGGGGGAAGTCTGTTGAGATGATCCGACGGATTCTTTTCTTCTCCAGCTCTTCCTGACTTTCCAGATCTGAAAAAGAACATTTGAGGATGGTATCCCAGTCTTTTGTCCAGTAAAAGTTTAATTCAGCATTACACTTCAGGGAATGTGCTGTGAGTCGCATTGCTGGTGTAGAGATTCACCTTCATCCATGCCATTGAGAATGGTCTCCAGCACATCGTCACCGTAGCGGTTGCGATGCTCCTTCCAAACTGAGCCATTCTCACTGCGCAGGACCACAAGTTCTCGATCACCTCTCCCCAAAGAAGCAAAGTGAGGAATCTCCACGATCACTGGCCTGAAACACAGTGTCAAGACTAAAGTACAGCACCACAACCTACAGCAAAACAAGGCACACGCTGCTGAACCATCTGCATTAAATTCAAATTAAATTGCTTACAAATACTGGTGTCATTCAATACCATTTTTTTACTTATGTAATATATAAGCCATTAAGCATGCTTGGTCCAAAATCTGGACCAAGTGGCTGTCTAAATCTCATTCGTTATGCATATCATAAATGCCAGCTCTTCTTGATTAGTCCACAATTCATTTCTATTAGTAAATACACACACTTCCCACCCACTTTTGGTTTGAAGTTGAGAAGAACGTATCAATAAAATCTCTCAAGAATCAGTATCTAAGTCAAGACATCAGTATCAGTACTGAAGAATTCTGAATGATATCCAGCATAACATTGACAGTCTGCATATACGATCAAGTAGTATTTATGTAGATGGCAACTTTCAAAGTTTTTAGGGATGCTTTTCTTGACATGGAGCCTTTAAAGCATTTTGATGCATTTGTTGCTTCCTTAGTAATGATCAGTTTGTTCTTTTTACCTTAAAGCGCTCATACACTTAATTGAAAGAATTAGATATTAGATTTATAGTATAGTATAGTATACTACTAACTGAACAATAAATTAATAATAAGCCTAAGGTTCAAGAAGAAGATGCAGAGCAAAAATTAATCTGGTTCTACAGGATCATGAGGTTAGGCTCACCCCAAGAACTGCATGCTGGAGGGCCCCAGTGAGATAATGCGAGAGGCGAGGCCCTCTCCCTCCACCAGAGGAGGAGGGGTCGTTAGTTTCTGTGGTTTGACCAGACGGCAGGTAATTCGTGTGGGTGCAGCACAGGTGCGTGGGGGAATGATCACTCGTAATCCATTGTGTCTGCTGCCACGCATGGACCCACCCCTCGCGTCTACCATGAAACTGACCAGAAACCTGACAAAGAAGAAGCAATCCATTAAGTACTGTATAGCAAACCTGTCTAAATTATCACATGCAATGACTGAATGGCAATGAATAGGAGGTAAATAGGTCAAATGTGAACAAAACATACATATGTCACACACAGTCAAATCCATTTAACAAGCTATTCAAATTCTTAAAGAAAAGGCAAAAGAAAACGTTTTCCCTTCACCCCAAATAGCTGATCATCCAAGACACCACTGGTGTCTGAGGTTTGCTTCTTTAGTTCTGCACTAGTACTATGAGGCTAATGCAGCTAACAATGGAATCAACGAAAGCATATACCCTTCCAATTAGCACTGTTCACACTGATTGCCTAAATTATTGCGTAGCTGCCTCAAACTACAGTACTGTGAAAAAGTGAGAAGCTAACATTTATTAATTTAATTTCAATGGTAATCTCAAATACACGATTTATATAAATGGACAAAAGTACTCTGCAGATAAAAACAGTAGTAGCAACTGTCTTGAAACCAGATTGTTGTCTTACTTTTTATTTGAGGAAAATAGGTGATGATGTAGGCATGCATTTTGCAAGATGCTAAACTAAATGGAGAAAATGTTTACAATTAGATTTTTAGAAGTGTTTGGGCAAACAAGGCACATATTAGCAGAGCCTGCCGCTGGTGCCTGTACGACTGTCCACTGACCCAGTGTGGATGGGGCTGGCCACTGGGCTAACGTTGTCTGAGGTTTCTGTGGCTGGACTACTGGGGATCAGAGAGTCCTCATCATATTCTTTAGGCAGAGGGACAGGAGTATGCTGCAGACATACAAGACACCACATATTACATACACACCCATGAACACACAAAAAGATCACAAAACATGGTCTTGTGAGAAAGAGAGTAAAAGGAAAGTGTCATTTGATATTAATGCTGAAAAAATCTACAAACCAGCACCTGGTCCAGCATGACAGTCTCTGGAGATACACATGGAATTCTGGGAATAGCAGGTGAGTACGGTCTGAGGAGAAGCAAAGAGATGATAATTGATGCAACTGTTGTCTCTGATACTGATACATGTCAACTCAGATATTAACAATAAATTAATAAACACCACAATTTAAAATAATAAAAAAAGTTGGGACGGGGGCGTGTCTATCGCTTACATCACCTCTTCTTTAACAGCACTCTGTAAGTGTTTGGGAACTGAGGAAACGCTGCTGTAGTTTAGAAAGTGAAACGTTTTCTGTTCTTGTTTGATTCAGGATTTCAGCTGCTCATCAATTCAGGGGCTCATTTGTCCTATTTTTCATTTCATAATGCCAAATGTTCTCAGTAGTGACCGATCTGGACTGCAGGCAGGTCAGTTTAGCACCCATCCATCCATCCATCCATCCATTTTCTAAGCCGCTTAGTTTAGCACCCGGACTATTTAATACGGAGCAATTCAGCTGTGGTTTTACATTGTCTTTCTGAAATAATCAAGGCCTTCCCTGAAAAAGACGTCATATGTATGGCAGCATATTTTGCCAAAACATGTATATATCATTCAGCATTGATGGCGCCTTCACAGATGAGCACGTCACCCATGCCATGTGCACTAACGCCCCCCTAAACCATCATGAATACTGGCTTTTGTACTGTGCACTGATAACAAGCTGAGTGGTCTTCAGCCCAATGTTGATTTGTCTGACCACAGGACACTTTTCCACTTCCCCTCAGTCCATTATAAATGAGCTCAGGCCCAGAGAAGGTGGCAGCGTTTCTGGATCCTGTTTATATTTGGTTTCTTCTTTATGTTTAAGAGTTTTAACTTGCATTTGTGGATGCAGTGATGAACTGTTTTCACAGACAGTGGTTTTCAGAAGTGTTTCTGAGCATATGCAGTGATTTTCACTACAGAATCATGTCTGTTTTTAATGCAGTGCTGCCTGAGGGCCCAAAGATCAGAGCCAGCAAATACTGTTTTTTGGCATCATCCCTCACATACAGAGATTTCTCCAGATTCTCTGAGTCTTTTACTGATATTATGTACCGTAGATGATGAAAAGCTCTTTGCTATTTTATGTTGAGAAACGTTCTTCTTGAATTGTTGCACTATTTGATGGTGCAGTCTATCACAGAGTGGTGACCCCCTCCTCATCTTTATTTCTGAAAGACTCCACCTCTCTGCTCTTATATATAAAGATGCTCTTTATACCCAGTCATGTTACTGACCTGTTGTCAATCAACTACCAGATGTTTTCTTAGCATTTCACAACTTTACCAGCCTTTTGGTCCCCCATCCCAACTTTGTTGGAATGTGTTGTTGGCATCAAATTCAAAACGGGCAAATATTAAAATAAAAAAACAGTAACATTTCTCAAGTTCACCATTTTACATCTTGTCTCTGTACTATGTTTGGAAAAATATAGGGTTTTAATGATTTGCACATCTCTGCATTTTTAAAAACTGTTTTTTATATTATTGGAAACTTTGGAATGGTAGCGCAAGAAATATCACAGTGTTAGATTTCCATAACCATTATAAAGGTCTTTTAGCTGTTCTGATGCCTGATTCAAGGCTTACGTTGTGCCCAGTCCACTCTCAAAGTCTCGCAGAGTCTTCTTTGGTGAAAGAAAGTCATCATCCTGATCCTTCAGGTCGTCCAGCTTCAGGTAGCGAGCACCATCCATCCCCAGCAACTCATCACCTACACATAGAACAGGCAGACGTCATGCCTCAAAAGAATGAGAGATGAAAAAGAATGAAAGGGTTCAGGGAAAGAGGAAAGAAGACGGAGGAACAGGAGGAGAGTAGTAAGAAAGAAAGAGAGATGTGAAAGTCATGGCTTAAGCAGAGTTTGACTGTCATTCGCTATCACTCAGATTTCATCATTCACCATCTTTCAGACACAAGCACACATAACCAACTTCAGTGCCGTCCAAGCAATGAAATCATACAGAGCCAATGGAAAACATGGAAGAAATCAAGACACCCGGTCAGACTGTATGGCATCGTTACAGTTACGTTGGCGAGCATGCCCAGGAGAGAAGTGACCTCACGTGCTTCTTCTGCATTCAAGAAAGATTTGTTCCTGTTATTGGAGGAGTTAATCATGAGGGTTCAACGGTGAGTACACTGCCATTTCCTAGAAGTTCTCTGCTGAGTCAAATGATGATCATTAGTCAATTAATTTGTTATTCAGTGATTAGTCAATTTACAGTCCTGCAGCGATGAGACACAGAGAAACCCCTCTTCAAATAAACATTTACACTTAATCCTGTGAATGATGGCCCCCACAAACAAATGTTAGTACTGATAAAGGAAAAAAAGCAGGTCATGACCACATGGTGATGAAGAGCCGACAACATCGTTGTACAACCGAGCGATAGATCCCAAAACACAGCAGATAAAACCAGCGTCACACAGAATGAGAGCACTTGAGATGGAGGCACACATTCACGAACGACCGACAACCGGACAACCAAGGCAGAGAGAGAGGGAGACGCTCCTACCTAATGTAAGCTGCGTAACTCCTGGAGAAGAGATGGAGAGAGCTTGGTTCAGGATAGATCTCTAGCATAACAAACAGTGATACTGTATGCCTGGTTTAGAATTCATCATTGCCATTTCAAAAACATATAATTCCATTATTTGAGAGGTTTTTTTATACATACCACATGTGCCCTATACACTGTGTAAATATTTTTGCAATCAATGAACCAGTAGAAGTGGTTCAAAATGACTTATAATGAAATCTTGTTATATTACTAAAGATGGCACAACACTACCAGTGATATCAGCAGAAAATGCTGGATCTGACATCACAGGGTGAAAAGAATTAATTTGATTCTGTAACAAAACTTGCTTGAAATATCATACACTAACACTGTGGTGTTAACTGTGTTTCTTGCTGTGGGGTAGCAGAGTTTTTGAGCAGTTCAGCATGATAGTATGCTTTTAGGCTATACTCACACTGCAAGAATTTATAATATTTTTCTTCATATATGACACACTGAATCACCTTGAATCTAAAGGAGTCGACTAATCTTAAAGAATGACAAAGGACGGCTGTGTTGAATCTGCCAGGTGAAGTGGAGTTCTTTTGTGCTTGTGGGTCAATTCTTGAGCATGATCTGTTCATGTCAGATATAGGCCATTCTGAAAAGACAATATGAATGACAGAACCAGACTTGGTTTACCTGCATTCTGAATGTAGCATTAGTTGCTAATCTTAAGTGAAATGCTTTAGTTAAAGATTTTAAAGTACACTAATTTATAAAGAACATACATTGAATCAGTATCAGTGTCAGTCGATCCTCAAGTTTTCAATATTGGTATTGGTAACAGAAAAGAAAAAATACCATTCTTTATACTTTACTGATATATATTGCACTTCAGTAAAGTTTGTCTTCTCCTAAAGTTAACAATTTGGTGATGCAATTTTTTTAACAACGGCGACAACACGCAGGTTTAATTTTTTCCTCAGAATCCTCTGTGAGAGACCTTTTTTCAGCCTCAGTGTGGCTGTGGTGCTAAGGAAAAGCACTGCTTTAATATGACACTTTCCTGCAGTTATCCTGTGAGCTTAAGCCCAACTGAGTCAGCAATACCTACCTTCATCCTCTGACACATCCAGGATCTCATCCACCGTCTCTGGGAAACTCATACGATGCTTCTCTGTGGTGATCTGAGAAGCAAGGACAGAGAGAGAGAGAGAGAGAGAGAGAGAGTGAGAGAGAGAGAGAGGGAGGAATGGTGAGAGAAATACGAAACACAAAGCAGCGTGTAAATGCCAAAGACTGAGAGGAGAGGAAAGGATCAACAGAGATATGCAGAGATAATGCCAAAGCCATACATCAGCCGACTTTTGAAGGGACCTTTCAGATAACAATCGCATAACAAGCCTGAGGTGCATATGTATTCGGAGTAGTCTCTCACCATGGACACGGATTCCTCAGTCACCAGTTTGAGCACATCAATGACAGAGATATAGCCTAGCCGCTTAGCGATGCCCAGGGGTGAGGTTCCGTTCTGCCAGGGATAATACACACATACACACACACACACACACACACACACACACACACACACACACACGTACACTCAGACACAATAGAACTGTCTCTAACAAAAATTCACAGTGGCACTAAATGGGATCAAAGTCCTCACTCACTTGGGGATCACACATTTAATACTGAAGCCTCCACACTGATGCAAAACCACAGTATCATATTATTTCAAAACAGTGAGGCAAATTCAGTTTACCATGATATGAGCCCTTTAATAAAATGTATTAAGGGTGAGTCAGGCTTGAAAGGGTCTGTATGAGAGAATACAGAAGGACAGAATGATTGAAGAGGGTTCATACAGTCGTGATCTCATTGGGGAGGGCACCGTGTTTCAGGAGCAGAGTGACAATATCCGTATGACCCTGCTGAGCTGCCTGATGAAGAGGTGTGTAGCCCACCTGAGAGAGGGAGTGAAAGAGAAAGATAAAGTGCATCAGGGGTAAGTGGTTTCAGTGCTTGCGAACATCAATGCACTTCACAGAAATGTCTCCACTCAACCTGCTAAGCAAATAACAGCAAAAACACATCACATGTAGTAAGAAAAACATTAGGCTACTTTTCTGGCCATAAGTGTAGTATATACTATAAACAGTACATGTAAATATAAAGGTAAAGATTTTGGCACTCAAATTACTGATAATTACATTGCATATGCAAGATAACCACTCCATAAATTTGCCTGTAATAACTATGTAAATGTTGTTTAGCTCAAGATTCTGTGAGAGTGTATCTTGTGTTTACCTCCACAAGAATTCCTCATTAATGACACTTTTACTATCTTTTTGCATTTCTAACCGTTTTTACTCCGTGCTAAATACATTATTAGAGGTCAAATCTCCATCATAACTAATAAAAACAAAGCTTGACTTTCTTTTTTCATTATTTGCCTCCACATAACTTGCGGTAAGTTAAAGAACCATGTTTTATAAAGCACACTACTTCTTTACTAAGAGATGTTCACTATTCCTCATGATAGTGCTGTTTATTCTCAGTTGTGTAGGTGGGATGATGAAAGCTCTGTAGACACTATCTGAATTTAAAACATGAACAACTTTATTTCAAATTAAAAGATAGCGCTAAAAGCCCTTGTTGCAGAGACCCAGAAGCCAATGTGGAATCTCCTTCAAGTCCAAGATGGTTCAGCTTTTTAAACAAAATTTGCGCACACTCATAACGCACATCATACATTAACATGTGAAAACATCTGGAAAAGCTTATTCTTACAGCTGACAAGGCAGCTAGGCAGCTAGGGCCTCAACTCTCCCTTCAACATATACATTCCCACGAGAAAACATCTTATGGTATGGCTGGTTTTTGTTATTATGGCCTCAGCTTCTAGAAAGAAAGAGAGGCCCAACTGGGCCACCGGCAAAAATCGGACTTCACGTATGGAATGACAGATAAAAATATCCAAGGAACATGAATAATGCAATATAACAATATAACAAATACAAGATAAGTGTAAATACACCTAAATAGCTAACCAGCCACTGTTTATTAGAAAAACATTAACAATTCAGGGAAACTTTAGCACATGCTGACACAGGTTAAGTTAGCATTAAGAATTAGCATCAAAATATCACTGTTCCTTATTTGATAGCTATTTTAATTACGCTTTAATTAACTCTAGCTATTTTTAGGTTTATCAATATTGTATGTTTAAATTGTTAACATATTTGCTTTCTTCACTGTAGGTGGATACAGGTACTCTCTCACAATGACGGTGCAGTTTTCTCTTTTCTAATCTTGATTTACTAGCGAACCCTTCGCTGTGTTACAAACTGTGAGGCAACAGTTAAAATACCCAGCACGCTTGGAAATACAGATAAATTACAGTAGAGCACAAACATTCTGTACAGAATAACTGATGAAATAACAGATATTTAATTTTTTACTCTGTTCCTAATTCTATAGAACAAAAAGGTTTTTTTTTTACTTTTCAAAATTTCTGCATAATTAAATGGTCAAGGTGTAAACAGTCATTCAGAGGTTAGTGATGTGAAATGTTCCATTCTACTGAAAAACGGGCACAGGCCAGCATGCAATCCATGCTAGTCTAAGCTGGTTTATGGTGGTCAAGTACATGGTCATGCTGGTTGACCATCCTTTCCAGCACAATACGTAACATATTGCTACTGTCAGAACAAAACCTCATATCTCCATTTTTTCAGTTTTTAACATAATTTTAAAAAGCCAGTCTTTACATTGTGTGTAAATTTCATGATAATGGACCAAAAGGAATAGCCCAGAATTATTTGTAAAACAGTCTGATTACATGAAGTCTGAATTACATTAAGAGTAAGCATGTTTTTTCCTTCCACTCTAATGTCATTTTGAAAGTAATGCAATTTTGTTCTGAGCAGCAATATACTGGTTTTGCTGGTGATCAGCATATCAACTTCCATTGCTGCTGACCAACATACCAGCATCCAAATCACAACACAAGCTGGTTTTGCTGGTCTATGCTGTTTATTTCTAATAGGGTAACCTCAGAACTAAAGTCAGAATTGTTCACAGTGGTGGTGACTGGAACCAGATGTCCAATGCCTCTAAAAGCTAAAACTGAAATCATTATAACTTGCATGATACCTCAGATAGCGATGACAGTTTTAGGCTTTGGCCTAGGATGGATATTTTTAAATCCATTCATGGCAGAGAGGTACATGAAGGATGCTGTAAGACAGAAAAGTGCCCAATTAAAAATATATTATATTGGATTTACAATTTTTACCAGTATCACAATTACAAAAAAAGTTTGTAGGTTCACTGGTTGTTTTGCATAGTAAATAAAATGGCTATATTTGTGTTGTAGGCATTCTGATCCCTCATCCCCTATCACCACCACTGTAAAGAAATCAGAGTCTACAGATCTGAGTCTAAAGTTTTATACAATGAATCATGTCACATCAAACCACTCTGAATGACTTTATTTAAATCTCAGCTGCTGAATTATGCAGTTTTGAATATTTGGTGGAATTTTCATTTAACCAGCATGCTGTTAATTAATTCAGCTCTTGGTATATGCTGGTGTAAGGTTTCAAACTTACTCTGGTCTTACTGTTTACGTGGGCTTGCTGTTGCAAAAGGAACTTCACCATCTTTATGTTGCCATAGTGACACGCCACATGTAAGGGTGTGTATCCCATCTGAAAGAAAGAGAAGGAAAAGGAGTGTTAGTTAATGAGACAACGGGAGAGAGAGAGAGAGAGAGAGAGAGAGGGAGGGAAAAAAGGAGGAACACCAATGAACAAAATAAAAAAACTGGAATTTGAGCATCCACTTTTCACGCTCTCTGGAGACGTGGGAGGAGAGAAAGTCAATGTCGTCTGGTATGACAGTGCCTGAAGCCTGGCTTCTATTTTCAGAGCATCGATTGAGAAACAGGGCAATCCACCAGGGGAGGAGAACATGCGTGATAAAGGGTCAAAGGTCAAAGCTGAGCTACTCCTGCTTCGTCATCAACTTGAAATTTCAGTGAGACTCATTAAAAGCAGCTTGCCCACTCACTCAGTGGGACTTCCTGACCAACACCACTCTTGCAGTACAGGTTTTCAGAGGCATGTGCATGTTTACCCTTGAGGCTGCATAAACTGAGGCGCCCTGCTTCACCAGCATGTCTGCGATGCCCACGTGTCCCTCCTGTGCCACCAGGTGCAGAGGGGTCAGGCCATTCTAAACACACAGAAATACTGCTTTACTAGTCAAGCAACAGAAGTACAGAGAACTACTGAAGCAAGGCACATGCTATGTGTATACATGCATGCACAACGCTAACTTATGCAAGGTTCTGTTACTCAAAAGCTGCATCAGCTTTGTAACAAAACTAAAGCTCAGATATCAAAACTGCTTCAGCTTAGGGGTGGGTAATGTGGCTATAAAATATGATATCATGATACGATGATATTTTCATAATACATGATATGCATCACAATATTTAGTTTTTCTGAGATTCAGTAAGTTGAAATAGACAAAACAGATTTAGCAAAAACTACAATGATTTTATTTAAAAATTTCAAATGGCGTTAATACTAATTACAGTTAAGCAGGCTTAAATATGTTTACTTTGTAATAAAATGTAGATAGTATTCTTTACGTATTGCCCTTAGCTGATTAATTACATATGTGGTAAGGATAAAATAGCATACAATTGAATTTATGCTGCACCATTACTTAAACTATAGATATAAAATAAGTAGTGCAGAAATTTCACCAGTACTGAAGATGACCATTCCCTCTTCCTCAATGTTAACCCTGCCCTGTGTAATGGTGAGAAGTCCGAAAGTGTGGAGAGACCTTGTTTCCCAGGTTGACGTTGGCCTGCTTGGAGATGAGGAGAGCGACCATGTCGGGTCGTCCCTCCTGAGCGGCCAGGTGTAGTGGCGTGACCCCCTGCAGGGACTCAGCGTTGGTACTGGCTCCACACTGCAGCAGACTGCTGGCCACCTCCAGCTGATTCTGCTTAGCCGCAATGTGCAGAGGAGTGTAACCATTCTGCAAAAGAAGATCAGACAGGGAGAGAGAGATGGAGAGAGCTTGTAGTCATTTATTAAACAACTATGGGTGAATGTGAGGAAGTGAAACAAACTGTGTTTCATGACGAATCGAACAATAAAAATGGTCTACAATCACTTGAAATAAAATCTTGGTACATTAACTTATTTTAGTTAAGCTTAGCTTCCCTTGTAAAGTTACCATTGTGGAGATGTATGTCTTTAACAGCGACAATAAGAGAGAGTATCTTACTCGGGCAGTGCTGTGCGGAGAGCCACCCTTGCTGACCAGCAGCCTGACCACATCCAGGTTGTTGTGATGGACAGCTACATGCAAAGGGGTCAGTCCATTCTGCGAGTAGAGACAAATGCTCTCAGTCAGTTAGTGCCATCCTTCACACACACATTGCACATCATACACACTGAGGAGAGAAATGTGCTCTATGTTGTGGTCACTGCAGGAGACTGCATTACCTTGCCTGCTGCGTTGGGATTGGCTCCTCTCTCTAGAAGCAGCTCCGCCACGTCCACCTTCCCATATTTACACGCCACATGAAGGGGAGTAAACCCTTTCTGTTCGAACACGCAGACAGAATAAATGCAAGGATGTAAGGTTAAGTACTGTTATATGTTTGTTTATATATATATATAACACCACAATAAACATTCTGCAGCAAAACAGTAAAAAACTGCAAATGTTAATGCACAGCTACGCTATATGTAAATTAAAAAAAAAGTAACTGGCATTTACACACTTTTCCAGTTGTAAAACCTAAAAACTTAATTAATTAATTGGACCTTACTGGTTAAGCCGGTCAAGAATTGTCATTAGGAACTGAAGACAATTCCAGAGACACCTTCTCTGACTCACCTTAACACTAATACTCAACAGCTAATACTAAGCAGCTGGCTGAGGATATGAAAATGAAGCTAATTTATGTATACAAAGTAGTGGAAGACTGATCAAAATGCATCAAAATGCTTCCAGCTCATAATTTCCACTGTCAAAAAATGTCATCAAGACACGGTAGTTAAGGGGAACTGTAGTAGTCAAGGAAAATCTGGAAGATGAAGAAAAATTAAGAACAAATAGAACTGAGGAACAGAGAGCAGATGGGGTGAAGGTGGTGGAGTTTTGTGAAAACTCAAAGGAAACAGAAGGTGGAGATGGTAAATTTGTAGGATATTAAATTGGAAGAAGCAAGGCATTGTCCCCCTCTTTGTTATATACATTGTTATAATCCCCCCCAACCCCCAATTAAGTTGTGGGCCATCCACTAGCTAGATCTTCCCATTACACAAAGTTACCAAGCTGTGAGAGTGAAGACTAGCATGTACTTCCTGTGAGATACATGAACCCAGTGACTGCATCTTTCAAAATTTTCGTACAGTACATTTGGCCACCTGAAGACTCTTAGTGTGGATAAGTGACATGAAAAAACTAAATGATATGAAAGTTATATTTATAAAGCACAAAACAAAAGAAAGAAGGAACAGTGTCTGTGTGTTTGAAATATGCATTTTGGACAACAGAAGACGAGACAAAATCAAAACAGGAGAGAAAAGAACCACAGGACCAACCTTAGTCATCTTGGTTTGCTGGGCATTGCCATCTAAGAGAATACGTGTGGTCTGGGCGTGTCCCTCCCGGGCAGCAATGTGCAGAGGGGTATGGCCAGCCGTGGTGGCTGAGTCAGGACTGGCCTTATGTTCCAACAGCAGCTTCACCAACTCCTTATGGCCCATTCGTGCTGCGCAGTGAAGTGGAGTCTGATCATCCTGGAGAGAGACAGAGAGAAAGAGAGAGAGAGAGAGAGAGAGAGAGAGAGAGAAAGAGAAAGTGTTATCAAACCATTCAACTGAGATTGCCTGGGTGTCTGGGTAACTGTATCCTCTCCTCCATATGGCTCTGTTGTGCTAGCACTTGCCTACCTTAGCTTTAGCATCCACCTGGGCTGAGTTCTGCAACAGAAACTGAGCCACTTCACAGTGACCTGCTCGAGCAGCCATGTGCAAAGGAGTCTCCACTTTCTACAATGAAAGAAAGGGGTCCAGCTTAAAACCACTGCAGTATTTAAACATCCACAGAGCAACACTAATATGCTCACTAGCTCACTAATAAACAGATCATAGGAACTGACTGTAAAGCACGTACAATGCCTAGGGGTAAAAGAATGCATCATGACATTGCAGTATTGCAATGCAAAACTATGACAACTGCACTGTGGAAAATGAACATTATATCACTTATGCCAGTTTATGGAACTCCATTTTTTAACAGTAAAACATGTTACATGATTAGAGTCATGATTTTCTTTGATCTTAAATGCTTTGTTCAAGATATTGTAAGAATCATTCAACTGTTTCTCCATAACAACCCTAACAATGTTTTGTAGCAATGTTTTTTTTTACTTGTTTGTAATAACATGACTTATTAAAGATGAGGCAAGTATATTTTGTGATAAGAATAATTTCATGTGTAAACCCCAAGATTTAGGGTTAGGAGGGTTACTTGTATTCCTTTACAGGTTACTGTTTACCTGTTTATGTAACTTTAAAATGATGTATTATGTATTTATGTATGTATTATGTATTATTATGTATATTTACTTAATGTAAAATTATGTAACTTTAATCTAATTTATTTGATTACTATATTAAAGCAAAGTAATTGGATTCATTTTCATTACTTTTGGATTATTTGTCTTTAATTAAAGATTTATAAATAAATAAGAGATTTTTTAATAAGAATTTAACACCTGCCAAACACAAAAACCGCACCGTTTTATATAGAATGTAGTGACTCATTTGGTTTCATATTGTGAGTGTTGTGTTTGAACTCTGATGATCGTAATTTGTATATGCTCCCTAATCAGCTCTCAGAGGTTTCAGCGGCCCACAGAAATCAACACGTTCTATGAGTTTTATAAAGGCATTAATTTCACACAAAAAACAGGGTGATCAGATCATCTTAGTGACAAATAATGATCATTTACATACATTAACATATTTACCCTCTTGGTATCTTAACCTCTACTAACATTTCTATTCTTGGGGTCATTTTGACCCCAGCAGTTTAAACCACTAGAAAATGATTATAATTAAAATTGTTACCTATTTTCACATGTCAACCTTTAACTGTTTTAAAGGTTTTAACTGTTAGTTTAAACCTCATGGGTTAAAGTCACCAAAAGTTTGTTTTATAGCTGGCTGAACTGGTGGGGAAAATTATGGTAAACGGCTGATTTAGATATCTTTAGGAAAGCACTGCAGATCTCAGTTATGTCAATAAAAATAAAATACCAACTCAGTTTCTACAGATTTGCTTACAAAAAGGTCAGGAGATTCTTCAGAAATCTCTAATGGCAGCAGGAGCGCCTCCTCCTTCTCCCCAAATTAAACTCTTTAAATACTTACAACTTATGAAAGAGTTAATTTCAGTGAAAGATTGCATTTGAATGTAATCCTGCTGGTAATCATCCTATTTTAATCTGTAACCTGATTGCTGTTTTATTTTTTAAACTGTAATGGAATATTTTTGTATCCTTCCAACCCTGTGTATAGCAGAGTAATCATTCCGGATGCAAAAAAATGATCACACACTCACCACGTTAGATGCATTAGGGGAAGCTCCTCTCTGCAGCAAGCTCTTCACTATGTTAAGGTGCCCCATAAATGAAGCGACATGGAGTGGAGTAAGACCAGACTGAGAGAGAATATAGAATATATCTGTCAAGAAAAGCTCAGTACTCCTTTGTTTATTGCAGGCAATTAAAATAAATAAAATGGGCTAATCCCAACAAAAGGCATTTACAACAGTTTATTTTCAAATGGCATAGAAAATAATTACCATTGAGTATATCGTGAGGGAAAACAAGTATTCAGACACTTTTCGTTTTGTTATTCAATAAACTTCCTGTGCATGTATCCGCTTTAAATTTACACATATGTTTTTTGACTACAAATATTTATAAAGATTAATAAAAATATGTATTCTTAAGCAAAAGATATGTGTACAAAATTAAATTAATAACATTAGTACTCTATTGTATAGCCGCTGTTGGTGATTAAACTTTTGACACATTTATGGTAGGAAGTAATTTTGCAGCACTGTGGTTAATTTCTGGCACATTCCTCTTGGCAAACTGTCTTCAGTTCCCCATGGCTACGAGTGTCCCTCTGACGGACTCGATTTAAAAAATCCTCCATAAATTTTCAATGGGACTGAAATCAGGAGACTGACTAGACCTTGCAAACATCTTCACTTTCTTTTTTTTGTTTTTTAGTTATTTTGAGTGTTTAGTTATGTTTCGGTTATTGCCTTGTTGAAATGGCCATCTTCTCTCCAGATTCATTTTTTTGGATAATGAAATTAAATTCTCCTCTAATTTATCCCAGTACATTGTTCCATTCATGTTTCCCTTAGTAATGTGTACTGTTCGCAGAGAAACAACTTCATACAATATATTTCCAAAAGTATTCACTCACCCACCCAAATCATTGAATTCAGGTGTTCCAGTCACTTCCATGGCCACAGGTGTATAAAACCAAGCACCCAGGCATGCAGACTGCTTCTACAAACATTAGTGAAAGAATGGGTCGCTCTCAGGAGCTCAGTGAATTCCAGTGTGGTACCATAGTAACATGCCATGTGTGCAACAATTCCAGTTGTGAAATTTCCTCGCTACAATCAACTCTTAGTGGTATAACAAAGTGGAAGCAATTGGGAATGATAGCAACTCAGTCACAAAGTGGTCGGCCACGTAAAATGACAGCATGGGGTCAGCGGATGCTGAGGCGCATAGTGCGCAGAGGTCACCAACTTCCTGCAGAGTCAATCACTACAGACCTCCAAACTTCATGTGGCCTTCAAATTAGCTCAAGATCAGTACGTAGAGAGTATCATGGAATGGGATTCCATGGCCGAGCAGCTGGATCCAAGCCTTACATTACCAAGTGCAATGCAAAGCGTCGAATGCAGTGGGTTTGGTGGTTGCTAGGAGACCGGTACTTATCTGACTGCATTGTGCCACGTGTTTGGTGGAGGAGGGATTATGGTGTGAGGTTGTTTTTCAGGAGCTGGCCTCAGCCCCTTAGTTCCAGTGACAGGAACTCTTAATGCTTCAGCAGACCCAAGAAATTTTGGATAATTTCATGCTCCTAACTGTGTGGGAACAGTTTGTAGATGGCTCCTTCCTGTTCCAACATGACTGCACCAGTGCACAAAGCAAGGTCCATAAAGACATGGATGACTGAGTTTGGTGTGGAAGAACTTCCTTGGCCTACACAGAGTCCTGACCTCAACCCACTAGAACACCTTTGGGATGAATTAGAACGGAGACGGGCCTTCTCGTCCAATATCAGTGTCTGACCTCACAAATGCTTCTGGAAGAATGGTCAAAAATTCCCATAAACACACTCCTAATCCTTGTGGAAAGCCTTCCCAAAAGAGTTGAAGCTCTTAAAGCTGCAAAGGGTGGGCCGACATCATATTAAACCCTATGGATTAAGAATGGGATGTCACTCAATTTCATATGTGTGGCAGATGAGCGAATACTTTTGGCAATATAGTGTATCATGATGTTAATCCATACTTCACTATGGGTAAGATGTCTGAGATCATGCGTGCAATCCTTCTTTTTCCAAACATGTTGAGCTGGGTTATTCCCAAAGAGTTTTATTTTTCACTAAAGACTGACCAGAGCACACTGTTTCAAAATAGTTCTGAATTTTACAAAATACAGTACTGTGCAAACGTTTTAGGCATCTAAGCAAATTTTTAAACAATTTACTTCAGCAGTGAGTTTATCACAATATACATTAGAATAAAATCGTATTCATAATTCAAATAAACATAAAATCAATAAAAAGTAACAAGAATTTCTTGAGTCCATATTTTTCCTTGACACCTTCACAGCCACCACAGAGACTTGTTAATATCATCAATTACATCATGAGCACAATTTAATGAAGCACTGATTGGTCAAACCAGGAGTTGCTTTTTAACTACATATAATACTGGGCTATATATATATATATATATATATATATATATATATATATATATATATATATATATATATATATATATATGTATAATCTAAACACATACTACACAAATAAATAGATTTTTTAAAAATGTGTCTTCGGTGCCTAAGACTTTTGCACAGTACTGTATATGCAAATAATATGAAATTATATCATATACAAATTTTAGACATTATGTGTATAGTAGATATAAGCACCGGATGAACATTAAATAACAAATTGATGCAAAGTTCAATCGTTAGATTGATTCAGTACTGTTAGGAGATTAATCAGCTACAAAGATAACTGTAGTCACTGCATGTTTATTTGCCCAGGGAAAACACATAGAAATTAGCTAGTTAGCTAACTCTAGTGCAAATTTCTCATTTTCTGAGGTTCTTTTCTTGTTTTTTGAGGTTAATTGTTTTTAATGATCTCTGACAAAATAGACATTAATAAACTAAATAAAATCAGATCTGGATGAGGTCACATTAGCATAAGCAATACCTCAGTCACTGCCTCCAAAGACGCTGAATGCTTGAGCAGGAGGTCCATGGAGCGCATATGGTTCTTCTTACAGGCAATGTGTAGAGGAGTGAAGCCATTCTAAAAAAACAAAAATGGTAGCAATCACATACAGCACACCAGTATACCATAAAGGGGTCTTACCTACAAAGGGCTAATGTTGCTGTGGGTTTTCCAATCAAGCAGGTGCACACATTTTACTGGGACCACCTGATTGAACAAGTGCAATCAGACATGCCATTGCTTAATTGGAATAAAAACTTGTGAATAAGATTAATAACCCAGCCATAACAGATTGAACTAAGAAAAAGAAAAATGAGAAGAGCAGGGAGCAAAGGGAGAAAGATCAGGACTGACCAGGGCTCGAGCATTGGCCTTGGCTCCCTTGTCCAGCAACACCTTGGCCATGCGGTGATGGCCACAATGCGCTGCCACATGCAGCGGCGTCAGGTGGTCCAGAGTGATGTCATCGATCTCAGCGTTGTACTGCAATAGCTGCCGCACGCAGTCCATGTGATCTCCCTGCGCTGCCATGTGGATGGGAGACAGGCCATTCTGCAGGAGGAGAGACAGCAGAGAAAGCCCAGATCAGTGGACCATCTTCTGTCAGCAAACCTGATCTATCAGGTGTTTGCAGGTTGAATAGAGACAATTTTGGCTATATTTAGTCCAGATTTGGATGCAATCATTGTCTGGGAAACTAACCCAAACATAGCAGGTATATCAGAATTGTTGATAAGGAGCACCTAAAACTAGTCCACTGCATCTTCTCAAGGCCATATGGCCTTGTTAGACACATATGGTTTTACTACTGAGTCACCTTAGTTTTGGCCTGGATGGGCGCTCCTTGGTCCAGGAGGATCTCAATGACCCGCACGTGGCCATTCCTGGCTGCGCAGTGCAGCGGGGTCAGCTCATCCTGAAAGGAAACAAAAGAAATGAAGAAAGAGACTGATTAACAAATGTACTGCAGTCCTTTTCCAAACATCCACTAGTTTTTGGAGTCTCTTTGGGAGCAAAAGCCTTTGTATGTTACTCACTGACAGGTCAGTCTCACAGGACGTCATGCTAAAAAGAAACGTGCATTCCTAGCTTCGTAATCCATCATTAAAATGCACCACTTGGTGTATAAATCCCAGCTTCAACCATGAGAAAACACCTGATTTCCTCCCAGGAGGAGATAAATAGGTCACCCTCTGTAAGCTAGACATAAATAACCCAGCAGTCTGCTTTGCAGAAATTTCACACTGTATCTGATAATTAAACTCTCTGTAAGCTTGTGTGTCCCAGTATTGGAGGCATAAGCAAAAAGGGATACAGTACCTTCGTCCTGGCATCTATCTGAGCCCCCCTGTCCAAGAGCAGACGAACCATGATCACATTCCCCCTTCTGGCAGCAATATGCAGTGGAGTGATGCCATTCTGAGAGTGACCATATAGAGAGGGCAGAGACACAAATGAATCAATTCCTTCAGTTTCTGTTATAGTTAACTGACTACTAGTGTCCAACAATCCTAATAAAAACAAATGATGAAACCCAAAACTTGACAGGACCATGTCAATTAACACCCCCTCCCCCACCCTATGTCCTTGAGAGCTGTGAGGGTGAAGCTTTAGCATGTTTAAATGATGACTAAATGGTGTATGTTTATAGGCATTAGCCTTTTAAGCTCATTTAAACAATATGTTCAACAATTACGTCTGAAAGTGCCAGGCAAGTACTTCTGTCAAATCACTCTAGACACTTAAAATATAGTATTAGATAATGCTAACAGATAATCAAAGGTGGGCTCACCAATGTAGCAATGTACAAAGATACTGTCAGCAATGCAGCATAACAAGTAAAAAGTAGATACCTTTCTTCACAAATACACTTGAGTAAAAGTAAAAGAATTATCGACTGAAAAGAGTATAAATGCATCAAATATACTACATTAATCATCATCATTTTGCTTCAGCACATGTAACTGAATAAATGTATCTATTTACTATCCACCACTGTAGAATACAAATATCACTTGATGATATCACTTGACAATCACTTTGCCTGCCAGAAGAGAACAAGGCTGAGTCTATGCCCATTGTAAAAATATTGCATGTGCCAATGCTGTATGTGAAGTGGACATGGGCATAGAAGCAGTAACATTATACGAACCTTAGGTGTGAAGTTCACATTGGCTCCTCTGTTCAAAAGGAGTTGTGCAACACTCAAATTCTCATAATGTGCTGCAATGTGAAGAGGAGTAAAGCCAGTCTGCGTTAAGAGAGAATGAGAAAATGAGAGAACGAGTGAGAAATGAGTGAGAGCGGGAAAAAGACACACAGGAAAAGAGAGACAGAGAGAATATGAATACTTTAAAATGAGGATTTTAATGTGAAAGCAAAAACAGATACATTATTTATTTATGAGGCCATACTCAGAACAAGCATCACACAGTGTGAAATTCCATACATTTGTGTATCAGCATTAGCGATTATACCCTAAGTGCACCTGTTTTGGGCAAATTCATCAATGTCATAGTAAATGTTTATAAATATCCCATTTCCCTTGTGATGTTGTCATTACTGCTGTTCTGATGAGTCATAATCCATCACCATGCACACAGTGGGATAAACCCCTTATACTCACACACACAAACACACAACACATACACACACACACACACGCTGGTGGTACCTTGCTGAGGACATCAGGGTTGGGGTCGTTCTGCAGCAGCACAGCTGCGGTGCGTGTGTCGTCGTTGCGGGCGGCGATATGGAGAGCAGGTAGGCGCACTTTGCCTTTGGTGCCATAGTTAATGAGGAGAGCCACCACATTCTCATGGCCCTGCTGCAGAGCCACGGCCAGTGGCGTGAAGCCATCCTGACACAAACCAGAGAGCAGAGAACTAACTGGGGCAGTCATGGGCTGGCAGTTAGGGAACTGGCCCTGTGACCGGAAGGTCGCCGGTTCGTTCCCCAGAGCCAACAGTACAGTAGAAGAGGAGGTATTAATAGAGGCAGTCATAGGCTGGCAGTTAGGGAACTGGCCCTGTGACCAGAAACTGGCTGGTTTGATCCCCATAACTGATAGTATATGACTGAGGTGTCCTTGAGCAACCTAACCACCAACTGCTGCCTAGGCACTGCGGCTAGGTCTGCCCCCCTCTCTGGGCACACTTGCTCACTAGTGTGTACATGGTTTCATTTCACAAAATAATAAACACTACTTTGACACTACTTTGACACTGTAGTTGCTTTGCAGACTGCATCTAGATGCTCTAGATGCTTTGTCTTTAATTTAATTAGGGGAATTCAGAAGTATGTATCTTATCCAACGATGAATAGGAAAATGTAAGTTTTCTCTGATCTGCATTATTAAGGTCTAATCAAATGCATTAAATTGAGCACCAAACCGAAAAACACTTCCACTGCACACACAGAAAATCAGAATTCCTCACCCACACAAAAATGTTTGTGTTATACATGTAAGAGTCTTTGGTCAACAATACATTTGCATGTCAGTTTAGAAAGCTCTACATAAGAGTATCCAAATATAGCTACATATATAATGGCAGTCCAAATTAATTGATCACATGCATGTATGTCATACACTGATGTCATTTTTGATGTGTTTATCATGACCGTTCACTTAAAGGAGGATGCCACACAGTTCAGTGTAAACTTGTCTTTAAGTATAGATGAGCTATTACATACTGATGAACACTACATAAGAGGTGTCTAGTCTTACTTACAAAGGACCACTGTGGCTACAGGTTCTCATTCTATAGAAACAGCAGCACACCTCATTCCCCATGTTTGTCTTTAACAACTGATCACGTGCTCCTTTAACAACTGATCACATGTACTCCTTTAACAACTGATCACATGCTCCTTTAACAACTGATCACATGTGCTTTGTTGAAACAAAAACCTGCATCCACACCAGCCCTTTGTGAATAAGATTAGACACCCTTGCACTAGAGAGTAAAAAACTGCTCAAAAGTAACAAAAAAAAAACACTGCTGTGTAGAGCTGCACAACATAGGCATAAAATGTGTTGCTACATTTTTTGTGCACTGAAAGGCTGAGAAACAGTCAGCTTTTTCCATAAACACTACAAGAACAACTAGGCTCACAAGAATGAATACATTCACATTTCACTCCTTAAAGTTTCTTATAATGATGCAGGTTTGTTGAGACAGTAGCCATTACCACTTTTTACATACTGAGATTGAGAATACTCAGCATGTTTAAGCAGTTTACAGGCTCATAGTTCTCCACACAGAAAAGTGGGGTTGAGACCCAGCACAGGGGAGCACTACACTAACTCTTAATGCTTCATTCCAGCTGATTTAAATACATCTCTCTGGTGCTGTACATGTGTGGAATATTCATCAGTTCTGTAATTGTGCAGACTTACTGTTTTGTCAAGCTTTTCTAAAGTATTTCAATTATTTAAAAGAACAGATTCCTACACATTCTTCACTGCTGTCCCCAGACCATCCACAGTGGTAGGGTTTTTCTTCTCCAAACATTTGCCAACTTGAACCCACAAGATTGCAATAAAGTTGCCTAAAGTTTAATGAACTATGTGGCATCTTGCTAGGTCTTGCTCTAGATCTTCTAAAGCTCTCTACAAGGTGCTATTAGTTATTCTTACCAGTCCAAGCATTCCATATCAGTCCATAATCCAGTTCTCTCTAAATCCCAATCCATAACCTGATCCTAATCCTAACTCTGACTCTAATATACATAAACAATATAGAATACAGAATACATTTGTTTTTAGCGATGTGTCACTCACCTCAGTTGGAAGGCTCTGATTGGCTCCATTCTCCAAAAGAAATTTCACTACTTCCAAGTGGTTCTCCTGTGCTGCCATATATAAGGGACTGAAACCTTTCTGCAAAGGTGAAATGAAAGAGAAAACACCCATCAGCATCTTGTCTAGACTTTACTCACCAAGATTAAGCCCAGAGGCTTATTTATATTGTTCTGGGGCTTGAAGACTGACCTGAGACTGAGCATTGACATTGGCACCATAGTGGACTAGCTCAGCGACAACTTTCTCTTGACCAGCCAAAGCAGCAATATGTAGGGCAGTATTCCCTTTCTGCAGGACATTGTAGCAAGAGTATAGCATCATGGTCAGTATAGATAAACATATAGTATCATGCCAACTGCATATGGACATTGTTTTTTGTGGATACCTTTGTGGTGCTCTCTAGTTCAATCCCATTGTGCAGCAGCTCCAGCACCATCTTAACATGGCCTTCCTTCGAAGCCAAGTGCAACCCGTTAAGTCCATTCTGCCAACAAGAGGTTGAATAAGAACTGTTTAAAATCTTATCTCTAAAAACAGACACATCTGTACCTCTGCCTCTGTCCCATATATCCATCATCTGACTCAGAAAGAGACAAGCTAAAAATATCTGGCTAAAGCAGCAAAGTGACTGTAAAAGTGAAGCCTCATTAAGCAGTGTGTGGAGAATGTCTGGGAGAAAACAGAGAAGCTTGTTTTATCTATGGATTATGTGGGAGACAGGCTGAATGGTGACTGATATGGTGTTAGATTTCTCCATACATTTCTCAATAAACTGGATAACTTTGAAACATATCCAATAGAAATGTCCCAAGGTCACACAGTTTCACTAATGTAAAATACCAATTTTAGAGGGGGGCCCAGGTGGGGTACTGATGGATGCAATTTCAGTTTGTAGGTAATATAGCTACAAGCTAGCTAGGCTACAGATCCAAGTGCCACAGAGCAGGTTGAATTTTGACTTTCTGTCACTCCAACACCAGCTGCTCAGCTTCACTCCCTCAGATTTGAGCCACTTTCATCTAAACCTGTGTCAGTGTAGCTTTTGTTAGCCAGAATCAAACCTGTTCTGTGAGCTGTTAACATGCTATGCAGCTCCTTTCGTCTAGCAGCATAACATTTAACGTTTAGCAATTGCTGTTAAATTGATGGTTGGACATTTATTGAATGATCGTGTACAGCTTTCATCATCAGGTAATGGAACAAAAATGACTTTATTATTTTAAAATAACCCCAGATGAGGTGGCACAACATCAACTTAAATCTAGAAGCAGTCAGCAAATATCTACATCATTAGGCCATGCCACTGAATCATGTTGAGGAAACCACACTGAACACAGTGTGTAAGTGTTCCAAGTCAAAACATGCTGGAACTGTTACTCTCTCAGCTCAAAACCATTCAGCCCTACAGTGGCCCAGTTGGTTCCATTTGATCACAACTGAAAACTCTACAGTGCAACTTTCTCTCAGTTAGAATAATCTTGATAATTAAGTAAGAAAACAGAAGTAGTTAATTTAAAGTTGACATACTTGATATTGTTGCAAATCATTTGAGATTTGCCAATTCTGACAAAGATCACAGACCAATCACATTTCTGCCGGAACTTTTACCACCCCAACACAATACAATGTCAGAAAAAGGGCAGTGCACAGGTACATTTCATCTAGATATAACCTTGAATGTACAACAATGGTCTTAGGGTCCAATTGTGCACATTAAATGAGTTTTAAAGGTGCACTACATTTACTTTCTCAGAGGAAAGGGGCACATATACACCTTTTAATAATGTAATGTTTTAAAACAATAAAATAAAATAAAATGCCTGGAGTCAACACAGTCATCCATCCATCCATTTTCCAAGCCGCATCTCTGTCAGGGTCGCGGGGGGGAGCTGGAGCCTATCCCAGCAGTCTTCAGGCGGAAGGCAGGATACACCCTGGACAGGTCGCCAGTCCATCGCAGGGCAGACACACAGACAGTCACTCACACACTCACACCTAGGGACAATTTAGCACAGCCAATTGGCCTGACTGCATGTCTTTGGACTGTGGGAGGAAACCGGAGAACCCGGAGGAAACCCACGCAGACACGGGGAGAACTCCACACAGAGAGGACCCCGGTCACCCGGGGAATCGAACCCAGGCCCTCCTTGCTGTGAGGCGACAGCGCTACCCACCACGCCACCGTGCCGCCCTCAACACAGTCAATGTAACTTAACAAAAAAAGCAATGGAATACAATTATACTTCCTTTAGTAATGCAGAAGATGTACTCTTGAAGGTTCCACCCCAATGAATTGAGGAATACCATCTAACAACAGTTTGATGCCTTTTTTCTGAAAGTTTGACACCACTGAATAGCATGGAGAATCTTAAAATCTGCTAAACAAGAGTGTGTAAGTTACAAGCCAGTTTCCTGAAATGCTTCACATGTAAAAACAACTTAGTAAGTAAGTAACACAAAACATGTTAACCTTAACTGGACACAGTACTGTACTAACACATAAAGCAGCTCAGAACAAAAACAGAATAAACAGAATTTAAAACAGAATAAGGAACTCAATGTGAACGGCAACAGTGTAACTGCAAAAACCAGATTACTTTCCACACAAATGTATCTGAGTATCAACATGTCATTTGAAAATATTAGAAACTCTTTGGATTTACTCAAGTAACTCTTATAAAACATAATTCTTCAAAGGGTCTTTAGTAAAAACCCTGTGAATTATTCAAGGGGTTTTGCATTGTGAAATAGTTCAATTCAATAATTCATAGAGAATGTGTTGTATATCAGTCTATATAGAACCTTTTTAAACTAAAATAATTCTGCTATTGTTATGTTACAAGCTGGGCGGCACGGTGGCGTGGTGGGTAGCGCTGTCGCCTCACAGCAAGGAGGGCCTGGGTTCGATTCCCCGGCCGGGTGACCGGGGTCCTCTCTGTGTGGAGTTTGTATGTTCTCCCCGTGTCTGCGTGGGTTTCCTCCGGGTTCTCCGGTTTCCTCCCACAGTCCAAAGACATGCAGTCAGGCCAATTGGGTGTGCTAAATTGTCCCTAGGTGTGAGTGACTGTCTGTGTCTGTGTGTCTGCCCTGCGATGGACTGGCGACCTGTCCAGGGTGTATCCTGCCTTCCGCCCGAAGACTGCTGGGATAGGCTCCAGCACCCCCCCGCGACCCTGACGGAGAAGCGGCTTGGAAAATGGATGGATGGATGGATGTTACAAGCTTATAACAATAGAACCCTTTTTGGTGCTATATACAACCCTTTTCAAAAAGGTTGTACAATACATTCTCTATCAATCTGATTAACCATTTATTTGTACAAATCTATCACAATGTTATCGTCATAACATTTAAATTAAGTAAGTGGAACTAGTTATTGCCCATATTTGCCTTTACCTCTTCTCCCATTGGACAGGTATGACTTTTGGCTTAAGCTATCTTGCTAATTGAGAAATCTGCCTTTGTAAACACCCTCTGAAAGTGTGTGTGTGGAGCTCTGGCTGGCCATAGGGGGGCTCTGCTATGCTAGCCGCACTGGAATCCCCTTATTCCGCAGTGTCACTGTGTAGAGAACAACTCCATACTGCAGCTCTACTGGGCATGCGCACAGAGAGAGAGTGAGAGAGACGTGAGTGTGGAAGGAGGGAGGGTGATGGTGGAGGAATGTTTGCAGTCTTAGAAGCTTAATGTTGGGATTCACAATTCAGCAACACGTGTCTGCTCATCTTTTCATCCCTCAACTGTAGATTTTCAAGGCCAGAACGCACATCAGGCAGGCAAATGAAGATGTGCTGAGTGTCATTTAATATGTGCAGGACACAGAATTCAAAGGAAGTTCAACTGGAAATCCATCAAATGCACTCAGTAGAGATGGCACTGATCTAATAATCAGTATGGGTATTGGACTGATACCATAAAGTGCTGGATCTGATACATTAGAAGAAAAAAATAAAGAACAAATCTGATCTGATCCTGCAATATGTAGTGCAATATGATGTAAAGCAAAATAAAGTAGGTCACATGATAACAACAGTAGACCTTATGATAACATACAACAAGTAGCTAGTATGATATTAGAAATACACTATCTTTAAAAAAAATATATATAGCTATATAAAAGCTTATTATATGCAAAACAATGTTTACTCAAAAGTTATATCAATGAGAAACAGAATTCCTCTGACTGGTCATGGCTATTAAACCTAAAGTTGTTTTTCTAGTGCGGTACAGTGTAGTTTCAAATCTGTGATTATGAATTTTGTGGTCATTTCAACTACTAAGTGAACCAAATTGTACCTGTGTACACATGCTGTATTTGGTATTCCTTCCTGTACCAAGAATGCCAAGCTGGAATGCCAATTGGTCAACACACAATCATCCATTTTGTGCTGAAAAAAATAAAGAACTGCTGTTTTCTTGATGACTTTTCAATGTTGGAGACAAAAGTTAAACGAATGCTGGCTTGATTGTATTTATTAGTCTATAGATCAGTGGCTACGCTAGCAAACAGGATTGGTTGACACCACAGGGATTCACAATGGCTGTATTCGTGTAATGCATGCTTGGTATTGTAGTGTAATAATAGTGATAAATTACATATAAACAATATAAAATCATGAATTCTGTCATGTGCTATAGAGCACCACATAACACAACAAACAACATTAAATTGCAGTTTTATTCTCGAACGCCACTTTAACACTAGCATTACCACACAGTCTTCAGAGACCCCACTTATCTTCATGGTTCTGTTGTTTGATGGCAAACAGACACAGATATGTGACCAGAATATGGATAGTTCTAGGTTCTGATCAGTAACTGAAATGTGATACTTTTCCTCATGGTCTACTCAGGCTGAATACAAGAATCACCAACAGATCACACTGTCATGTACTTTTCAGAAAGAAGCAGTGCATCAGTAAAAGTAGTGAACATTTCTGCCTCATGAGAACATTTGTGACAAATTTTTACATCATCCTAATGTCAGGGTGGCTGGCCAGTTTCCAGCTCATTCTCAGGTTTTCATTTCAGCAGCTCATACATTTCCTCTAATATACTTTCTAAACTAATACTAGCAATGTCAATTGATTTCTGTCTACTACAAAGGCTTTAAAGCTACTAAAACAATATATTTGTTTTTGTCTTTAGGTAACACTCTACACTTGGAGCAATGCCATATAAGATATCACTCTCACTTCCCTAAAGAACCTTTGAATATATGGTTCATCAAAGAAGTTGCGAATGTGATGAACTCTTTTAAAGTTTAAAGAATATGTACATATTGTAAAGAGAATGCTTTTCTTACAGCTGCTTGGAACCCTTAATATTAAAGGTGGAACTTCACAAATTTTTAAAAATGTAACTAATTAAACTGTTAAGATGTAAATGAAGTCATCGCTCCATTCTAGATAAATATACCAAATCCGTTGTGATAAGAATCAAAACCAGACATCCAAAAGTGATTAATGCTTCTAAATGCTACCTCACCGAAAGCTGTTACATTTTTCTTTTTTATAGATATGCTGCCTGATGCAACTGTTTTTCTATAGAGGTGGGCAATATGGTCATATTTTACAGTTATGGTAACACAATAACCTTTCCCGAGCATATCATTGACATTGTCAACACATAAAGAACTTTGACTGACTTCATGGTTTATTATAAAGAGAGTATAATTAGTCTTTTTGCCATATTGCCAGGGTTCCCCACCACCTACACCCCATTTTATGATGAAGTTTTGGCCTAAAAAATGTTTTTAAAAATCCATTTATGGCGGAGAGGTAAGGTCAAACAGAATCCAAAGAACACTTGTTTTTTTCCTTCGGATTGACCATTATTTTATCATAATCAATAGTACATATAAAAACTGAAAAGACACTTTTAGGTTCATTGGACATTTTTGAAAGCAAATAAATGTCTATAATTGTGACTTTATCCTGGATCCACTGTAAAGAAATCAAAGTAATTAAGTTTTTCTACAATGTGTCATGATTGGCCCCTCCCAGTCCTGTCCATGTGTTCGTGTTGTGTTTTGGTTTAGCCCAGGTGTTCTTTGTTTTGGTTTTGAAGTCCAGCCCCCTTGTTTAGTGACTCCGCCCCTGATTGTTCCCACCTGTGTTTCCACCTGTGTCTTATGGTCCCTTGTTGGCCCTGTTGTATTTAAGCCCTGTGTTTGCCCTTTGTCTTTGCTGGTCTTTGTTGTTTGTTGGATGTACTGTTTGAATGTGTTTGATTTGCTGTTTCATTCTTGTTTGAGGTTCTGTGTTTCTGTTCGTCATATCTGTCCCGCGATATCTCCGTGTTGGTTGTATGACTCTGGACTGTTCCGACCCTGACCCTGGATTTGCCCGAAATAAATCTCGCTTGACTCAGCACATACGTCCGCCTCCTCGCTCCATGTCACACAATGCACCACTTACAATTTCACACCAAACCACTCCGAATGACTTTGTATAGAACTTAACAATTGAGCTATGCAGAAAAAAAAAAAAAAATTATTGATTTCCTTTAAGGGTGTAGTATTGGTTCATGTAGCTAACCAAATCACTCACCTCAACATCAGCAAAAGAAAAGCATTTGGCTGCATTATGTCTTTCTGTGATCATCATTGCTCTCACTGTCATATACCTGCACAGATCAGGTTTAAACTTCCTTATTTTTATTTGATTTAATGAGAAATTTTGCTAAACTATATACTGAATGCAATCATAATAGCTCATGTTATTGACAGCAATTGTCAGTTTTCAATGAATGATACAATGAAGTGTTGTGGTACTCTGTGTGTGTGTGTGTGTGTGTGTGTGTGTGTGTGTGTGTGTGTGTGTGTGTGTGTGTGTGTGTGTTTCAGTGCTCAGTATGTTAAGGCTGCAGGCGTATGGAGTGGGTGTTCATTTCCAGTGCTTTGAATCCTGGCAGCAAGCCAAACACACCAGTCCATTCACAAACGCATCTCTGAGCACTAAACATAACCACATAGCTATTCTTCAATATCACAATCCACTATTCTTAGCCTGAACTTTGTGTGATGATACAAGAGAGTGCAGAAAGTATGGGCAGCGAGCATATTTTAAAAAAGAAAACAAGACATGCTGGTATCGTTAATTACATCCATTTACTCATTACTGCACAGAACACATCACAGCAATGACAGGGTAAACACAGCTGCAATGGGAGACGTGGGGAACACAGAGGAATAACACACACACACACACACACAGACACACTCACACACATACACATACTCACACATACACAATGCACAAGCACTGGAGTTTCCTGATTCCTGCATTGGTAAATTCCTAACTCAACCTTACAATATTTAAATATCTATTACTGTACAGTTCTACTTGATAGCCCTTATAGTTAATGAACAGAATCTCAGGCTAATATATATTTATAACATATATTTGCGGGCAGTAGGAAAATACATTAATTGTGATAAATGACATCACAGTACACTCTAGCACTGGACAACTGTATGTATCATAAAAAGACAAATTTAGATCAATTATAGAGAGTGAACAACAGCCACCAGTAATTACTATACAAACTACACTCTCAGAAAAAAACTGTACTTTTCAGGGTATGAACACCGTCACTAGGGTGCTATCCTTAAGGTTATGTCTTCAGTAACTATAGTAACGGGACCTAATCTGCTGCAGATATATTTTTCAAGTTGCACTGACTCTATACCCTGTCTTGACTCCAGACTTCGTATTTTACCTTTCTGCTTCAGTTCAATCAATCTTTAAACTCTGAGTACACTGAGGGTGATACTGAGGGTGACACTCATTTATAATGTAGTCAAGCAATACACAAAAAACAAGGTGCTGAAACAAGTAAACATGAATTCATGAAAGTAAAAGTATGGCAAACAAAATAAAATAAGACCAAAAATATCACAAGACAAATAAAAACTTTAAAATAATAAAAATTGAAACTAAACAAATAAATAAAATTCTTAAGCAACTTATAATAAAAGCAAATAATAAAAATAAACAAATATAACAATTGAGTAGGATAAGAAAAAACATGTAGATGAGAAATCAATACTTAAACATTAATAGTAATGACAAAATAGTAAACTCATAGATACATGTAGCTTACTGGATGTCAGCTCATTTTTTTACCAATTGTTTGATGTTTCCTCATATTCTCTCTTCAGCAACTTACTTCTGCAGGTTCTTCATTAAAAATCATTACTCTTTCATGCTGCTTTTTAAATATGGCTGTCCAATTTTGTCAGTTTCAACTCTGTGACAAACCTCAACAAAACTAAATATTGCCATATTTATTATGTATCAACAAAACGCCTTCTAGTATCAGTATGTTATATTTTTGCCATATCGCCCACCCCTTCCATTGATTTAACTGCTGCTTTTCATAAAATTATGGTTTTAGCTAGCGAGACAAAATGACAGCACAGACATGCATGTACACACACATGCAGGCTGGTGTAACCTGGGAGACCTGCTCTTACCTGATTGGCTGTGTTGATGTCTATTCCGTTTTTGATATGGTCCAGAGCCTTTTCCAGATTACCTGAGCGCGCAGCACGCAAAAAACTGGTCGCTGCATCCGCCTGAGCCAGAGAGAGAGAGAGAGAGAGAGAGAAAAGCAGACATGTAAATGCGAGGCAGAATGTGAGAGAAAGAAGGACCACAAGAGAGAGAGAAATAGAGATGTGTGACAGAGATGAGTAAAAGAGAGAGAAAGGGAGAGAGATGGGAGAGAAAAAGTGAAGTGAGGAAAAAAGAGAATTAATGAGAGATGTGAGAGGATGGAGAGTATGTATACAGAGAGAGATGGGGAGAAAAAGAGAAACAGAAATTTTGAGAGATGTGAGAGTTGGGAGGGGGCACAGAGAGAGAAAGAGAGATATGTATAGAGAGAGATGTGAGAATAAAGAGATGTGAGAGAAAAATAGAGCGAGATGGTGAGTATAGACGGAGAAATACAAAAAGAAATACAGAGACATAGAGGAAAGAGAAAATTATATAAAAAAGAGAGAGAATACAACAACAAATGAAAAAGGGCAAAGCAGACGTTGCTGATATGATACTAATGGAGGAATTCAGAAACTCTCTAGAGCAGAATCTGTTCACACGTTGATCGGAGGGGCTGATGCTGTGTGGGCTGCTGGGATTGTGGAGGCATGCTCTGCTGTGTGAGAAGAAGGCGCTATAGATACAATTTACTGCTCAAGGGCCAAACATACTGCAGCACAGAAACTACTTCAATGTGAAGTTCATCCACTTAAAAGCATCTTCAGTTCTCTGCTGTAACATTATACATGATATTGAATTATAAATACTGAAATCCATAATGATTTACCAGCATCCTGTTCCATCTTCCACTGCATCCTCCAATCGTGAAGGAGTTAAAACACATTCATTTGCATGAGTTTAGAATCCATGCCACTGCTGGCATAGCAAAACCATTAAATATGTTTTTTTGTTGTTGTTGTTTTTTGGAAAACATGGTGAACGAACAAATAGAAATGGTCCAAAATAACTTGACATAAAATTCTGTCATTTTAACATAGAGTGGAGTCTAAATATCTGGGTTCACATTTCATTTTATCTTTTAAACCTGGAATAAACAACATTTTAGAACTTTGAAAAACAGAATGAAGATGGAATATTAAGGATCCTGGATTGGTTTTATGTTGCTCTTCCAATTTAAGCAATTTTGCAGTATTGACCATGTTAAGGCCTTTGTAGAAAAAGGTCAGACTGTTAATTATTCGTATCTCTTCCACTGAAGCACTTATGATTCTGATATTCACCACTGAGTTCTTATTTGCTCTCAGGCAAGTACAGAATCTATACACACTCAAGAGCACAAAGTTGCAAATAATTCTGCAGTTTAAGAACACATCATTAATCTGACGTAGACTTCTTTGTGGAGCCTTTCTCAAGAAAAAATTTAAGCAAACACTTGTGAAGATGTTGGACAATGAGGCCTATTGTTCCATCTCCTATTAATTTAGCACTTGAGACATATGAGTTTCTTTAAAAAAGATTCTGAAAACTGACCCCACATATAGTGAGCTAAATATCTTTTAATTCAAATTCTTGTTGGTCATTCTAATGTTCTTTTTTATATGATACTGCCTGTGAAACGCCATTTTCAAGCTCTTTTCTATCTGGGTGACTATAGCCAATCTGTCTAATCTATCTGTACTTCCTCGTGATGACACGTCTCTTTTCAATCTCGAGTCGTTTCGTCTCCCAGTGGAGTTCAGATGTTGGCTGTTCCTCCTTTTCCCCATCCCCCCTGTTTCTCTCTTTCTCTCATGGTGGCAGTCAGAGAACAACTGGTTCTCATGCTGTCACATAATGTAAAACCTACACCAGTTATCACCAACTGGTGTTTTGATTCCTGGCATCAGTCCAAGATCTTCCATAAGAGTTCAACTAAAGCACGTCTGATTACCCAATCATCAAAATAATCCATATACTGCTTGATTGTTAATACAACTGAAATCAATAGCCCTACAATTTCACCTTTAAAAGAACTAAATATGTCAGTAATCTGGATTTCAGTTAAAAATTCAGTTGTTGACATCAGGTCTCCTCTGAAAATCCATAAGAAAGATTTGACGACCATCATTTCCATGGCCTAAAACAGATGTCTCCTTAAGTGCCCGTGTTTACACACACACACTGATGCTTTACTTTGATTTGGCAGATGCTTCTGAATTTTGCGTTATCAGATCTTCACTGTTCGGCCCCAGTCACTCTATGGAAGATGCAGGTGGAATACTAAGCAAGAGGGCAAAAGTAATTCCATAACCCTATTCCTCACACTGTGCTGCTGACAGCACAGAAAAGTCATCTTTCCTCACGATGAAAACATGGGGACTGTGCATGTGTGTGTGTGTGTATGTGTATAGGTGTGTGTGTGTGTGTGTGTGTGTGTATGTGTGTGTGTGTGCTGGTGTTAGGGTGTGTGCGCTAAGATCTAGTGTAGTGACATCATATCTAGTGTGTTCCTGTAAACTACACAAAAACCACCATAGAAAACATTACAGTGCACTACAGAGTATCATTTTACTCTTTTTTTTGCTGACTAGCCATGCTAATCACGTCCTTCCTGTGCTAACGTGCTCTTCCACTCTCCCTTCTGCTTTGAAGAATGGCCATGAAGTGTGGCCACTCATTTATCATTTTTATGCGCAGCAGTTACGTGTAGCCACATAATGTAATCAAATGCTGAAGATATAATCATAAGCTGAAGACAAAATATTGTTGACTTCTACCATGCATTAACTCTCCCACCTCCCTCTGACACAGCCTCTAGCGCTATTCTCCTCTGACTGAATGGACAAATATGTGCACTCCACTTGGCAATGTACCACTGCTATTTCATGGGCATTTTAATGGATAAAATGCTCATTATTTATCAAATACATTGCTTAAGATATTACAACAACTGAAATGCAGTAATACAGTACATCAATATCACAATATACCAGTATAAGTAGGGTGTCCATTCAAAAGTTTAGCAAGTTTTCGTGAAAGTTAAATGTGTGGAGGGATTTGTTGATTATTCTGACAGTCAGCTGTACATAGCTATAGCCCCAACAGTTTATAGATGCCAAGCAGAGTGAATAGTGAACCATTTAATGGGGGTTAAAGTCACTGTCCCACCAAACCCCTGGAAAGACAAGCCCATATGTAGCATTCATGGCTGTGTCTCTATTAATAAACTTACTAAATAGCATGTTGAAAACAGTAATGGCATCATTGGTGGTGCTAATTTGACATATTATTTATAATGTGGTTTAAGATGCATCTGATGGCTCTCATCTGTTCGTTATCAGATAAACATTCATTTTCACTTTATCAGTACTTATTTGAAAAAATCACTGTTTCCATCACTGTTGAAAGCATTTTTTCCTTATTGATAAACCAACTTTTCCTCCTGATGCACGTGTAAAAGCTTTTTTGCAATATTTAGCCATTTTTTCAATTTCTAGATTTTTCATGAAGCATTTTAAAGATCTGCATAAAAGACATGGATGGGAACTCCTCCACAGTCCATATGTCACCCAGATCCACCCATCAGTCTCCACTAATGTGCAGCACCACCTGGCCAATAAACCAGTGCATTCAGCACTAGAAATTTGGTGGGGAGGAGAGAATTAGTGAAGTTGCGGGTGGGGAAATGATCAATAAAGGCCATGGTGGGCAATTTGGCCCGTGCAGCGGGGTTAACACCTCTACTCACAGTGACAAATGTCATGGGATTTTTATTGAGTTCAGAGAGCTAGGAGCAGTATATGTGTTTGTTGCTCCTGTGTGTGTGTGTGGCTCAGTTTGCTAGCTTCCTGTAAAGGTAGGCCTCAGCGCTCTTCCATAAAATATGACTCAATCACAGCTTAAATCAGCAGTCATCTCTAAAGGGACTTCAAAGTGCGGCAGTGTCTGCTGCTGGTGGAGCATCATCGTAAACACACAATTACGGGCTTTACACCTAAATCTTTACACTCGTCTAATATCTTTGTACCCATGTGCTTGTCACACTCCAAATTATCAAGCACCTGTGTGTGTGCATGTCCTTTATATCACTCTGAGTTACCATATCATATTTTCTGGCTATGAGCTAAACAGATAGTTGAAATGGTAACAGAATTCATGCAGAACAAGCGCAACACTTTGAACTGGCCAGCCTGGGGGGAAAACAGAAAAAAGAAAAGCTTGTTCTGTAAAGGTCATATATATGTTTCACAATATCACATCATTTAAGCAGTACTGTACACACAAAAACACCATATGTTACACACATAAAGGGTTAAAGGGTCAATTTTGCTTGTCTTATTAAATTTAAGTTTGATGTAAATGTTGTTTTAAAATATAATGTTCACTCCCCCAGCCCACACAGTCTATATATAGACATTAAGCTGCAAAAGCAACCCATTATTTTTGTGATGTCACAAAACTCTCAGCCCCGTCTACAAGTATCCTCATTTTAAAAAAATTATTTTGGCCTCCTATCTATAAAACGCAGTATTTGCGTCCAGTGAAGGTCTTTGAAAATGCTTTTAAGGGGGTAGATTTTTGAAAACTCTGTTTTCAGTGTTTTCATATGAACTTTTTGAAACCACTGACACACTGTTAACTGTTATTCATTTATTGATTGTGAAGAACATCTAATCATGACTGTGTTGGTGTTAGAGACTCTGGCAGTGTAAGCAAGCCCACAACAGGAAGTTTTTATTTGTTTTTTTTGTTTCTTTTTAAATCTATATGAAATATCAAAGTACACAGGCATACCATGCAGTGCTGGTTAAGCCGAACATGTCTAAAAGAGTTTGCAACATGCTGATGTCACTCTGTTAGAAAGTCTCTACTGTATTTATGAGATAAATCCATAAAAATCTAAAAGTATCAGTGAAAATTAAATACAAGATAGATGCAGGATGTTGGCCCATTAACTACACATAGCACACACAGCTTACAAATAATTTCTTATCCAGGGACAGATTCAAATAGATGCACACAAATAGATGAATGAGTGTTAGTATGTGCTACACATATTAGATAAAGAGGATAAGGAGTGTGTCGTCACAGAAGCTTCATTTAACCTAAAAGAATGGGTTAGTCACAACACAACAATTACACACAAGCCCTCCAATCTGCACAAACTGCCATAGTCAAAGAGAGATAAGTAAAGATGGCCACCACAAAACATTACAGCTGCCATAGAGAGGAGAGTAATGTGTTGAAAGTGCAACAGGGAGCACACAGGTATTTACACAGCCATATTCCTGCATTAGCCTCCAGCAAGCCTTCACACTACTGTTCTGCTGCTCCTCATGAGCCTAGAAGACTACAACACAAAGCCTTTTAATGCACACACATATACAGTCCTATGCCAAACTTTAAATTTATATGGTCCTTTGTTAATTTTCTAAATTAAAACACATTCTCCACAGGAAATAAATGTACATATGACATTTTCTGCAAATTTTAGTGCACAATGTTTTTATGGCTCTGAATCTTTTAGAATTAACAGACTGGTTTTGTTACTGTCTCTTTAATACTGATGTATAATTAGACCTGTTCTGATTAGCTGCCCTGTATTGTGCCTCATTCAAAAAAGCAATTTGGCCTTAAACACTCCTTATAACCTCAACATCATGAACAGAGCTAAACTTAGAGTTCAAATAAAATGCAGAAATCCACAAACAAAATATTGAGTGTAAAAATGTCCAAAATGTGTTGCAAAAAATGACAAATCAAATGTATTTTTCCAAAAAGATTACTACTCATTTACTCTCATTTTAATATAAACTTCTTATTCATTGTAGTCATTTTTGCTTTCATCTTTTTCTATTTGCAAATGTTGTTGATATATTTTTTTTTCTTCTGGAATCCTTTGCCTCTTTGTTTGCTTCTGACATTTGGTACTTTTTAGCAGGGTGTGGGTCTTAGAAGAGGACGTTCACCTACACTTTCTATTGATCAACTGATTTTGGTGTGAAAAGGGTTGACATCATAACAATAGAAGAACACTTTCTGGTGCTATACAGATCCCTTTCCAAAAAGGTTCTTTACAGAGCCATCAACAGCACATTCTCCATCAATCTGAAGAACCCTTTTATGATGCAAAGTACTCTTCATGAGAAGTTTTCTTTGAGTATTCATGGTTCTATATAGAACCATCTATTTTAATAAAGAACCCTAGAGGAACCACCTTTATTCAGAGTGTACATGTAACTGTGAAATAAAAAAACTAAAATAAAAAAGAGAAAGAGTCTGTTTTTCATATGGGCCCTTTAACTTAAATACACATATACACACACTCATACAAAAAACACTGCAGAAGAGAAAACAAACACCCACACACAACATACGGTACCACACCAATAAGCAATAAACATCCAGGGCATATAAATAGATCACATAAATAGAGCCATTTTGAAGACGACAGGAGACACCACCAATCACGGCATTTAGCACATAGCTTTTAAAAACCATGGAACTGACCACAAAGATGTACTGTGCTGCAGGTTTAGCTCAGATTCTGCCTTTGATCACTGTTAAAAACTGGGACGATAATTGTCTTCTTTCAGCGATTGCCTATGACCTTTAAAACCACAGCTTACTAGCAGAACAATTACACAAGCTTCATCGCCATGGTGAAAAGACCCATTCAGAAGGCCACTTACACTACCAGGATTTTGTGTAAGTACTGCACTGGACATATCCTAGTCGTGGTTGCTAAGCAGTTGCTAGGATGATGACAGCATACGTCAACGCAGGTAGACATATCAGAGGATACCGAAACCGATGGATAATTAAACCATTTGATTTTTCTGGACTGTTATTCCCTCTTGTTAAAAACAAAGAGAACAGTTTATCTACACGGAAGCACTAGTATGGGGCCTGTAGGCCAAAGCTGATACCTGATATTTTTCATGTACACATATTTGCAGGTGCCAATACCAACACATAAGCATTTATAAGATGTACTAAAATTAATACAAAATACCATATTGAAGTTTTTTTCCCTGTAGAGGTTGTGTTTCCTATGTAGAAGAAAATGCATACAAGTGTATAATTTATTGCATAAAAGTGTATCATCAATTATTCTAATTATATGTCTAGTTTACTACATTTGTAGTATTACTGTAGATATATAGGAACAGACTGTGTTTACAATAGATAGTGTGAATTTGTTATTGTAAAATTAAGTGTATGATTATAATTAATTGCATAATTACATTTAAAAAATTATCAAAAGTATAGGACAGTATAAAATCTTCATTTCTATAGATTAAAGCCAACAAGTCACCATGTGCAGTTTAATTTGCATATAAAGAAGCATAAATAACCTGAAATGACCACACTGCTGGACAGAGAATTAGCAAAGCGTAGGCCGCACATTCTGTTGTTTATGAAATGTCACGGTATATGAAAGTTATCATTTACCACCTAGTGCCTCTAAACCTCAGTGAGAGTTTCTTCACAGCTTCATTTTACGATTTTAATTTTGCCTGGCTGACCGTGGTTACCACAGGCTGAAATGCACAATCTGCGGTTATTAGATAGCAATAAAGCTCTGCTGTTCAGTCTCAAACTACATTCTTTACAATGCACAGTTGTTGTTTTATGTATTTTTCCACCACATTCTGAAAAGAAATGCCATCCCTATCCAGCAAGTGTTTCTGCAGTGCTTCAGGCAGTCCACAGTTCTGCTGACAAACACCTGCTGTAATGCTGTGTATGCTGTGCTTCATTTAAACAGCATTTCAAACTTGATGCCATGTGCTTACACACTACCCTCAACATCAAATACATCTAATGGTTCAAGAATTGTCAGCTGTTTTTATTTCTGAGGCATATATCCATAGCAATATCTGCAGATTCATACAAAAAAGAAACTATTACAAATGACAACATCTAAATGTCAACAACTGAATATTACCATTATAAAGATAATAGGTCTCCATAAAGACAATCACTTTATTTTTATCATGCTGGTCACTCTAGGATGCAGTACTAGAGTGCGAACAGTATGAGTAATTACCATTCTGAATCTTGAAAGTAGTTAATGGGTGTAAGTGACAGTAAAGACCATTTTGCTGCAGGGATTTGACTAATGTTTAGTAAGTAATATATTTGCGTTTATTTCATGAGATCATATGATCTAGTGTTTTTAAGGAAATTGTAAATGTCAATAATCTGGATTATGCATGGATAAGCTGAAAAGCAGCAGTAGCAGCTCAATTTCAAGACTTTCTTCTAAACTCATCAGATTGTGTGTGGAACGTCTGCATCATTCATGGATGATGCAGACGTTCCATCCATGCACAGTGGATGATATTCACAACAGATAGGCACCCCTGGCAAGAAGAGCACACCCTTTTTATTCATTAGATCTTTTCCATCTAGTTTTTTGTTAAAAATATGATAAAACATAGCTAAAAAAAACAGCTGAGCATGCTTGATTGACATCCCACAGACTTCCAGTGGCGATACTATTATTGTTTAACTCTACACTTAGTAATTAACCGAGGTTGATTAGGGATGTACACGGGTACTTGAGTATTTGGTTAACTGTTCGAGGTGCCAGTATACCAATACTGAAATCACTATTCCCCTGCTAACAAAACAGCACAGCATGCATTCCATGCTGGTCTAAGCTACTCTGTGCTGGTTTATGCTGGTCACAGAGGATGGTCATACTGGCTGACCAGCATCTACAACACAACAAATGCTGGTTTTGCTGGTGATAGGGCTTTTAACTTCCATTGCTGCTGACCAGCATACCAGCAACCGAAACATATGTTGGCTTTGCTTGTCATGCATGCTAGTCTATGCTGGTTTTTCTAGTAGGGAGAGAAAATATACAAGCTAACAATTTAGTGATATGTGACACTTTTGCTCGTATTTGCTGGTTTATGAGGAGCCTGGCCACTTCCTATTCCCCCCTTTATATCAAAACAGGACTGCTAATCAGCAGAGGGCACCTGCGAGTGAGTCCTCAATGAATGGGAGTGAATGGAGCTCAACGGCTAAAAACAAAAAGTTCAAATAGTTTCTCACTTGGCCAGAATGTTTCTTTAATTTTGGAATGTTGAAGGATGTATTTCACTAAAAACAAAAAAATTCACCTATATATTTCCTTTTTTTTGACAGCAAACGGGTTTTGGGCCACAGAAAGTGGGCATTACTGCTAGAGAGTGATTGATTGACAAGCAGAGCTGCTCATTGGCTGTTTGCGCCCATTGACGACATGGATATACATTAGGTGCTGTTTTAAACTCCTATAGCTCAAGTTTAATATAACAGTGGCGTTAAAATGTTTTATGATATTCGGTGTTCAGGAAATTATTGTATTCTTTTACATTAAAATGTTTAAGCATTTATAAACTATGATTTTGCTCAAATGCTCCGTATCAATCCATTCATTTTGGACTTACTCAGGAGCGCCCTCTAGCATTTGAGAAACCTGGAAGATATTGCGGTGTGGTAATTCTCATCTCTACAAGTTCTCTGGTATTTGTGAGTATGTTATATTCAGCATTGGGATAGTTACTGAAAAATCAGTAGTTAGTTACTTTGTAGCTACTTTCCCAAAATTTGTAGATAGCTACAATTTAGCTACTTTTCCAGAAAAAACTAGTGGCTACTTTTTAGGTATATTTTGAAAAGTAGTTAACTACCTTTTAGCTACTTTCAGCACGATTATCAGAATGTTTGTGAATTGCCACCTGACACACCAAACAAGCCCAACTGAAAATGTCATGTGCCAGAAAGAAACACACAATTGAAAAGCTACAAATATACAAAAAGATCACCAAAAAGTGAGCTTAAGTGTAACCAACAATCAAAGGCATAATATCCAACAAAAAAATAGTAAAGTAAAGGCAAAGTCAGTCATTCCAGGTTTTTCCTGACAAAAAATAACAAAAATAACCAAATACAAACTAAACCATTTTGTGCAAAGCGTTTCCAACTGCTGAAATCAAACTGCTCCAATTTTAACATTTCAGCAATTTACACAGACATAACATTCAGAGTCCTTTAAACTTCAGCAACACTTTAGCCTCAAAAGTCTCATCAGTGACCCAGGCTCTGTACAAGGTGAGAATCAGGCTGGAATAATCTCTCCACTGCAGCAGAGCTGCTGTGGCTCCACAGTAGAACTAAATTTTTAGGTAAAATAACCTAATAATCCTGCTTTGCTGTAAAATCATTATAGCACACAGTTCTAACAGTTTTCACAATAAATTGTCTTAAACACTGGATTTAACACATAACTGCTAATTCACCAACCTTTAATGTTGAAGACTGATGCGCAGACTGCTGGACACAGAGTAATGAGGATAATAACAGTCTCGCCTAGCTCATAGCTAACGAAATTGCAAGGAGAGAGATTTTAGATGACCATTGATTGCATTTATAATCTCTCCAGCTGCTTTCCTGATACATTTAATCTGCAACGATAAACTGTGTAACGGTCGCGAGGTTGCAGCTTCTCAATCTCCTGCTTCTTGTTCAAATTATTCTGTTACACCTTAAATGATGCAGTAGTTACATTCTGGCGCCTCAGGCACCATTTAAGGTGGAACAGGATAATTCAAACAATAAGCTGGTGTATGAGAAGCGACTTCAGCCTCATAAAATTAGAACATTGAGAGACAGTTTAGAAAAAACTCACAGAAAAGTTTCCTAACAGGAGCAAGAACAGCAGCTATAGCTGAGCTAAAGGTTAAAGCAGAGCAAAGTAAGTCTGTGTTTTCATTTATATTATATTTTTAGCCTGAACTAGTAAATCAGCACATATTGAGACATATTTACAGCCAAGATGGTAAAACTGACATAAAATGTTGTGGCTTCCAAGGTGGATTAATTTTTTGTTGAAAGGCTCTTCTTAACATTTACATTCTTAACATTCTTAACATTTCGGTTGCGAACCCTGAGCTAAGCCTACTAGTAAGGGGTGATCAGATCATGGGACCCATGCATGCCCATTTACTAAAACTACCTGTGGTTCAGTCAGGATTGCACACTTGCCACCAGCCCAGTTAACAACCACATTCTATGGTTCAGCGAAATTGTAGCGAAACTATAGTTACACAAAAAATTGTAGGTGCTACAGCTATTAGCTACAAAAATTGTAGACGTGTTGCTGCCATAAAGTTCTAAATGAGCTAATATTTTTCATGAAATGGTAAAAAGTCTCACTTTCAACATCTGATATGTGTTCTGTTTTATTGTGAATAAAATATGGGTCTATGAGATTTGCAAATCATTGCATTCTGTTTTTATTTATATTTATTTACATTTTACACAGGGTCAGACTTTTTTGGGATTGGGGTTGTATATTTCTCATGAACTGAGGACAAAAGTTCTAAAGTGTAACGAAACTTTTTCAGTCTCAAACATGCCACTTGTCAGCTCTTTAGCTCTTCTGAAGAGGCTGGCTCTACTTAACACAAAAACCTACCACTGTTTTGGATAATTAAACAAGTTCCTGTGTGCTGGTATATTTCTGTACAACATCAGTGCAGTCACCTAAAAAGTAAGCCACATCTTTATGTATTTTTGGACAAAGTCTGTGTTTTTTTGGCCTTGTTTTTCCTTGTGCTCAACTGGATATCCAGTCCTAAACTCTTACAGATACTGATATCCCAAAACCTTTTGGTATGCACTTCTGTAATGCCAATTTTGAAAATCACTTCTGCCACAAGATATCTAATGTTCATGGTAGTAAAGAAATCAAACATTTCAAGGGTTTTTAACAACATGAAAAATAAACTACAAGATTGGACACTCATTCTCTCCCCCTGCACCTCAACATTCTCATTAAGCTAATGGTGATGTATGTTTACTTTCCCACACTTTTACTCAGTAAGTTGTATTTGCCTTCCAGGTTACTCAGACTTGAATAATGGAGGACTGTTTAATGCATAGTTGCACAGAGACAAGTAACATCAGCAACATTAAGACCACTGAGTTTAAAGATTCTTCTGAAATGCATGTAGACATTGACTAATTATTAATAAAGCTTTGTGAAAGCTTATGAATATTATCTGCCCACAAGAGCAGCATTAATATAATTAGAAGGAAATCATAGAGTTAGATTCTCTGGGGCTTTAAGTGATCTTTAAGTAATTTTCATATTAACTTAAACAATCACATTTCCTATTTCCTAATTGCATTGCCTTCTATATCTGCTTTCATATAAATTTAAAATTAATTAATAATTTAGAATCTTACAGTGGCAGACGTATGTATGTATGTATTTAAAAAACAGACATGCTTCATTTGGGCCACAGTCAACACCCTGGCAGTCTGATGACCCCTGAGGCACTGAACACTGAAAAGAAATTAAACCAAAGAGAAAATCTCATCAGCTGTGGCTCTAGAGGAGGTGAGACGAGGTGATGCAAACTCTGACTTGGCAGATATCAGTGTCCAACCCTTATGACACAAGCAAATTAAGTAGGTGGCCTGTTGTAAAGACTTAGTCCGTTCAGCTCTACTAAGCGAAAGAGAGAGAGAGAAAGAAAGAGAGACAGAGAATAGTTAACTAGACTGCAGGGCTACTGGGGGAATTCTCACTGCTGCTGGCAATCATGAGCACAATCATATGATTTTATCCAAGCCGAGTGCAAGAACTGTTAATTAAGTTCAGATAATCCCTGATGTACTCTTGGTATGGGGACCGACTAAAGTGCAAGCTGAGATGATTAGAATTAGGCCTGATGTCATAATTTCCATGTAAGTAAGAGCTTGTAATTTATGAGCAGCCCAGCTGTGAATAAAGCTATATCACTATGAAAACTTACTATTGATTTCGCTCTTCAACACACACACACACACATACAAACACACACTAAAAATAGCCCCACAGACGTCATGAACAGCCAGGCACCACTAGGGCGAGTGTGATGAATCTGTGTAATGAACCCTCCTGGGTTTACTTTCAGACCCACTTCTACAGAAAAAGAACCTAAATATTTGCATAGAGCACACGCGCACACACACACACACACACACACACACATACACACACACACACACGTAAATGTACAAACACACACACAGGCAAACACACACATGCACATATACACACAAGATGACAAAGCACACTGTGTGACTGTGTACACTATACTTTTTTCATACAGGATGTCAGTGTGTCAGGATGTGGGGTTGTGGTATATGTAATTATACTACTTATATTACATGTGTATGTAAATACCTATATGCAGTAACAAAATGCCCCTTTGTATTATACTGTATATATGTAATTTATTTCCCATACATATATATGTTTAAAATGAAGACTTGTAAAGTTCTTAATAAATCATCCTAAATAAGATTTTTGTTGTATAGACACAGAGACACTTGGTACATATAATAAGTAAGCTCACCAGCCAAAAAAGGTGTGATTTAATTTGGCATGGACTGGACAAGTTTCTGGATATAGGTGACATTAATGTTCAGCCACTCTTGCATCAAAGAATTGCACAGTTTAGCCAGGTTTTGTGGATGCCTTCCCTGGTATCTTACTTGCTCCAGATGGTATCTTACTTGTTCCAGACTTTTCAAAAGGGTTCAAATCTGGGGGTTTTGCAGGCCAGTCCAGGGGTGTAAGTGCTCCTGAATGTTCATCACCCCTGTCAGTCAAATTTGCAGCCCTGTGATCACAAGAATTGTCATGTTCCTCAGTAAGATGATGCTCAAAAGGCAAGCTCAGTATAGACACTGTGGTTTAAATTTACTGTCACCTCAACCAAAGGACTCATTTCTGCTTAATTAAAACACCCACACAACATCACAGAGCCTTCTTCTGGCTGAACCACACCTTGCATGCAGTCCTCATTGAAGGCTTCCCGAGGTCTAAAATGAACATAACACCTAGCATCATTCACATACAGTTCGAAACAAAATTCATCTGACCAGATAGCATGTTTCCAGTCATGAACAGTTTAATATTTATTTCTCTTCACCCACTGTAACCGGGCAACTTTGTAAGCAGAAATGAACAAAGGCCTGTTGCATGTCACTCCGCTTCATATATTCATGGTATGCAATTCGCTGTGGAGTGTTCTTTAAGAAATTGGTTGTGAAGGACCTGATTTGACTTCTAGAAGCAATTCTTGGAACCAAAGTGATTTTTATTCACATGTCCGTCAGTTTTGTTTTTAGGCCACAATTCTGATGAGAATTTCCTGTAGGCTGGCATTTTTGCCAGTGCTGATACCCCTGCAAATTCAGCTACCTCCTTTACACTACTGCCTTAGGCACGTCCACACGCAATCACTCCTTTTTGCCAATCATTGACATCTCCATGGCGATGCATTATCCACACATCAAAGGAGACTTTCACTGCATTGTACCTCCTTTTCTCAGTCTATGAATCCTGTCACACACCCCGCTTGTCACGTCTGCAACCAGTCCGCATACGGACCGGAACTACATTACCCAGGGTCTGTTGCGGCCTCACAATAGAGAACTATTCCCATCGCTCAGCTTTCCGGACTCAAACTCCAACTCCCAGAGTCCACCGCAAGAACACATGACACCGGACATCTCATCCGCGACCTATCAGCGATCTAGATCGCCTGAGTTCTAATGCGCAACAGCTGTGTGTGTATCACGTGATATATGTAGACTAGTACAAGAGCCCAGGCTTTAGTATAGCACTTTGCAAAGTATTGCTTTCCTAGAGAAACCACTGAGTGTTTTTCCTGAACAGTTTTGTATCGTGTTCTGACTTCTTGCCTGTTGTGTTTTTGACTCTGACTTTGGATTTCCCTTTGTGTGCTTTTGCCTGCTGTTTTGGTTCTCTGGTTTTTGACTCCTTGCTTGTTTTTTGGACTCTGCCCTGTATTACCCCTGATGGTTATGATTGCCTGTATCCTTCTGCTGTGCTTCCTGGATCTGACCCATGCCTGTACCTTGACTACTCTCTGCTGCCACAATTACTCCAGTAAAGCTTCTCTTTTGATCTTAAGCTGCGAGCGTCTGCTTTCTGATCCAATGTCACACCTCTGGTATTTATAGCATGATCATCATTGTGCAACACCATCTACAGGAGCCTGAAGTTACTTTCACCTTAAACACATAAGGTGACTATTTTTGTGTATAGAAATGTTCTGAGTGTGTTCTTTTATATATTTGTACGGCTTTCAATATGTATTAATAATGCATCTATATGGTAAGTATGTAGTTTAACTCCTTGTATATAATATTGGAAAGATAAGAATCTAATCCTAAACCTAACCCTAACTATAACCTTAGTAAACTAAAACAAATTAGCTTGTTTTTTCAGTTACAAAAATGAGAGCTTTCGTTAAAAAAGCACTTTACAACGTCAGATCCATTTAGTTGGTCCTGCCACTGGAAGGTTACCCTTATTCTTCTCAGGGGTTCCGACAAAGTCAGGACATTTTTCCCTTTTGTCCAAAATGTACAAAAGCAAAAGATACAATCACACATCCTTACAAGAAGGAACACACACAGACACACTCACAGACACAAATCAGCATCAGTGTCTTTATTCAAAAGAAGCCTCTGTGTCATTTCTCTGGGTGGTCAAGCTAAGCCTAAGAGTACAGCAACAACCGGAGAGAAAAACACAAAGTCTTTTGAACCAATGCAGAGAAGGTCAGTACATTACACAGATCTATAAATGAAACATCTATATTTATCCCCTCTATTAACAGCTTTACTCCTATTACAGCACACCACGGTAGATTCAAGGTAAATCAGCTCCTTTAACAAGATATAATATCACCAAAGCAAGTTTCACCAGCACTCACAGCAGCACTTTCATTCTACATTGATGAGAGATACTTAAAATAAATTCTTACAGCAAACACTTTTGTGTAGTCGTGATATGTAGTTATATATCTGGACAAAATAACGGAAATAACACATGAAAACTAGATTGACTGAAAAAAAATTAAGCCACAATCAGAAAAACTACACAGTTGAACCTTACTAGGTTGAACGCCAGTCAGTAGTGTGTGCCAGTTGTAACTGATCTGACAATACGTGAGTTTGAAAGGCAATATCAGAAAATTTGAGTTCCACAGAGGCCAAATAGTTGGTACCCAAATTGCACATACATCAGTCACAAAAACTACAAAATGATGTGTCAAGTTGAACAAGCTCAAAGGCATGAGAATTTCTGCAAAATAAAATGCATCATGGAATTTACAGAAAAGCTGATTTTCAGGAAGTGGTTGCTGGTCAATGCTCAAAGGCAAATAATCTGGTATAAAGTGCCCAAAACAAGGATCACATATAAATACACAAAAGTGGTCTTATAGTAACATGTTTTTTCACTCTTTTTCATACAACTGGACATATTTATGTTTGGGGAAAACCGAGATGTGTCTTGCCAATCATTAAACATAATAGTGGATCCACAGAAGTATGAGCAGACACTTCATGGGAATAATTAGGTCAAGGACTGTTCTGCATGGTTGTATAAAAGCCAAAAAACATGAGGACATTTTACAGACCATGACCAATTCAGCAGTTTTTCATGAACAAACACAAGATTAAATAAAATACCTTCCATGGCCTCCACAGTCATGAGATGTAACAGCACTGAACCTTAATGGAACATCCTGGTGTGCAAAGGGTGAAGTAGGCATCCACTTCCTTTGTTATGTTATCATGTTATGTACTTTATTGGTCCTACAAAGGAATTTTGTCATTTTCCTGCCTAACTATGCCTAATCTGGGAGCAGCAAAGCGTCGCCAGCATGGAAGCACCAGCTGGGACAGTGAGTTAAAGACCTTGCTCAAGGGCACAACCATGCTTGGTGAGTCATGCTATGTGAACCCACAACCTTCTAGTTGATGGCTTGCAGACTATGCTAGGCTACTGGCCACCTGGTCCTTGATCCTTCTAAGAACTAGGTCCTTTTGTTGAAGAAATAATCAACTATTCCTAGTTCAGGGCTTATAGCATTTCAGTACATATTTCAAAGGAATGCATACAACATTCTAAAGAACAAGAAGACTTAAACTGTGCAAAAGTCAGTCCAATACGAGCTATTATTCAGTGTCAGAAAAAAGCAGGAAAAATGCATTTAACAGAATACTGAACCAATTGTCACTGTGTTCACACACTGAAATTAGACCTCTGCATTTAACCCATCCGTGAAGTGAAACACCCACATACATGCACACTAGTGAGCACACACTCTAGGGGCAGTGAGCACACTTGCCCAAAGCAGTGGGCAGCCCTATCCACAGCACCCAGTGAGCAATTGGGGGTTAGTTGTCTTGCTCAAGGGATCTTCAGTCACAGACTGTCAGCCGAGGGGATTGAACCAGCAACCTTCTGGTCACAGGGCTGATTCCCTAACCTCCACTCCATGACTGCCCCCAACCTCTAATTCTCAGTGTATTTTCCAATCTATAACTATTAAATTAGTTCACTGATTTTACTTTTTTTATTTTACTTTAACTCATAGAGATGATAGAAAACAGAACCTCTAACAACGATGCAAGAGCAGGTGAGCCACCAAAACTATCACCATCAGATAAACAGCTTTTGGCTTTTAGCGACTGAAAATCAAGCTCCACTCTGGCTTCAAATCTGAAAAAATCCACAGGTGATTCTGTCCTTCCTTCCACTGTGAGAAGATGAATCGGTACTACTCAAAAGAGAAGTGAAAATAGACAAAAAAGAAGAAAATTTGCACGGGAACACTCTGAAACTGAAACTCGAAAAAGATATGTTTCATGGACTGATAAGATTAAATTTGTAATTGTGTTTACTTGGATTGCCGGGAGCAGAAAATTCAAGCAACGTCTGAGACACACTGGAGGTGTGATAAAACATCTTTGCAGATTTCTTAGGCAAACGGCCTAAAGGATAGAATCCACAGTAAAGGAAACACATCAAGGGCGCATCAAATACTGTTAAAATACATTATATTTAGTTGTTTAAGATTCTGTGTAAATATAGGCTTCTTGCTTTTTTCTGAATAAAGTGAACAATTAAAAATAAAAGTGACAACTCCGTAAATTATTTTCACATGAATATAATACACTACATCAACACAAATGTGGCAAAAGTCAGCAAACTGCAAGGCAAATATTTGTTGAGGTAACACATGCAAATCAAGTCAAGTCAGTGCATTACTTTTTTCAGTGTAATAACTAATATATTGCTGTATGTTTCCGTTAGTTTGCTCATATCTTCTATTTTGCAACTTTCAAATAAAAGCATTTTCATTACCAGTACATTTGCTCAAGATCTTACCAAACTGCTTTCAAAATGCTATTCATCTAGTCTATTTACTGTATTCTGCTTGTGCTCTGCAACTGTACATATTATGTAGTGCATGGTAAACTGATCCAGCTCTGTCTTTAGGGTGGAGGAGTGCCTAGGATTATCACACTAATTCTTTCTGAATGCTAGTTTCACTGAGCCAGCCTGGAAGAATTCAGTCTTGACCTAGAGAACGCAAAATCAATAAGAATGCATAAGGTGCACTTGAGTGGGCAGTAGATCAAATATTGATGGGCTGCCAGTATATCTGCACAGTAGTGCGTATTTGTGTTATTGTGCATGGATGATGCAAAACTCTTATACAGACACATGTCTGCATCATGTTTTCAGTAGCACACAATTGTACGTAAGCACATAGTGTTATGTAGTACAACAGGTCTAAGGCCATATGCATAGAAAACAGATTTCTAGAGTTTTTGGTAGCAGAGCTTCTTTCTTTGAAAGCAAGGGTTAACGGACAGATATTGCAAGCCTCTTGGGCCATTCAACCATATCCCTGTGTGTCTACATGAAAACACTCACTTGCTCATTCACTTATTCACTCACTCACTCACCCACTCACTCCACTTCTCTCTCATTGCACACTCATTCTCCTACCTGGCTGTACTCTAAGTTCTATGTTCACAACTGGCATCTTCTACATATGATAAATGTTTGATACATGCATTAATCTCTGATACAGATACAACATGTGCTTCAAGATTAGAAACCCCTCAAAAATTAAAATTATTCATTAATTAATCAAATGCACACAAATATAAGCCTCTTCCTGTTTGCTTTTTTTCCTCCTTTGCTAAAACGGAAGCACTGAAATATTGATGGTGTGGGTCAGGCCCCTGCCTCTGCAATCCATTAGAAACAAGGCACACTTTATCTTACTTTTATCCCGTCTCCGCCTACCTCAACACGCTGAGACAAGCTGCTATATACACACACGCACACACACACACACACACACACACACACACACACACACACACACACACACATACGCACACGCACACACACACACACAACTGAATTCTGCTTAGATATGTTCACAATATGGAAAGGTAGTGACTAGTCACAAGCAGGGTTTATTCTCTTTAGGGATTACAGGTTTAAGGAACATAAATGCATGCAACTGTAAATTAGTTATAGACTAAGTAATAAGATTACGGACATTTTAAAGAAATTACGTAATTACGCTCAGATTATCCTCTTTCTACAGGTCCCCGAGTGGCCATTCCTCTGGCAGATTGGAAATCAGCTTGTTATTATTAATTAATGCAATCAAAATCAAATTCTCTGTACATCTGTGATCTGATTAACTAGCCCACTCTTGGCTCTTTATATGAGAAGTACTGTACCTCAGTGTTGAGCTATGAGTAAGGTAAAAGGGATGAGAAACCCCTGCCATGGAAACAATACACACCTCTCCATCAAGAGAGCCATGGTAAGGTAAAACAGACAGCATATTTCTCAATATCAAAAAAAAATTATAAATGCATACTTGCTTTCTGACCCACTAAGACAAAAATCCAGCTCACTTCCAGTTTTGGAAATAATATAGGTTTCCATCAAAATATATTCCATAAATGTTACTGAAGAACAAAAATATACATAGTTCAAGTAAGGCACCTCCAAAACAGGCAGTATTTTGCTACTGTGTAGGTATTTGAACCAATTTGAACACTGTAAACAACAGCAATATTTAAAGAAATATTCCAGCTTTTGTCAACCTAATCTGTATTGGCTGTATTTCGTCGTTTACCATGGACAAAAATATCCCTATGCTTAATAAAGTAAGAAAAATCCCAAGGGCTCCAAACATGCTTAGAACCCGAGTGGCAGGTGCTGAAGCTGCTCACTGGTTCCTATTCCGTGTTTAAAAGGCAGTACAGTTTACTGCTTATCACAGTAATCAGTAATGTAATCTACAGGACAACGCGCAGATAAACAATCACTTGAACAAAAATGGCTATAGTGTACATGCATGTGGCTGGTCCAGTCTTTCCAATACTTGTCCAATGTCCTGAAGGAATAAAGAAGTAAATAACATAATCTCTGTCAGTCATGTTTTTCAGCACAGGGTTGATTAACATTGGCAATAATTTTGACACATCAACAGGTTTTCTGTTCCTTTACAAGTAAATGTGTCACTATATATATCACTACAGACACTTTTGTTCAAAATAATTGTTTATCTCGACATTCAGCCTTTAAATGAAAATAATATAGCACTGTGCTTTGTCCTATAGATTACATCACTGATTACAGTGATAAGCAGTAAACTGTAATACCTTTTAAACACTTTTACCCAAATCAGAGCAATTACAATCACTGTCTTCATTCAAGCTATCACTCCTCTTCCCTCCTGTATCTCCACCTCTCTCTCATGCTTCTAGATATCTATGCTTTTCCCTCCCTCCCTTCATATCTCTCTCTCTCTCTCTCTCTCTCTCTCTCTCTCTCCTTTTACAGGAGCAGCCTTCATAGTCACATCACATTGCAGTAGTCTGCTCTCACTCTTCAATATTCATGAGGACTGCAGAAGGCCGGGTTGCCAAGCATGCTGGGTAGAGCTCTCTCGCCCGACTCTCCTAATTATATCATCATTTTGTGCTGACGTCCTTCTCCATTACCTCCTGGAATATTAGGCCTGTGCACTTCAACACTCGTATCCATCTTCAGCGATACACTCATATCTTGCATACTGGACAGTGTTAGCAGGTCAGCCAATCTTGAAGTGGTCTGCACATTTACAGATAAATCCAGTTTTTAGGGTTGGATTATGAAGATTAGAATACTCCTTTGAAATACAAAGATGCGATTATAAATAGGAAATGTCAATCAAAGTGCATAAAAATGACCTACATTTTACATATTTAAAATCAAATCTTTCTTTTCGGAGCGGTGGGCAGCCCTATCCATGGCGCCCGGGGAGCAGTTGGGGGATAGGTGTCTTGCTCAAGGATACCTCAGTCATGGACTGTCGGCCCTGGGGATCAAACTGGCAACCTTCCGACCACAGGGCCAGATCCCTAACCTCCAGCCCACGACTGCCCCATAAATAAGTAATGTGCATATTGCGAGTCAAATATTTATTCTTCAGTGGTGGGTAAATGCAGATTATAGAAATATTCATATAAAACTCACTTTTTCCTTTGGTTTGTTTGGAAGTGCTCTGCATATTGCCCATCTTTCTTTTTTGGAATTTGATCATGCAGATTATACAAATATTCCAGTGAAATATACAGTAAGTAGTATTTTTAGCCCATGTATATGATTTTCATTTATTTTTATCTATATCTGTATCTATATACAGATAAAACAGTGTCTATAGTCTTTGTTTTTGCTTTGAATCATCACTCATTTGCTTTCAGAGTCCATGTGAAATGCTCCATAATTCACTCCTGCATTCCTGTAATATCACATGCTCAGTGCATGCAGTAATGCAGTGATGAAAAAAGAGAAAGAGTTGAAGAAAATGCACAAGAAGGAAAAATAGAGGGAGGGAGGAGGTGAGTGCTGGTCGTGTGTGTGTGTGTGTGTGTGTGTGTGTAGGTCTCCCATAGAGCACTGCCTAGCACACACACCACCTGCAATGGCTCCCTTGAGGCCAATCGTGCTCCTCAGAGGCAGCGGGCAGAGAGCAGGCCGAACAGCCTCCTTTGCAGGTCACAACCAGGTGCCATAACCCGTGCAGACAGTAACACGCTTCAGAAACACAATACTTCGCTCCACACTGCAGACGTGCATAGAGTGCAGCCACAACCACTTACTCCCTAACATTAATGTTTCAAGAACTGATCACTCAGTGCTTTAATGCACATCTAGTCTGATCTGGTCATGTAGTATGCTACAACATCACAGTAAGCTGTACATTGGTGGCAGTATTAGCAGTATTAGCAGGTAGTAAGACGTAGCTATGAACCAAATACAGCGGGTTTAAGTATAGTTGGTAATATTCAACATCCATTGTGACCTATACCATTATATTTTGGAGTGTGGGAGTGAATGGGTGGTGGGTCAGGGCAAAAATGTAATAAACAAAAAATGTAAAAATGTAGTAAATGCTAAAATCCTATATTACTAATTCTTTTTTCAATTTAATTTAATATGCTATTTTGTTGGCTTCCCCCGGCAACCCTGATGGAGAAGCGGCTTAGAAAATGGATGGATGGATGGATGGATGGATGGATGGATGGATGGATGGATGGATGGATGGATGGATGAGTAATGTATAATGTATGTTTTGTTTTTATCTGGTAATTTTATACTTCTACTCAAATTGTTTTTTGAGAAGATACTTTTACTTCTACGTGAAAGCCCTATGACCAAAACACAGGAAAATAGGTGTCCCTAGATGTTGCATCAATTACCTGTTATGGCTTCAACCAAACAGCATCAGTAATGAAGTATGTTCTTATTAATCCTCAGTCTACTGGCAAAAACAAAAAGACTTAGCCATGAGCTCAGAAATTGTGGGTTTGATCATAGTTAATAATATCCAGCTGCTACTAGGGCCTAAAGACATCTAAACCCAGCAGAAGCGCAACTATGATTACATTGAATAAGTGACTTTGGGCCTTCACTATGCAACAGTAGTAGTATATTATGATTGCTCTCAATGTACTGGTAAAAAAAATGAGAATATCAGCAAGTTGTAACCTAAGGTCTCCACCTCTGCACTTCTGTAACTTGAGTGAAATACAAATATGTTGACTTTGATTTGTTTTATCTGCTCAGCTAAAGCTTCTGCTAAGGCGAACAAACCTCAAGGCCTACCCATGAAAGACAGAGGTCAGTTCCACTGTGCATCTAAACATTCTGCCTCGTGCAAAGCTAGACCCTAGTTCAACATGAATATACTATTATGTAATTTTCCATATAGCCACTTTGATACCAACTGATCAGCAGGCTTTGGATCAGTTGCACACAATTTAGCAGTTTCTAAACAGTGAGCATGTTGCATTGCTTCTTTTGTGGCTAGGTCTTTCAAGTTATCTTTTCAGTCATGAAGGGCTAATTCAGAGCCAGTGAGCCATGCTGAGGGGTCTTGACTGATATGCATTTACTGTATGAGTTGACCTACCATGACTGATTCTTTGAGGAAAAATGCAGAAATGTCCAAGAGGGAAATGGGCCAATGGAAAATTTTCAGGACATGAGGATTTGTGAAGTCTGGCACCAGCATCATATGGCGGTTGATATATACTGCAGCACTATATGACATTCTTCTATATATAAAATAAAACATAAAACATAAAATGTAAAATTTTATTTTCATTATTATAAATTTGTACTTTTTCTCATTATGAATATAAATTCAACAAGTAAACATTAATTGTGCATTCAAATGTGAAGTGTGCTCTCTGTAGAGGATGTGTTAACTTTTGACACTTGGAAAATCAACAAAACATATTATTTGACCCGAAGTGTTCAAACCTTTACATGTGACCTTATGATTAAATATTCAACAAATGCTTTTATGCAGATTAATTTACAGTAGTAGGTGAATACATTATTAGGAGTCCACCAATGTGCTTAATATATATTAAAATAAAAAAGATGGCAAAAATTCAATACTAGGTGCACAAATCTAGCCTAAAAACAGCACAAAAGTGCGTGCCGCACTGCAAAACATAAAGTAAAGTAAGTCAGGCTATGACATTGTAACCACATGATGATAATGATTAATAATGACACTATCACGTCTTGATTTTTTTCACTCACCTCTGATCAGGGAGGTATAGAAACAATAATTCTTGCCATAGCATTCTGACACACTGTCAGACCACCCATCAATAGCACATCTTTAAAGAGAGAAATACATGTTTCAAACACATTTAGTGCCAACTGCTCTGCATCCTGCAGGCAGCAAAACAGATCAACAGTTTTTTGGCTTTTGGTCTAATGATCTAGCAAAGCACATTAGAGTAATATGAGAATCAGACACCGTGCAACAGGGCCATTGATTTGGCTGTATTTGTGGCTGCAGCATGCACACTCAGCTGCAGAAAGGGGCAACATTTACTAATATAAGTGTACAGAATCCAAAGGATTGAGAAAGAGCTTCTGAGTTATATACGATATGGAAGAAGCTGTGTGGAAGGACATGAAGATTGTTGCTGGACAGGCAAAGTAGATTTGTGGATGCTGTCTTGCTCTGTTCTGACACTGACTGACTGTCTCTGAAATCAGTCTTGTCATGAATCAGGACTATAAGAGCTCTCTGAAGCTGACACATGCAAGTGCACACACACTCACACACTCACTGCATTCAATCTTATCCACAAATAGAAACAAAATTAAAACGTCAGTCTACTGACTTGCAACATTGCAAGAGCCATGCATTCTTAAAAATAAAAGAGACTATGCACACCAGCTAATACTGGACATGGTAATGCTCGAAGAAATGAAACATTGTAACAATGTAACTTATATATACTAAATAACGTCTTTCAAAGAGCTGAGTCAATTGCCAATTTTTATTTAAGGACACAGTGGCTAACTCAGTTTAGGCCTTAGAGCTAGGCCTTCAGTTAAGGCAATAAATGTCAATACCTGGCTAAAAACCCCCTTTGTGATAATGCTCATTTCTGGTAGCACCCCTATGAAATTCTAAAAGTGTGACAGCGCTAAGCTAACAGCAAATTACATAAACATTTTATGGCCAGTCAAAATTAAACAGGCATTTGAAACTAGTAAAACATGTTTCATGCTTTATTTGAATTTGTTGACATGTTGACATATCTGTTACCCAACTCACAGTCAGTGATGTATCTAAGACTTTCAGAAGGCTTTAAGTGATATTTTGGATCCTAACCTTCAAATCAAAAGGTGACAGGCTTATTCCACAGTCAGTTCCTAATAATGTTAGTGGGTAATCTGGAATTTTAAGCCTTCAATTCGGCTCCTGAAGGCTGAAGCAAGTGGAGAGCTTGCCTGACTGAATTTGCTGAGATACCACAGAGAAACTGGACTTTCCACTGGACTTTTTAAGAAAAATACCTTTGCTTCTGACTAATACTCAACAATGGAGAATATTCCTGTAGTACTTGCAGAGTTTAAATATAAAAGGATAATGATCTTATTAAATACAAAAAAAATAATAATAAAGCCTACAGACATGTATATTTTTTATTTCGCTGTAATCATTAAGTCTAATCTGAAGGCCTAGAAAGCCCTGAGGGTTCCCCACTGTACGGACACGCACACACACATATCCTATCCCTTCTGCCACCATGTAGACTGGGTATATGACATATGTCTCACACTGCATGACTGTTTTTACTAAAGCATGGTCAAGTGCCCAATAACTAATACACAGACTCACACACACCCAAACACATGGGGCTTTCCACAGAGGCAGTCAGGTGGTACAGTCAACATTACATTTAGATGCATTTTAAGTGATGCAGTTACAAATAGCTCATTTTAGCTTAGTACTTTTTTAAAGAGGAAATATTGCATGATATCATATACATCAATACTTAAGATTTCAATGTCATACTGATATTGTAAAAGATAAAAAAAAAACTTGAATCATGCCATTTTGTATTTAACTGTTACCATACTGTTAGCTTGTATGCTAAAGTCTTGAGACTGACCAAAATGTTCACAGGACATAATAAACAAGAAGTAGTTAGAGACCTAATTGGATTGCTAGCCTTCTGTGATATCACTATTGCAAAGGTAAATATCCGAATAAACGTTAAGAATCAATATATCCTGCGCCCCTGGTCCAAAGTGTGTGCGGCAGGCTGGCAGTCGTGTGCCTTCCACCCCACCACCCCCTGTCCTCACTGTAGGTCCCTGGTGCATGGCCCTGGTGACCTGTGTGATGAAGGATAGCCTTGTTAGTGCCTTTTCAAACGAGCTGCAGGAGCCAGAGGGAGAAAGGAGGAGTGTGAGGCTGATAGATGGGCCATTAATGGGGATGAGGTACAAAACATCAGAGAGAGAGAGAGAGAGAGAGAGAGAGAGAGAGAGAGACAGAGAGAGAGAGAGAGAGAGAGAGAGAAAGAGAGAGTAGAACATTACATTACATTACAGAGCATAAACATCACTGCTACACTGACTACACACTTTATATATTTTAGCCTTATGTTTAATTATTTTGTGTGTAGAAAGTACCATTGGATTGCTGCTCAATTTCGTTGCACACTGTGCAATGAGAATAAAGGCATCTTATGTTATCTTATCTAAAGTTCCACAAATTATTAATGTAGACCCAAAAGGCTACACTGAAAATGACGAGTTGTGCGTTCTCAAGTATAGTTTGTGTATTTTTATATATAACAGTATGCCATACAGTATCAATAAACACATAATCTATGCCAACATCTGTTTGAGATTACTTCTCAAACAACAAATGTTAAATTAACTGTTTTTATGATTGTTGTCACTGCTTTTTGTCACCATATGGCAACAGCATGCCACAGTGGAACTTAAATCGGCAATGCACACAATGTGAGTAAACCAGTACACCACTATGGGACACAACTACATTCATCGTTCAGGCCTAAAAAATTATGTGCATAACAGCCATTCACACATAAATGTTTTAAGTGGAATGTATAGCAACATATTTATTAATTTCAGTAAAGTCATTGCAAACTGTAGCTCCATTGGTACTTGCTGGTCCATATGGCAACAGTTAGAATTTAAAATCATAACCAACAGAATTTAAACTGGTTTCGCTGAGGAAGAAGGAACTGTAGTTTGTGCTTTCTAGGAACTGTTGGGTATAATGACTGAGTTACACACAAACTTTTAGAGCGCTTCAGAAGCCAGCCTTTTCTATGTGATGTGAATATAAAAAAGTGTAACATTTCACACGTGAAGCCTTCAGTTACTCAAACAAAAATAAAAAAAGTGAACATACTATGGTTAAACTCAAAATGCAAAGATGAAAATGTACTGGTTGGCAACACCATGTAGGCATGCAGTCAGCACGATACTAACTGGCACCCATAAGCTTCCATTACTCATTAGCTACATTTGCCCTGTAGCGCCGCTGCAAAACAAAAATAGAAAACTTCAGACATTAAACATAAACAGTCTTGGCTGATTGAACACATTTAGGATTTGAAACTACTTGCTTTAAAAATAATAAATACAGCCACACAGGTGTCAGTGCAGTGTTTAGGCACAGTAAGGAAAAGCTCCTGAGCTGTGTTCTGTGATGAGAGGGGCGGATTATAGAGGAACAACGCATCTCCAACAGGCTTTGTGTGCGGCTGTGCCAGCAGGTTTTCTCTGATGCCTCAGCAGGATGCTACTTTCCCACACTGGGGCTCTTGTCTCAACACTCAAGGGGTCACACATACACACAGAAACACAGGATCAAGAAAGGTCAAACATCGAATTGGCATAGCTTCAAAACAGACACCTGTGCTTATTACCTGCATGGACACTTGTTGGCCATCGTATTAATCATATCTGCAGTCGCATGCAAAAGTTTAAACACTACTAGACAAATTCAGCGTTTTGTTGACTTTCTGAGTGAAAATTAGTTAACATATCCTTTAAAGAAAAACTTGTAAATATGACATTACCTGCAAATTTCAATGCACTATTTCTATTTATTTGCTGAGTTTAACATATTAACAAAAAAAAAAACATAAAATATGCCATTACTTTAAGACAGGCCATATTTTTGTTTAGGTTTTTTCCCAATATGATACAGCAAATAAACAGTAAATGTGTATTAAAATATTTAGAAGTGTGCTCTCTATAGAGATAGGTTAACTTATTTTCACAAAGAAAATAAGAAATAAAAACATGTGTTTTGACTGGGGGTGTTCAACTTTTGCATTTAACTATTGCAGTAACTTGCAGGTGCAGTACACCTTACTACTGATGTACAATTTGAGTTGGTCATCCTATAGTCCATCAATGGTCAATTTCTGGCCACAGAACTACTGCTGGCAGGATATTTTTGGTTGTCAGACTCTTCTTAACCTGGTAGTAACACTATTGTGCCTCATACACGCCATCATCATGTTTGTATCACTACTGTGCTGAGAATGGTCCACCACCTAAACAACATCCAGTGGATCACGGTAGTCATCTTCTGTGTATGGACTGGATAAAGGGGGTGTGATAAATTTGGAAAAAGATAAGCTACATTTCAACTACAGCAGCCTACAGCAGTTTAGCTCCATGCCATTATTGTTGAGGTTGTAAAGAGTGTTTCACCCCAGACTACTTGGAATTACGCACAATACATAGCAGCCAATCAAAACAGAGCTCATTTACATATATCAGTCATGTAACCATTACAAAACAGCCTGTAAAAATCTAAAACTTAAAAAGAGGTTGGAAAAAACTTTATAAGCAGACCTTAGGAGAAAAATGTAATTATAAGAATAATGTAAGACATGTGCCCTTTAACAACTGCAAACAAATAGAACAATGATCAATGATAACTATTATTGATAATTATTGTTATATTAGAAAAACAAAAATCATGTGACCATTGCACAATGGACACATTTCACTTTCAGACTCAGAAACAAAACTATGATATTTCATGATTTATTTTCATACCTCTTTAGGCTCTTTAAGTCAAAAAGTTACACACAGGTTTTCTCTTTCTAATTAATCCATGGCCAAATTACAGCAGTCACATAACTTTTATTCATGTTTACTGACCAGTTTATTGACCAGTCCATATAAGCTGTGTTGCTTGTTTTCTGTGTTGTGGTGCAGGTGGGAAATCTGCGGAATACTGCATAGATGCATTGATGTTGTATACAAATGTTTGCATGTATATTATTTACAAATTCAAATATTAAAGTAGTCTCACAGAGCTGGTGGAGAGGCCAGATCAGCCCAGGATTAATTAAATATTTAAAGTGCACCAGTATGGTTGGTGTTTCTGATAAAATGGCAAATGAACATCAGGACAATGTAAGTGTACCTAATAAACAGGTAATAGTGTATACATACTACAATCTACAATAATCTGCACACAATGATTTCTGAGGGATTTCAAAGCCAATTTATTATACATTTAATGCTACATAGGCAGAAATAAACAAAGACACTTTGAGCTAGTAAGGACCAAAAAACTGAAGCACATTATCGTTCAGCAGATTATCTAGGTGCCAGAAGACTGAAGCAGCAGAGGTTAGATGTGTCTGATTTATCAAGCTGAGGTTTCTGGAGTGCTTGGTCGTAAATATTTCAGGAGCATGTGCAAAAATATGCCTGTAAACAACATACAGTATGTGTTTTAGTAAGTTTTAAAATGTAATTCTGCTCTTTTTAACCGAACCACAATGTTCCATTTATACATCTTAACACACATGTACACTCTCTTTTTCTACCTATTTCCAGAAAGCAAACCTTATTAATCATATTGTCATTTTAACAAAAAAGCAATTAACCTTTATTTTTCTAAGCTCCATTTAGTGTAAGAAAGCATTAAACAAAACATTCCTCCAAAAAAAGGTTACATTTCATTACATTTGTGTTTCTATACATGTTATCCTGTCGCATCCCCCATACACATAGAAATTCAATGTGCTCCCTCACCTGCAGGTCCCGCACAATACAGTCTCACATAAATAACCAGCCATTTCTATACATTACATTATCTTTGTTTTGGCAGACCAATTACTCCACATCAGAACTGGTCAATAGGTAAACAGGATAATGCAGTGGGCTTAACACTGAGGATGACTTATAGAAATTTGTGGCCTGTTGAGGGCTGGAAGCCTTCTGAAAAGGCCTGTGGCACTTAAGATGAATATGGAGGAGCAAGCGTGAGTCAGAGCTGGAGGGAGAAACGGAGGATGACCTGAGCAGACTCATTATCCTACAGTAGAGCTCCCAGCAGCCATGGAGACCTACCCAGCACAGCATGAGAGGAAAACCTGAACAAACCTGATCTATCTCCTATAGACAGACTGCTAGAGCCAGTCAAAGATCAGTGTACTGAAAAGAATGACACAACAATGCTAATATAATAATGCAAGTCTTCACAATGATGCTGTAGTCTTTTTACAGTCAGTGCTCTGTAGCATAGCTTTATAAAAAAGCATTACTACCATGTCTTAAATACAAATTAGCTGTTGTCCAACTGCTACTTGTTACGCAGCAGACCTACACAGGAGTAAGTTGCCTAAAACAGGCAGGGTTCAAAGGATTAGGCTGATCAAATATGCTAACATGGCTAAAAACAAATGCAGGCTACCCACTGTCACCAATTAGCATGACTCCAATATCCACAATGCTAATCAGTGGCTTTTAATGACCAGATAGGTTTCAATACCACATTAAAGCCCAGTCTCATAAGTTTTTATCAGCAAAAAATCACCAGCAAAACATTCATTTTAATGCAAATCACTTTGGTGATCTTTGATACACAAATTTGCATTGACGCTCATTACTGCTTTGGCAGCATTGACCTGTGAAAGCATGAGACTTTGTATAGCAAGCTGGCTAGTGCATTTCTGCTATAACTACTGTGCAATATATACATTACATACTCTGTTCACTTTAGTGTTTTTACTGTTTGTGTTTAGCGAGTGTGCTAGCATGCTAACTGCACCAAAATAAAGGTTTCATTTCATCGTCAATGCAATATCTAGCGTGACTACAGCTTTAGAGATTAAAGCCAATATCTTCATAATAGCTACAGCATATTCCAACCAGATGTGATCCATTACTTTCAGATACTGTATCCTCCATTAGATTTTTAAATAAATTCAGCAAGAGACTGAATGGATTGTGCAGAGACAGATGTATAGAGAGCCAGAGGGAACAGGGCTGTGGCGGCAACAGTGATGGTGAGGTGTTGCTGTGTTTGTCACTTGCACCTTCCCCCTTTCATTAAGGGCTCACTGTACCTGCTGCCCTGCTGCCACAAGCCAAAACAGCTGAGTCAGAGAGCAAGAGAACATAAAAACACATGCATGTGTTTTTCCTGCTTTTATCGCATAAATGAGTTGGGCAGCACCTTCTGGTCCATTGGCGACTTCTAGATACTAGACTGCAGGCTAGGTCCCATATATAATATGGCCAAAATATATATTTACATATATAGCTTTCTGAACAATATATAGACAAACCTACGATGCATGAGCGCAAGCACACAGTGGCTTCTCTGGGCAAAGACGGTGCTAAATATTGATTCACATCCAAATTTCTTATTATTTTTTAGATGTGTGTCCCATACACTCATGCTTACTCGCCAGACACAGCTACAATTTGGTAAATATTACCAAATTCATTGACCTTATCAATAGCAGCAGTTAAGCTGCAGACTCTCAGCTTGTTGCAATGATCAAATCCCAAGACCGCAATATCGTCTGATACAGCTAACAGAGGATGGCAACACCACAGGCATTGAGAGATAAACCAGAGGCATGGTAAGCAAACTGGTGTCCATGCTAGGCTGACCCCAAGAGACCATTATTTACATATTTCTCACTAATGTCTGCTTTTTTTACAACAAACTGGTGCATTTCGAATCTTTAACTAAAACGTGACAAAAGCATCCCGGACTCTATTCCATCTACTTTTCACATGTACCCCGTGCTATCAGTTTTTTTTGTTTGTGGTAAATCAGTATAAAGATTATAACAGAACTCATACTTCATTTCAATCAGGATACTAGATAAACCAGTATATCACCCACTATGGTACTAACCTGTAATTTTCAGGGTATAAATGGCTTGTTAATTGGTATCATGTAAAAAATGCTTTGACCAATTATAGAGAGCCTGTAAATAACAACAGTCAGTGTAGAGTAACTACATAAACTGCACAGTACACTTTTTTTTTCATTTTTACCAGATTTGCTCCCCAATTTAGTCGTTTCCCATTCCACCCGCTACTTAGAACTCCACCTGTAGCATCACCAGTTATCGAACTCGCAGTCTCCCGATGATACAGCGACGGTTGCGCCACTTGGGAGCCCTGCTTCAGTACACTTTTTAAAAAATAAAAAAGTGCCATAAAGTGTTCTTTGCGCAATGACGCAGAAGAACTTCTTTTGGTTCTGTAAAGAACCATACTGAAAAGAAGAGAAAAAAAGAGATCTGTGAGTATGAAGTACCAAAGATTAGAACCTTTACTTTGTGTGGAGGCCTTAAATTTTCAAATGTTTTTTTTACACACATAAAAATAGTTCTCTTTGGGGTCTAAGGACATTTTCTCTATTTTTTCTCTTTTTAAATTTGCCTTTAAAGGCACATGCACAGAACATGCACATGTTTTATATCAAAATGCTCCATTATCTACATTGCTGTTTCAAAACCGCTGTAGCAACTTCAGCAGCTGTAAACTTTTTTCCACCACCTCATGTGTCTCCAATGTTGACTGAATGAAACTTGATAGGTAAATCTTCAATGATTTATTGTGTGACCACTGGTCAGTTTCACTCAAAATGCAGATGGACACACAAATCAACCAATTATATAAGGTGATAGGCAGACGAAGGGTATCTCAACACCTCTTTATAGTCTCATAACTGTGGATGTGAGTCACGTACAATCTCGCAATAAGATGGAACTGAAAGAACTGTCAATGAAATGTTCTTTAGGAAGCTGAAAATGTTTTTTTTTTTTTTTGTAACATGCGATAAAATCTTTTTGGCACCTGTGTAACAACTAGCTGATTTGATGACGTTTTAACAATTTATTTTAATTGTTTTAGGTTTTTATTCATGATTCTCTTGAGAAACCATTGAAGAATTTTTTTTGCAAATGTTTTTGCATTTTTCTGTCATAGTTTTGACTGTTCTACTGTTGCATTTTATACATTCCATCTTGTTCATGAATCTCATAAAAGCTACATGTCATGATGTACATCATGTATCACTAAAATGTCTTCAAATATCGTGATGTGATATATTTGCTATATCAGCTAATATGCTTCTAAGAGACAATACTTTATCTTAAGGCACAATCCTGTACTGTACTCAAGAAAAGATCCAATAAGGGTACCACATCAGTTTTACATTTACAGCATTTGGCTGATGCTCTTATCCAACTTCATCATTTTACACAGGTAAGCGAAGGTAGCATAGGAGTCTTGCCCAAGAACTCTTATTGGTATAGTGTAGGGTGCTTACCCAGGTGGGGGTTTTAACCCTAGTCTACAGCTTAGAAGGTGGAGGTGTTACCCACTACACTACACCAACCAGTCAGTGACTGAAGCATTTTACTTATGAATCATTGAGTGTGATACCTGTAAGGCTCACTGCATGACAGCGTCTGCCGGGCATCAATAATCTCAAACAGACCCAGAGTCAAAAGTGTAGCTGACCTTGAGAGAACATTCATCAGAGGAGAATCATCCAGGCCGCACGTGGTTAGTAATGCATCTGCTGTTTCGGTGCAATGTTTCTGCTCCCAATCCCCAGCCTTGAGATCCTACTGCAAATCCCAAAGAGTGCCTCACTTTACAGCATCCTTGGATATTACAGACAGCTAAGCCCATTCCATCCCAAATCTCAAATGAAATATTATAGCCTGCAGCAGTTAAAGCATGGCTTCATATACAACTGTCTCATACACACACATACACACTCACACGTAAGCACACAGGTATGCAACAGTCCCACAGATCCTCTAAATAAAAGCACCCCTATTATTGCTTCCACTATCCATACCAGCACTGTTACTTTGAAAATGGAAGAAGGCTTTGTCAAATCACAAAAGCTTCAGTTTCATTCCTTATCTTAACCGCGCAACCACTATCAGTGTGTATACTAAGATAGTTCAGGTGCAGTGATACTCTTCAATGAGAAAACTTGCACAACAGAATGACTCAGACCACATTAATATTCATAATCTTCTCTTACTCCTTACTTTTGCTGATAGGCAGAGGAGTAATTCTGGGGGGGGGGGCTGGAAAGACACATATTGTGATGTTATGCTGTCTGTTAGATGCTCAAATACAATATACAATATACAAATACAATATAGAACAAAAAATGCAATAAAGCAGACACTTAAATACAAATTCAGAGCAAGGACATTGTTTAGCCTGCTTTACCCACAATAAACCAGCTTTGGTGCTTTGGTGTTCTTAACTAACTACAGCTGCAGCACTGGTTTGCCTCATGATGTTATCACACTAGTTCACCCAGCCGGTCTTTCATAGCCTAGCAACTAAAATTGTGTCCCTCTGTCAAACTTCATGATATGTTGTAGCATATATTTAAATACTGAACTTGCCCGTTTTCCCAAGAGCTTGGTGAAACAATTAATTGTTACTCATTTCTCAAACTGAAGACCAAAGAGATTCATGTAAGATCTCTAATGTGTGCATGACAGCATTACCAAAAGAACATATCCAAATGAAGATCAGTGCAGTTGTGGTGAGTGAGTTAGCAGCCAACCAATGCTGCAGTAGCCAGCAAACATGGGACCACCCCCGAATGCCAGGGGATATTCCGCATACTGCTTATATGTATACACAGTGGAAGTACTTCTCTCTTCTTCAGAAAATCAGCTAATGCAGTAGCTCAGGCAAACAATATATCTCAGCAAAATTAATGATACCATGATATCCCTGAGCCTGAAAATGGAAACTAGCATAAACCTTATATATCTACAGTATATGGCATTTTAATACATTCTTCTTACGTTTGATAAGTCGGCCCCTCACAATTATTACATAAATGTCTGATTGCAATTATTTGAGCTGACTGCAGTTATTAAAGACTGTAATTATTGCCCACAGTTATCAGCTTTCATGATTGCATCATCATTGTCAGAAAAAACCTGCTATCCCTAAAATGGTACCTTTACAGCAGAGAGAAAAAAACATTCTTAATTTGAAATGAAAGTTAATGTAACAAGGTTTTTCTTCATTTATAGTTTAAAACATAAGTTTAAACACAATGAGACACAAAGTTTTTGAATTATGAAATACATGTGAAATACATGACTGGCCTGTCCAGGGTGTATCCTGCCTTCTGCCCGATGACAGCTGTTTATTTGAAAATTGATAATCCTTTCAATCAGTGAAGCACTGTTTAACTGAAACTATAGAATTATAAAATAAAACAAATAAAACAATAAAATATTAACCAATGTCATCAGTTATGGCAGTTTTTTGGCACCTTAAAATCAGTATCGGCCTTAAAGTGATCATATTTGGTTTGTTTATTTATTTAAGGAAATTAAAGATAACACACCACAGCCAGAATTTTTACTAAACTGCAGTAAGGGGGTGTCTCCAAACTACAGGAAGAAAAAGTGAGGAAATGCTTTGTGGAAATAAAATTAAAAATAAATAAATAAATAAAAACAAAGCTTTGATTGGTCTAACATTACACAGAATGCAGTGAAGATTCCAACACAGATAACCTGTTGAGAATGTCCACACGCACACACACACACACACACACGTACACACACACACACACACACAAATACACACACACACACACACACACACACACACACACACACACACACACACAGACATACACACACACAGTTTGTCACTGGAGAGTGATGTAGTCCTGACACTTCCTCCAGTCTCTCCCACCAGGCTTCCTTACTGCCTGTAATCAACAATTACCATGAGGTAGTGAACTTGTTATTGTGTATGTAGCTCATAAAGCCAGAGCAGGAGAGGCATCCAACTGTGCTTCAGCACCAGTCTTTCACTCTGACTCTCTGCGTCTCTCTGTGCTCCACTGAGGCAGTGAACCGGAAAGCCCACACTGCACTCATATAAATACTTCATCCCTAATTCAGTTTTTAAACTGGGGATGGAAGAAAAAAAAAGGAATATAGTGATGTGTTCCTTCTCCTCCAGCTTCACTTTACCTCCATTAGTGATCACTCGTTCATTTTCCTTTGCATTCCACTCTCATGACCCCCTCTCTCTCTCTCTCTCTCTCTCTCTCTATCTCACATATACCCTCAGATAATGGACCAGCAAGTGGACAGACAGATTAGAAAGCCCATTGTTTCCCCACTGAAGTACGTTAAGTTCCGCCAGTCCATGAATGACCGGTGGAAATACTGCATCCACTCTGTTTGCTCTCATGAATGCCATTACGGATGTCAGAATATTCCGAGCATGTATTTGCGCAGAAGCAAATTGTTCTGAGGATGAAATGTCAACAGCCTACAGGAGGAAGGTCATGTTCCTAACAGGCTCTGTAGCCAAGCCTCAGGGCCTTCACTAAAGCTTCCAGACACACAGCGACTGGGAATTCACAGAAACTACTGCAGGCATGTTTGGATTCAGGGCACATCTTCGCGTAAAAGGCCAGCCATCATTAGGAGTCTGCATTTCTCAGGCAACTCTGTCATGTCTTCATTGTAATCATTATAACTGTCTAGTTATTTAAGCTTCAACTGCCAGAGGTTCAAGTGCACGCTCCCAAGTGAGAATTACTGATCTTTCAGAGTAAAAAATGAATGTGAAATAATAAAAGAGCGTCATGGAGAGTAATGTACATACAGTCACTACTTGTGCACTTCCCAGCCTTTTAAATTGAAACTTCTATCTTTTACGTCCAACTTGCCAGTGTACAGACTGTAGCCTAAAGACACAGGCCTGTCACAATTATTACATAATTGCCTGATCACAGTTATTTATATATATCACTGAACTGTTCAAGCAACATCTGTCAAGCTCCAGTCCTTGGCAGGTCAAAACACTGCAAGCTTAAGCACATTGCCTTGTAAACACACCTGATTATCAGCTATATATATAGCAAGGCCTTCATGAACTGAATTCAGTGTTAGATGATATCTGCAGCGCTTTGACCAGGAAGGTCCCCAGTTTGACATCCCTCTAAAAGCTAACTCACAATGTTATTTTTTAAAACAATTTTTTTAAAGCCAAAACTTTATTTTGAACCTTTTTTTAGATTAACCAATATTATCATCAACAATATATATAAAACTCAGAAGACACATAAATGTTTACTAGTAAGTGAACCATTTTGCACCTTTAAAAGACAATGGTAAGTAACATTTGTTTACTTGAGCTCAAGGTCTGTGTATCATCAGCTTCTAAGAGTCAACGGCTAAGAAGCAAGAAAGCTAATCAGCCTACTTGGTCATTTTAGGTCTGTTCTTCAGCAGTTGCATACAAGGGGAAAAAAAGTTATTAATAATGCGATTAAGTGGCAACTGACAAGTGTACATAGACATGCCATATACCACAATTTCCAACAAGCAGTGCAATGTTATCGTGGACACATCACTGCACTTCAGTTAAATAATTTGCAGTTTCACCACAGATTTCTTACATATGCAAGGTCCGCCTATTCTATCACATTCTGATCATATGTTACATTCCATTGTCATGGAACGTGAATGCTGAACAGCCTTCTCATTCGGACCTCCAGTACACATTTTTTTCCAGGTATTCCAACTCTACAGAAGCAAATATGTCACCACACGCACTCATGTCTTTCTAGAGAACTTGTCTTTGTAATGGTTCATCATTTACTAGAATGCTTTCTTTTTTTATCTTGTTATAAACAAAAGTAAATAAGGCAGCTGGCGAGATAGACGCTCACCCAATGCAACACTGTTTCTGAATTATTCTGTATGTATTTCAGAAATGTTTGTGTATGTATGTCCTTTTTAAGGTCTCTCTGGTGAAAGGAAAAAAAGAAGATATTAGCAGATTAGTAGATATTTGTCTATTAGATATTGGTAGGTATTTGTTTTTAAACAAACAATTTTTAAGATAAATCCAGTAATCTGTACATTTGGACACAGAGTAATAATTTATGGTTTGATTAATATAATAAAGTTACACAATACAAAAAACAGAATCATTCAAGACTGCTTATTTATTTTGTTAAACAAATCTTATGTTTATTTAGGAGTGACAGTATATGGTGTTCTATGAATTTAGCGACAATATTTTGTGATTTTAATGGAATGAGGCATATTAAATCTGCGAGGTTGTGAAAAATTAACATATTTATTAACATCAGGATAACATCAGGATAAAAGTTATTTCTGAAAATACGACAATGGTTTAGCGTATAAAAAGTGTAATATGTGTAATATTACTATAAACCTATGTAGTGACTAATAAGGCTTTTGCAATGATTTCTTACTTTTTCATCAATGACCTTCATTCAACCATTTGCTAACCATAACTGCTATGATGAAAACAGTCCAACACCCAAATAGCATATGGTCAACAGCTGTACTCAGGTGATAAATGGAGTAGGATGTGGCTCATGAATTGTGCAGGACAGCATGTGGGCTACAGCCTGACTTTACCCCAGCAAGGTGCTTGTATTAAAGTGGCCACTGACCAGTGTGTCTGCAAATATACATCCATATAGAGTAGGGATCCCTGAAGTATGGCCTACATTCTACAGCTAGCCCCTGAGGATGTTTGATCTGGCCCATCAGAAATATTTCAGTGAAAAAATAAAGCTGAGGTGTTAGAACCATCCATCCATCCATCCATTTCCTAAGCCACTTCTCCGCCAGGGTGTGTTAGAACCTTGTTTATAAAATAAAGTTAAAGCTTTGTTCAGTGCAGACCAATCAGACCTTTTCTTTAGCTTGGTCAATTTTCACAGGCATGAACACTATACCTGTACTTGGTTCCAGGCCAAACAACTGAACTATGGCAAAATTTGGGCTTCTCAGTTGGCTTTCAAGCAACCCCTGACTCAGTTTGCTACCAGTGGGAATGCTTCTTCTAGCAGCACATAGGTGCTGTACCAACTGCATAATCTGCCTGTTTTTAAACACAAAACCCTTGACAGACACTTGGCTTCTGCAGATCAAACTACTGTACTGTTGGACAAGCAACAAAATAATAGCAAAGCTATGCACCTGAATTTGGCACATGGATGGCAGAATGTATATTTGGCCAAGCATCAGCAACCTGATAAAGAAGCCAGTATCAAAGAAGGTTTATTGTTATTGTTTGGCTTGACTTGGAACACACATACATGTGAAATGTCTCTATTTTCTATTTTTAGTGTGGCAAATGTGAGAGTAACAGAGTGTTTGTATCCCTGAAAAATTAAACAAACACCCACATGTGTGATCTGGTGCACTTTAGCTGTTGCAGTGTGAAACCAACTCAACCAAATTAAAAAAATCCAATGTCACAAAAATCCTATCGTAGTCTTTAGCAAGCAAATTATTTGTGAAAACAGCCTTAAAAACTTGAATTAAGACTTACATAACTTTATTATTTGCATATAGTTTTGTCTTTATGGTCCTCAGCCCGTCAAAATCACTGTATTTTAGCCCCAAAGACAAAAAGTTTGTACATCCCTGATATACAGAACCTATAATGTAAGTGGACCTCAAAAAGTGGCCACTGAAGTGTAAGTACAAAATAGGTGTTTCAAATATAATTAATGGTGATCATGTATGATCATGTGAAGTGTATGTTAATGTTAGTATGTTAGTATATATGCACGCAGAAATCTAAAAGAAATCACAAATATTTTGAAAAGTACACTTCTGAAATATTTCATGTAACAGGTGATAATTTAAGCATATTACCTCAACACATTCTTCAAAACCATCTGTTGCACTGCAGATGAGCACTCTGCAGTATTTAAATAGATGAACAAAAGATGGAATCATCTAACAGCCATGAAGCCCTCAGAACTTTAGAACCATTATCCTTTCAGTGGCCAGTGGAATTAATCTTTTCACATATGCCAACTTTAGCTCGTCCAAAGACACTTACATACACAAGATGAGATTGGGGTCAGAGAGCAGTGATTAGGAGGACAGGAAGATGATACAGAAGGACATCTCTACTGGAGGACATTCGAGATGATAAATATGTGCCTTGAGAACTGCATGGTGGGGCAGGCTGGCCAGTTTCATCTCAGCCTTCTTCAGAACAGTAAGCAGTCCGTCACTGATGCCATAGACGCAGGCCGGGTAAGATGAGCCCCACCCCTATATCCATCAATACCTCTGCAACACTGCTGATGTGCCGAATAAGCACACATGAACAGAGCACGTGCAGTGGACACACCTCAGCCTCTATCAACATCGTCCCTCCAAGGACATCGCAGCTGAGCTCCTCCACATGCACCAGTCCAGAGGGGACGGCTTGGAGATGGACAGCACTGTAATAAGGACCGGAGGCGGCCGCATCTATCCAAATCCTGAGCTGATCCAATGGGCTTACGCAATCTCTGCCCGTAGGTCCACTTCCTAATGTGTGCTCTCTGAGCCTAATGGATATAACTCCGCCATGGAACAGCGATCTCTCAACAGGGATTAGAAACAGGGAATGAAAATGAAAACTTATTTATCACAGAACATCAAAAACACAAAACTGAGTGAAAACCTGTTGTAAGTTTTGATTAGTTGATTAATGCTATTAACCAATTAAAAACTTTCTGAAATAGCTACTGCTTGACTAGGCATATTAAAAATGTTTTTCATTTTGATTTGTTCTGAATTTGTGTAGTACAACACCACTTTGATACCGATATCATGTATAGCATCATAATGCTCAATATGGAAACACTTCTATGGCAAAAAATAAAATCTGCTAAACAATATTTATTGCATTAAATACAAAAAACAATTCAAATTGTTACAGCTCAACAGAGTGCAGAACACAAGACAGTGTAAAGGGAACGCATCATACATTTTCCTTTTTTCCTTTTCCTTTTTTATTTTCTTTCACTCTTTCACTTTCATATACTCTCTGTTCCAAAAAGCAGCCCAGGCATGTGTCATGCATCCCTCTGACCCTGACCCTGCTTCGTCTAAGGACTTGATCTCCCAGAACTCTCTGGGAGCTCACATAACTGTTGCACTACCACCATCAACCAATCACTGTTCTTCCTCACCTTAGTACTGGTATGGCTCACCTGTTCCTTGTAATAATTGTTTGGTATAGATAGTATTTAAGTATGGGCTTTATTTTAGCATGTTGTGAGGTATTGCTTCTGTTACTACAGCTATTTACTGATGGCATGTGTATCACACCGCGACCCTGACAGAAAAGCGGCTTGGAAAATGGATGGATGGATGTGTATCACACCCTTTTTCTGGATTTTCAGCTTTGTCTTTCTTCATAATCCGTTTTTGGATCTTGTATGCTTGGACTTGTCTTTGTTATGCTTTACTCTTTTGGACTCTTTTTTTCCTGGATCTGGCCTGATTTTTGAAAATGTTTGTGCCTTACATCCCAATCAGTAAAGGCTCATCTTCTTATTTTAACTGCACACGTCTGACTAGTTCAGGCACATTACAACATGTATGACATGTATGCAGCTTAGTTTCCATATATGGACAGTATTAACTGGGAAGTGAATGATAAGTTTTGAAAAACAGATTTCTTTTAATTAAGACAGACACACACACACACACACACACACATCCTTCTTATCGTACGCTTATCCTTCTGGTTCTCGGGGGGTGCTGGGGCCTATCCCAGCTGTCATTGGGCGGAAGTCAGGATACACCCTGGACAGGTCACCAGTCCATCACAGGGCAGACAGACAGACATACACATTCACTCACACACTCACACCTAGGGGCAATTTAGCATGGCCAATTGGCCTGACTGCATGTGTTTTATGGTTTTGGATTGTATACTCCCCACCATCTTTGTGTGGTGGGGAGTATATTAGTATATACAGCACAGCAGTAGGCCCCTTTACACTTCTTCAGTGGTGCCTCTCCTCTTATGACTATTTCACCTCACAATGTAAGTACCTCTCTGACATTACTCACTGCTGCTGCCTGCCTCCTGACCTTTAGGGCAGAACAAACTTTACACCCAGATTTATAGTTATGAGCCTTCCCTGCTTTCTAATGTGTCCTCATAAAGCAGAGAGCAGCTATGAGAAGGGCACATTGCCGATATTTCCATCTCATTTCCATCACACTCCTCTAATGTGAACGGCATCATTTGCTGAAAAATGCAGGCAGTTCTCCAAAGCAAAGAAGCAAGTGAGAACCAAAGGAAAGCTCCTCTGAACCACCTTCATTCACACAGCAACAATTTATCTAGAATACAACCAAAGGAGAGCTAAGGGCACTTCTCCTTCAGAAAGGCCACATTTTTTCTTTATTTAGCACACTGGATATTCATTTCTTACCCTGTGGGCGTAAGTGAACAGTGAAAACAGACACTTCATGGTCATGTTTTTGGTTTTAATACAGAAGAACATTTAGACACATGAGAGAAAATCATGGCCACTCAATTAATACAATGAATTAACAGTAGTGTTACGTTTTAAGGCCTGACCAATCAATTGGTCAATAATATCAGTTGACTGGTGGTTTCATCTCTATCAGCAATGATAAGGCCTATCATGCATACGAGTATTTGTCTTGGAAAAGTTATTCTCATATAGCATACCATGAACCTACAAAGCCTATTAAAACAACAATAACATCAAATCAGTCACAGCTGCATTTATTCCATAAATGTTTGATAAAGGGGTGCCTAATACCAAGTATTTTATAAAAGGTTTCAGCTAATCAGATTTCACACAGATTTCATGGGTATGTTTTTTCTCCTCAAAATGTATTTTACATGCAACAGTAATAATGATAATAAGAGAAACAGCAGCAATTAAATAAAAATAAGATATATTAACAATAGCATCACATTTAATACAAGCAATAAAAAACAGCACTGCGATTGGCTCACAAACTTTTGCCTGAGGATGCTCAACTCAGCATTGTTCTCTGAAGCCATTTCACCTGAAGCTGTTTTAAACAGGCTGTTTCACCCAATGTATGAGTGCTGAGACATTATTTTACTTTTGTTTTTCCCAAGACATGATGCTGTTTTATTTGATGTCTGAAACACACTGTAGTCTAAGGATGTCCAAAAATGTACACTGTACCATTAAAGGCGGCCTTTTGTACAGGCATGATATCTACCTATGGCACCACACGTATTCAACTAGAGCAGTTCAACAGCTGTGTTTACAGAACAATCTCATCTGTGTTTGTTTCCTCTCCGTTTGTAATCTCTGTCTCTCAAAATTGTGGAAACACTGCAAGCTTAAGGAAGAACATCACTCACATAAAAGTAGGCAGGTCAATCAACAGTTGAGTGTATGAAGTATATTTGTTCTGACAAGGATAATGTGCACACTTCCTCTCAGTATCTCTGTCTCACACATGCAAACATGCCTGGAAAGGTTACTCGGAGACTCAGACAGCTGTGTTGTCAGCTCCAGAGAGACTGCATGGAAGACAGCCTTTGGCCTTAAAGCCTGAAGCAGCATATATATGTGAACCACAGGCCTTACACATACTGTATTTTGTTTTCTGAAAGTGCCACCCGCTCATTTAGGTTTGTCAGTCGTGTCTCTTACTTAAGGGGAATACTTCTTTTTGCTGACACAAGTGCAGGCACAGTATTCTCTGTAATAGCTCTATTACTCAAAATTAAGAATATAAAAAACAAATTGAGCAGCAAAGCCTAACAGATGGGGCAAAAGGGCAAGCGACTAAGTCTAGCTGCTTGTATTTTTAGACCTGTAGGGCAAGAATGTAATAGATGTCAAGTCATTCATTTATTCATTCAGGCCCTGTCACTTTACCCTCTCGCCCCCTCAAGCCTGCACTTGCCTTATTGCCTTTAAAAAAGTATGAACCTGAAGACACACACCATTTAACATAAAGACAAGCCAACCCCGGGCTTTCCTTACACTGATGAATCCCAAGTGGCCTTTGTCTAATCTACGCCATCTATCTTTATGTAAGGCACAATGGTGGATGAGGAGCAAGACACAAGGGATTTTTTTTTTCTTGTACTCACTTCTCATGTTCCTTAATCATTATGTGTGAATACAAATTCTAAAATTGGTTTAAATATTTGCTGAAATATATTACTTTGTATGCACATATATCACACACATCACTTGAAATATTATTATTAATATCAAGAAATAGGGTCAAGCACAAAAAGGCAAGAATATAAAACTGGAAACGCTCATTAGCACAATGAAGAGAAGCAATACCTCCCAAAGTAACCAACCTAAATTAAACCAACCTAAATTTTAATTAAACTAAGGCTGGTGACATGAATAATAGAGCAGGTGCAACAGATCAGTCATCAGGTGAAATCAGTGTGAAAGGTGATTGGCGGACTGCAGAAGTCCAACAGTCATGTGATCTTCCAGGGGATTCTGGGAAATGGAGTTCTTGTGTAAGTCGGAGGGACACAGGACGCATCCGCCTTATTTACCTGAAACCTAGCTACAACAACAAGCCATTGCAAAAAAAGTCCACTGCAACAAAGTAATATGTTTAAAATTACAAATTACAAGCCTGCTGAAATGAACAATAACAAATTCACCAAATCCACTGGCTTTGAAAAAATCTGTTTCTATTTCAATCTTAGCAATTAATGACTAGCCAGCACTAGTCAAATTTACAGAGGTTTGCTATGCTTACAAATAACAATCTAGATGTGCTGGAGAGCCAAAATCTAATAACATTATCTTAATAAAACTAACTAAAGCTATAATGTGACACACTGGCACTGCAGTGCTGAACTATGGTACTCAATATTATGCCATATAACACTCCTTCTTACGTCTTATTGCATATTTAACTGTTGTGTTGCTTGGCAATCATGCCCTACAGCAAAGTAGTACAAAGCATATTATAATGTCTTTTTCAGAACTGAGAGGGAAATAGCTTGTTTAGAGAACAATCTGATGAATCCTTTGACATCTATCACAAGTAAAGGGATGCTCAGTCAGTCATAACACCAGGGGGTGCATTCTGTCCTATCAAATATAACTTTTACCAGGGTTTAGGAAGAAAAGTCTAAATAAAGATGTTGCTGCTGACACTGCAGTATTGGACACCAATGTCTTTCAAAGTGCCTGTGTCTTAGAAAACCAAATGTGGCTCACAAAACGTGTTAAAGTTTCACAGCATATTATTCACTCCTCAGTCTATATAGTTCATGTACTGAAACGAAGCTGCCAAAATAGCTCATTTTCAACTTTTTTTTTTAGGAAAGCCAAAACATTTACAAACTGTATACCTGACTCTTTAACCAACAGCAGCTTAGCCCTGCCCATAAGGCTGCTTCATTTACATATGTCAGTCTTACAGACACGGTAATAAAAAGGCTCTGATAACTCCTTAACTGCCCAGGAGCTGCCAGCATGCCCAGACTTCCTTTCCTCAATCCAACTTTAGCTCTACATTTATTATTCAGAAACTGCTATAAAGCTGATATGCAAGTTAGCCTAGGCCCACATCCGTATCCTTGCACTTCAAGTGGCCAAAAATTTTGTATTTCCCTACAACATTAGAGACGTAACTGCAGCGTTTCAAAATTGATCACGCAGTTCCACTACCAGTCCATTTTTATTTCAGATTGCCGACAGGCATTTGATAATGAGTCAATAAGGCTGGCTGGTGAGAGAGCGAGAGTGAGTAAGCGGAGTGTTGATGTGTATTGTCTCTGCCCACCCACTCCTGCCTCTGCTCCGCTTCATGGAGTCAAGTATGGCAGACCCCAGGAGCATTGAGCAGACAGCAGCATGCTACGATTCCTAGCAGAGCTCAATGAAAACACAAGCCTGTGTGTTTCTTCCAGTCATATTCAACATTTCTGTTCAGCCACATGTGCTGCTCTGAGTTCGGAAGATTCAACCCATTCAATTGTAGCCTGATCCAAGAAACGGCTGCAGCTCATGCCACCATTAAGTTCAAGGACATGGATAACCAGAGCAAAGTATTATTAATATGCTAAGTGAAGAGTAATAAGTCAGTGGAACATGGAATTTAGAGGCAAAGAAATAAAAACAACCTGGCACTATTATCAACACTAAGAGCAATTAACAAATTAGATTTGTAGATCCACTATTTTTCTCATGCTTTGAGGAGATACTTTGAGGGGCCATAAAAATATGGTTTCCTAAATCTAAATCTAATCCTAACCCTAAAACTAAACTTTAACCTAGACACTTAAGCCTCACCCTAGGCTTAAACCTATTACTAAATCTAATCTTAATCCTGAAACTAAACTTAAACTTAACCCAGTTTAGGCTAAATCTAATGCTAACCATAAAACCCAGTCCTTAGTATAAACCTCATCCTAACTCTAAAACTCTTTTCACCCTAAAACTTAATGTAAAACTATCCCTAAGAACACCCAAAGCTTAAACACCCTAACCTTAACTGTAAACCTAGTCCTAAATATAAATCTAATCCTAACTCTAAATCAAACCCTACACCCAAAACCAAAACCCACTTCTACAACTATGCTTGATCACCCGTCTGTAAAGCACTTTGAGCTGTCACCAGTGCTATATAAATAAAATTATTATATTATTATTATTATTATTATTATTATTACTATTACACTTAGCCCTCAGCCTAAACCTAATCCTAACCCTAAACTCAAACTAAACCATAAACCTAATTCTATTTCTAACCCTAAAGTTAACTGTAAAACTGACCCTGAAACATGCTGTCTGTATCCAATAATAACTACACTGTAAAAATGACTATTTAAAGCCAACATTATATTCTTATGCTCCTACACTTGGGTCCCTAACAGGCTTAGTGAGAACTCTTTCTGCCTTTAATCTGTGCCTTTGAAATACACACTGCTATTTAAGCCACAACTGGATAAGGACCCCACCGATCAGTGTGGTCTTGTCATAATGTGGCCACAAAAGACATTTCATTATGCACTTGGGTTAACTCAGGTTTGACCTTACCATATTTCACTCATCACATTACCCTCCACCTGCTGTGAACGACTCTCGCTCAGACTGCTGCCTCTAGTGGCGGAAACATGCCACGTCCATCCCCATCAACACGGAGCACAAGTGAACATTCCAGAATGCTGCGCTGTGCAGATCCAAACACGGCTAGATAGCAAGTAAATTTAGCCTGAGATTGAAGATGTGGTGGTTACGTTCTCCTTTGAGACACATACCCGAACACACATGGTATTCATGAGAAATCAAATACAACATACAAGCAGTGACAAACAAATGTATGCAGTGGTGATGTTACTTTTCAGAAAAGCAATACTGAGACCAGCAGATTACTTATCATTACAACAATTGGCCATCCAATAATAAGCTCTCAGTCTTATCAAGATCTGATTGGACTGGCCTGAAAACACAAGCAAAAATAGATAATTGAATCTACCTCTTCACCAATAAAATCATTTTACTGTGCACTTTTCTTTTAGTGAGATTTAAACCATTTTAATGACAAAGGTTAGTGCCTGACTGACTCATGGCAAGAAACTTTCTCAAGAACAGACACAAGAGCATTATGTATAATGTTGCTTTGAGATTACAGTGAAGTATGTATATTGTTTAGAAAACAGTGTAGCACAGAAAATGTACCCTGAGGCCAAACGTCAATCTTCAGTAACATTTATATGGACACATTCAGCGTGATTGCACACACACACACACACACACACACACACACACACACACACACACACACACACACACACATACACACACACTCATGTGCACAGAATTAAAACAGTATTGAGGCTACCTCAGGAAAAAGTCACTGTATACATATGTGCACATATCAGAGTTATTATAAATAATCAATGAAAGTGGATTTTTAAAAAATATTTGATTTTTAAAAATTGTCAGTTCAAATGTACAATCTTAAGGCATGACTATTTGCCAATATTCTGATAATGCATACAAAGTCAAATTAAATGATCAGATTAACATCTCATACTTTACCCAACATAATGTTTTTATATTTATTTAAATACATTTTAACCTTCCCAGTTTATCCTTTCCCAATAGCATATTTTAGAGTCTTTGAAAGACTTTGTATCCTCAATGACTTGATTAGTAACATAAATGATGGACTCAGCCCTAATATATACAAATATACTATCAGTGGTATTCAGAAATAATTGAAAAAATGTCATAAAGCTCAGTTCTTGTACTTTTTGGTGCTGTACACCAGCACATTGGATTTTACATTAAATAATGACTATGAGGCTCCAGCATAGTCTGCATTAATTTAGGGTGATTAAGTAATAAAGTAATCTGCCAATTGTTTTGACTGTTTGTTTGTTCAAGGGCAAATTATAAACATAGACTTAACTGAACAATAACATAGCATTCAGAGCCTTTCAAAAATCTAAAAAGATATTAAGGAAACTTTTGAAAATACTATGTGGCAAAATGTGCATAGAAATATGTGTGTCCATTAGTTTCTTAATGTAAGAGAGTCAAGTATGAGGATTTAAAATATGCATCATCATGGTATGCAGCTATCAGCAAATTCAACTTAATGCTCATTTTTAACATTTGAGAAACGAATGCTACTTCATTTCTCACACGTTTCATGAACGTCACAGTCATGTATATAAATGTATAGTAGTGTTCAATCCGAAAATCTCTACCTTAAGTGACCTGAATACCACCACTACGATAATGTTAATTTCAAGGTCATTTTAGCACCAAGCTAGAATGTTGCACATTCACTTTCCACACTGGTTTTAACTCTGCTTAAGCCAGTCCTAAATCATGGACATTTGAAGCTTGTAACAGACATTCAAGTGTCATGTTTTGTATTTTGTGGGTTAGCTTCCCAGACATGCCTTAAGCCTAGTCCTGGACTTTACATCACTCTGATTGAAGATTCTTCATTGAAAGGAAAATACTCTAGGACTAAGCTTAATCCCTGTTCATGAAACCCATCCTGTTGCAGTTTTACAGGTAAAGCCTAAATGTAAATTTCTGTGGAACGATGTCTTAATCTGTTAGCTGTCTGCTGAACTATTTAACGTAGATCTAGTTAAACAAAAGCTAAACTCTGCATACATGCCATTTGTAACTACAAAGATATGTGCAATTAGAGAGATACTGCTGGTGTAAATATCCTTTTCAGTGATGTGCACAAAAGCAGTTTGAGTGGCCTTGTGAAGAATTTTCAGACTGCTACACACAGCTTTATAATGTCCTGCAGATACCATGTTTATCATTCAAACAGCAACCTAATCATTGAGCAAAAGAACAATGAACAATTCTTTTAATCAAGTAATCAATTTTAATTATATAATTAAAAGGTATTTGCATCTATATTAAATAAATAAGCAATCTGAATTTAGCCCTTTTTACACACAGCCTCTCCATTTAAGGGCACAAAAAGAAGCTGACCAACTATTTCTTCCCCAGATGTGTTGTTGTATCATAAGGTCAGTCGAAGGTGAGACAATAAAGTGTCTACAGTTGATTTATTAATTTGGCATGTGTTCTTAGGTCTAGATTGGCTGTTGTCTCAAGTATCAGTGCCAAGAAAGCTAACCACTCTAAGACTGGAAAGCGTAAACAATTGCCAAAACATTTGGTGTGCCAAAATCAACAGTTGTACCTGGAGCTTAGCAATAACAAACAACCTGCCAGGCAGCAACTGTGGATGACAAAAATACTTTGTCAGGAAACTTTTATACAGTTCAACAACATTATCCAGAAAGTTGGAGTTGCAGCCAAAGGTCTACCATAAAAAGAAGAATATGACAGTACAGTTTACCACCAGATACAAACCACTGATAACTATCAAGAACAGCTAGGCCAGCTTACAGTTTATTTAAAAGTACATAAAGGCACCTGTAGAGTTCTTGGACACTCTTATGAACAGATGAGATTGGATTAACCTGTAGCAGAGTACATATCGGCAGCAAGAGGGGGAGCGAGAGGGAAAAAACTGATTATGATCTGAAGCATACCACCTTTTTGAAATATGGGCATGTACGGCTGCCAGTGGAACTGGATTGTTTGTCTTTACTGATTGTCTGATTGTTGATGGTAGCAGCAAAAAAATTCCAAAACACTTGCACTTCCCAGATGCACCCAAATACCTGTTAATACTATTAAAACAACTATAGAATTTTCAGGCCATAAAGAAGAATGTTTTTTACTGGCCAAGACAAGCACCCTACCAGAAACCAAATGAGCAGGTGGGTTAGTTGCTGAGAAACCTGAGGGAAAAAAAAACTCAGCTAAAATTCTTCATTCATTGAATATAACCAAAGACTAACAAAAATGATGTTTTACGACTGTTAAATTACTGATACTGCTCTAAAATGGGTTGAATACTGTACTGTGCAAAGGTCAGAGACTACCATTCATTTATTTAATTTCCAGTCAAAACAACCATTAAGTTCAGGTTATTCATTTTTCTGTATCATGCATTGAATACAGATTTAACAGACAATTACACAGTAGCTTCAACAATTAAATATAATATTGACTTTTTCAATATTTAGTACATTTGCCTTTATTTTAGCTTTCAGGCTTGCTTTCATTTTCTCAAAGAAATCTGCAGGTTTCCACACTTCTGTGTGAACTGAAGTTCTGCGTTAGATGTTGATTGCATTTTCTGACTCTTATGAGCCAAACACATTTAATGATTTTGAGGTCTCGACTCTGGACTGGACAGTCCATTGGTCTGAGGACACCAGTCGCTCTGTTTAATTTTAAAGTTTCATTTCTTTTTCTCAATAAATGCTTCTTGGCAGCTACACATTCTTTCAGACTCTTAGTGTTGAGTTGTCTTCTCACAGTGGACGGATATACAAAAACAACTGTGGATTTTTTCAGATCCGAGCTCGATTTTCTCCTTTCTTACAAAGATGAAAGCTTTAAATGCTGTTCATCTGACAGTTATAATTTTGGTACTCTATCAGCTTTTAATAATTTTTGAAACTCCTAAATTTTCACTTTTTTCTTTTGACTTTCCCCATTCTTATGCAAGTGGACTATCTCATATCTACTCTCCTCAGAAACATCTCATGAAAAAATGAATCAGTTTTACTGACTTATACAAAGTACTGTATAAAAAAGGACTCAGATTCTTTTATGGTTGACATGAAATATCCTTGAAATAAAGCTGACATTCATCATGTTAGCACTGTAATTATTGTTTATTTCCAGTCCAATGTGCTGTAATAAAGAGCCAAAAACAAATCACTATCCAATTGACAAACTTTTTTGACTTTCAAGAATTGACTTTCAAGATGAAACAATGAAATTATGTATTTTAAAAATCAAAATGGTGATTTTTGGTGGTCTTTGCGCTACGTAAAGCTAGGCAGCCATCTACAGGCCCCATGAACCCATAGATAAATAACGTGAAAATGATCACAATAATTTTACACATAGATGTTACTTGTGATTGTAGTGATCGTTTTAGTAATTCAGTAAACCCTTCAACCCCTGCCAGCCATAGCCATAATGTACTATTACATGCTGCTACGTGATGACAAAAAGGCAATTAAATGATAATCTACAGTATGGAGAGGTAGTTCTTCTCTGTAATTTTCTAAATGTTGAGAGGTAATTGCTAATTACTTTCTGGAAAATGTACTCTCATTACATTACTTCTCATTACTCTGTACCTCATGATTTAACTATATTGATAGATAATGTTGCTCTTCATAGGCATGATTTGTTAAAGCGAGTAATATTATCTGCCAGCACAGTGAAATAATTTTACATAATACAATTACGTATGTAAAGATGTCTATAAATAAGTGAAATAATCTTATAATATTTCTACAACAATCTCAAAATCAGAAATATTAAACATATTGACTAATTAACATATGTAATTAATATATATTGACCCTAAGCAGTTTAAAAATGTGTGTCCAGGGGGCCACATTTCTGAATTTTGCCTAGAGCCCCAGCATCACTAAACCCACCATTGTGTCAGTGTTAGTGTTTTACAATATGCTGTGTAATTAATGTAGGTTATAGGTGAACAACAACATCATCTACACAATGCCAATTTCCTTCCTACTACCTGAAAATACTACTTCAGGCATCTCACTCAAGATTAAAAGGCACTTCAGAGCACTAAAATGCCATTTTGCCACAGGCTTTTCTTTAAAAGAAGTGAAACTATCCAGGCAGTGTGAAATGGATCCCATACAATTTCATTACAAAATCAGTATGTGTAGTTCCTTTAAGGATAGTCATTAATGTATATATATGACGAGAGGCAACACAGACTCTAAACAACATTGTGTGCGCTATGAAATATTATTTAGAAATTAATTTCAGCAGTTTTTCACATACACAAGAAAGTGCTAAAGCAGTTAAACCTGTGCTCTGTAATGTTCATATGAATATAGACACACTCTAAGCTTACAAACACAAACATCACTGCTCTAGACCTAGTATTGTGCCTCAGGAATAAAAGATTTTACACATTTATTTGACTCTTTAAAGGGAATGGAGGAGTGATCATGAAAATTTTGGATTAAAATACTTTCATGATGTTAACCAATGAAACACCATTTAAGAAATGAAGAGAGTGAGTGCTAATGTTTTTACTGCACATGGACTGTACCACAGGTCAGCTCAAAATATGATTATCATGAAACATATTTCTTCACCAGTGGCTGACCACCATTTCAAGAACTCTAGTGAAAATGAAAGTGTCCAGCTGTCAAGAGGGCTTCCCTGGTGTTGTTGTTGATGTTAGCAACCCTCTATGTGATTAAACATGCAATGGTCAAAGAAGGCCATTAAATACTATTTTTAAGCTTTTCTTTCCTAGTGGATAAATATCAGTGCTCAGCATTGATTATTAAGCTATTAAACTATGGTACTGAACTTTGTATTGTATTGTTGGATTAACATAAGCAGTTCTGGAGTATCAACATTATAATTCCTGCATGCAATGGGCAGAATCATGCTGATTATTATAAAATTAGTATAAAGGTTTTGCTATATAGTAGCAAATAATGCTATATAATTTGCTATATAATTGCGAAACATTCCCAATTCTTATGCTAAAAACTTTATTAGCTAACAGTGGCATTTACAGACCCATTCCAAAAAATTTGAATATCAAATTGAATATAGTTGATTAATTTCCATAATTCCATTCAAAAAGTTAAACTTTCATATATTATAGATTCAGGGCCCACAATTTAAACAATTTCAAGTATTTATTTGTTTATTTTTACATAATACCTGCACCAGATATTACACCCCAAATCATGACTGACAGTGGATATTTCACACTGGACCTCAAGCAGTTTGGGTTCTGTTCCTCACCCGTCTTCCACCAAACCCTTGGACCTTGATTCCTGAATGAAAGGTACACTTTACTTTCATCGGAAAAGAGGACTTTGGATCAGTGGCCAACAGTCCAGCCCTTCTTCTCCTTGGCCCAGTTGAGACGCTTCCTACATTGGCTCAGGTTCAGAAGTGGCTTGACCCGAGGAACCCGACAGTTGTAGCCCATCTCCCGGACGCGTCTGAATGTGGTGGTTTTTGAAGCTGTGACTCCTGCCTCATTCCACTCTTTCTGGATCTCTGCCACATTCTTTACATTTGCATTCTTGAATCTTCTCTTTTTCATAGTCCGCTGAAGCCCACGGTCATCTCTTTTGCTGGTGCATCTTCTCCTGCCACATTTTGTCCTTCCACTAGACTTTCCATTGATATGCTTGGACACAGCACTCTGTGAACAGCCAGCCTCCTTAGCTATGAACTTTTGTGGCTTACCCATCCTATGGAGGGTATCAATGATGGTCTTCTGGCCAGTTGTTATATCTGCAGTCTTCCCCATATTGAACCGAACTGAGACAACTGAACCAAACTGAAGCAATTTAATGACACCTGGGGAAACCTGTGGAGGTGCTTTGAGTTTAGTAGATGATTAGTGTATCACATTCAGTTTAAAACATTCATGCCCTGCAAAATTTGGGCTGATTTCTCCACAGTATTCTAATTTTTTGAATTCCTGTTTTCATGGGTTTTATGAGCTGGAAGCCCAAAGTATGTAAAAATAAACAAATAAATACTTGAAATCATTTAAATTGTGGGCCCTGAATCTATAATCGATGAAAGTTTAACTTTTTGAATGGAATTATGGAAATCAACTTTTCCATGATATTCAAATTTTTTGGAATGGGTCTATATTCACTTTTTATATATATTCACTTTTCACTTTCCCACAATGAGTTTAATCCACTGAGAGCAGCTGAATTTGACTTAAGTTAAAAAAACTTAACTTTATGTATTGAGGAAGGTTTGGTTACTCCAAACACAAGAAGACTTCACCATTATCGCCAGTAGTTTCATCCAGTCTGTTTGATCTGTATTTATGTTACTTAAAATTTGCTTTTTCTGTTACTGACTGACCCCCACGACCCAGAAGGAGAAGCAGCTTAGAAGTGGAATCTGCATGTTTTTAAAAAAATTAATTGGTCTATTTTAAATGACCTCCAACAACACATTTCAATGCAGGAGCACAGCATTTAGGAAACAATGAATATAGTGGTGAATACAACGTATTTCTCCAAAGCTTGCCCAACCTCACAACAGTTGCTATGAACAAACACCTTCGTGGCCGGAGCATAGATAGATATCTCTCGCTCACCATCTTTATCTATATGACTGTTAATTGCTATGACACTGACATTCCCTCCCACCCTCAGCTCTCTGTCTGATCATATAGTTGAGTGCTGGCACTGATAAATGCTAGCCTGACAGATTTTCTGAGTTTCGAGGATGTACAATGGTCACAGTGGGCTTGTCTTGTTTTCTCCAGTCACGTGTAGCGGTGGACTGCAACTGCCCTGCTCTCACTGCACCCAAAACACATCAAAGAGGCTTTCCCTCAAAAAAAAAAAAAAAAAAAAAACAGTAGCAAATGCATCGGTCTGCACAGCACTACAACAGTGCAGCATGGTAGACATGTCTGAAAATGTTCCTCGTATCCATTTGCATATGCAGCGTAAACACACTGGTGGAAAAGCCTAATGCACAGCAGCATGCTTGGTACTGCACAGCAGCAGCCCAAAAGGCCAGTCTCTGGAGGATCATCTAAAGCAGTAGCCGCACATACAACCCTCTCTAGCTAAGCCTTCATCAAAGAGACTCCTATAACACCAGGCGTAGACATTACACGTCTGAGTGCATATAGCAATGTTGTATGCATTCAGCTCACAGAGGCACAGCTAATACGCCTCATACAGAGAGAGGGAACATCCAGAAAGCTTGCCGGAAACAATAGAGCCCGCTGCACACTGCTAACAGAGAAGCAGCAGCTGAATACATAAAGTATGTATCACCATAGTGAACAGGCTACATAAACCATATAGTGCCATACCAAGTATACAAAGCACACAGACATATACTACATTCATAAAGCATACAGAACCATACTGAATACAGAACCATATATAACCACATTACAGTGAATGCCAAATGTGTACCTTTGTGAATACACACCATTCAGCTTCATAGTTAACACATAGACCACACAGAACACATACAGAACCATACTGATAACATAGACCATATGGAACCATACTGAAAAAATAAGCCATTCACAACCATACAGAATACAGAACTAATACACTACCATACTGAATACACAAGCCAAACAGAACCACGCTGAATACACAATCTACTCAGAACTATACTGAGTACCGAATCTATACAGAATATACAGACCATATAAAACCATTCTGAAAACCATTCAGATCCATATTCAATACAGAACCCATACCTACATACTGAACACAGATAAAGGGAACCATAGTGAATACACAGACTATTCAGAGCCATACAGAATACATAAACCCTTTCAGAACCATACTGTATACATAACCCATACTGAAGACACAGACCACATAGAACTATAGTGGATTCACACACAGTTCAGATCCATACACAAATAAATCAACTCAGATCCATACTGAATAAAGAACCCACACAGTACCATGATACAGAACCATACTGAACATATACACTATTCAGAACCTTACTGACTACAGGCACATAAACTCAATTTGAATACAGAACCCATACAGAACCTTAACAAATACATAGACCTTTTGGGCCATATTGAAGAAATTACCTATTCAGAAACATACTGAATACACAGACCACAAAGAACCATACTGAATACAGAACCCTCAGAGAACCATACAGAACCCCACAGAGAACCTTACTGAATACAGAACCCACAGAGAACCATGATGAACATACAAACCACACAGACCATATTGAACACAGACCCACACAGAACCATAGTGAATACAAACCACAAAGAACCATACTGAATACAGAACCCTCAGAGAACCATACTGAACCCCACAGAGAACCTTACTGAATACAGAACCAACAAAGAACTATATTGAATACAGGCTCCACACAGAACCATACTGAGTATAGAACCCATTAAAACCATACAGAGCCATACTGAATATTGAACCAATATAGAACCATACTGAATAGAGAACCAATATAGAACTATAGTGAATACAGAAGTCACAGGAAACCATACTGAGTACATAACGCGTGCGGAATGGAGGGGCAGGTCATGTTGCATGTGCTGCAGCTTCAGACACGCATGATATTAGCTGCAAAACCATAAAGCGAGCTGTACTGCAAGACAGTCCTCCTAAGAACCGAGTGGTTACTTAACCAGTCTTCTCAGACATGATACCCCCTCCCACCGCCGCCCCCTTTTCCCCTCCATCCTCAGGCTGATGCTTCAGCGATGCTTCACCACAACTAATCTATGCATGTCTGCTGAATGCAACGAGCCGTAGGTGTGAATGTGCGCGTGAACGCGAAGTGTTCACGCCTTTCGTTCCCCCGCAGAAGTAAAGAGATGAAGGCGCAGAGAGAAAAGGCGCGCGACCGGGGCTGTGTCTGATGAACAGGCAGAAGAAGAAGCAGAGAGGGCGGGAGGAGGCAAGGCAGCAGCCCGGGCCTTTAATTATTTATTAAATGATTTATATTTTTACCTTGCGCCTGCGGTCCCTCGAGCGGTTCCTCTTCTTGATCTTCTCCTCCTCCTTCTCGCGCTGCTCCTGGGCCGCTGCCTCCGCTAGGTCCCTGTTCTTGCGTACCTGCTTGGCGGCTTGCGCCATGGTGCCGCTGCGCCCGTGTCCGCGTGAGCGCGCCTGGCCGAGGAGGTTTCCGTCCCTGTCTCTCTCCCTGACCCTGTCACTGTCCCTGCTGTCGCTGTCCCAGTCCCTGCGGCTGCCAGTGTGTTGGAGATGGCGGCGCTGCGCGCGCCTGGCTGGACAGAGCGCCCTGCTGCTCGCGGGCTAGTCCCCAGCAGCGCGCGCCACAAAAGAGCTGCTGCTCCTGCCGCCTGCCTCTCATCCACGCACGAGCCTTCCCCTCCCCCCTCCTCCACTCTCTCTCTCTCCCAGCACACAACCAGTCACGCAGTACTGGACTCAGCACTGAAGAGGATACTGCTGCATCTCAGCGTCTCTCTCTCTCTCTCTCTCTCTCTCTCTCTCTCTCTCTCGTCATCATCCCTTCTTCTCCCCACAACCGTTACTTCCCTCCACTCGTCTATTGGTATTCCTGTCTCCTCCTTTTGTGCTGAGCTCCAGAACCTGTATACAAACGCACATGAACTGGCCGGTGCACGCGCAGGCCTGACAGATGGCTTTCTGTCCATTCTGAAGGGGTTTTTCATAAAGCGTTAGCATGATGTGTGAGAAGACTTCATTTTAAATATAGGATCGGCTGCCTCGTTTCTATTTGCTTTTCATAAGCCTGAGCCATTCCAGCCTCATTCATAATATTCTCAGATGCATTCTACTCAAGCCTCTCAGGAACCGGTCATTAGAATTTAATGTTATGCTGCTATTTGTAATGGTCTAACCATCACTTGCACTAGGGCTGCTCAATATATCCGTCTGTACCGATATATCGTCACACAGTAATATTGGTTTGATATATATATATATATACATCTCCCCGCCCTTTTTACGTTACTCCCCCATATCAAAAGTGCATTCAAACAGTATCAGATCAACACAATTCCTGTTAATTAGCATAAATCAAACCACACTGGATTATTATTATTCAAATGTAGACTATGTAATTTGCTTTCCTAGCATTTGTGAACAGATCTTGTAAACATATATGTGCAATCCACAAAACAGGGTTAACTCGCAATAACAAAATGCAGTACCAAATATAAAACCCATTTAAAGTATAACACAGTACAGGTATCAAGGTACTCTATTATTATCAATTAATTACTCTACAGTCAAGCATCTCAAGAACAGCATATTAACATGTAAAGTCTCTCTTTCACCCACCCCCCAAAGGCCACAGAGCAGACGGCATAAAGACTAAAGGTCCGGTCTCATAACCGGTTTGCACACACGTCCAAACTTGCACTGATGAGTCCATAGATGTGTGCGTGACAACCTGACTAGTGTTAGAGGGGGCAGTCTCAGGAGCGAGGGTACCTGCGGACTGAGACGGTCCCACCGCAGTACACTCAGCTGGAGGAGGAAGGGAAGCAGTGGCAGGCAGTGGGGAATACTCCTGACGAAGATGGCGGCGATTCCTCCGGAAAACTGCTCCCTGTGGTGTGCGGATGAGGTAAGATCTTGGGGTAACACATTCCGTGGAAACAACTGCAGGTGTCACCCAAGTTTTCTCCTGATCCAGTTTGGTGACAACTGCGCCACCTGGTCATAGTGGAGGAAGTAGTTTGGCCCCGTGGTGGCGATTGTAGTAGAAAGCCTGTTTGGCCCTTTCCATGGCATCCTTTTGCATAACAGCCTTTCTGTTGGGCCATTTAGGCTGAAGATTTTTCTCCAGGATAGGGAGAGTTGTTCTCATCTTTCTCCCCATGAGGAGTTCAGCTGGACTGACTCCTGTTGTAGTACAGGGTGTTGACCGATGACACATAAGAGCCAGGAGTGGATCTTCCTGTTTAAGGATTCCCTTAGCGGTCTGTACTGCTCTCTCTGCATGACCATTTCCCTGAGGATGGTGAGGACTTGAGATTAGATGTTTAAAGTCCATTTGCTGTGCTAGTTCTTTGAATTCAGCACTGGAAAACTGAGGTCCATTGTCACTCACCACCTCATCAGGGATCCCAAATCTAGCAAAGGTTGTTTTCAGTCGCTGAATAACTTTCTGAGAACTTGTTGTGGAAGGCAAGTGCAGTATCTCTAGGAAAAGAGAGTAGTAGTCTGATACTATGAGGTAGTCATTCTTGTTGTATTCACAGAGATTTAGCGCAATACGTTTCCAGGGTCGACCAGGCAGAGGTGTTGAGATGAGTGGCTCTTTTTGCTGTGTCCATCTTAGCTCTTGGCAAGTGTGGCATTGCGTTACTGTCTCTTTGAGCTCAGCGGAGAGCCCCGGCCACCATACAGAGGAGTTTGCCCGGTCCCTGCACTTTGTAAGTCCTTGGTGTCCATCATGTATTCTCTTGAGAATCTCTGCTCTTAGTGATTTTGGAATGACAATTCTGCATCCTCGTATGACTAGGCCATTTGTCTCTGATAGTTAATTTTTTCACTTTCACATATGCTCTGACATCTAGTGGATCTTTATCTCTGTATTCTGTATCATCCGTTTCTTATGTACCTTATGACGGTTTGTAGTTCACAATACGTGACAAGGCATCAGCTACTATGAGGGTTTTACCTGGAACATAGACAGCCTCTGGTTTGTATCTCATGAGCCGCATTAGGAGACGCTGGCACCTCAGGGGAACATTGTCTAAGCTCTGGCTGTTAACGAGTGGCACTAGCGGTCTGTCTCCAGTCTGAACTGATCTAAGCCACACAGGTACTTATCGAACTTTTCGCACGCCCATACACTCGCCAGACACTCTTTCTCTATCTGGGTGTATCTTGTCTCGGCTTCAGTGAGACATCTGGAGAAGTAGGCAACTGGTTTCCACTGTTCTCCATGGAGTTGGAGTAACACAGCTCCTAAACCATAGCTGCTGGCGTCAGCAGACACTGTAGTTGGCTTTGCGATGTCATAAAATTTGAGAACTGGTGCTGTTGTTAGCCTTCTTTTAATGTTCTCAATGGCTGACTGTTGAGAGTGGCCCCAGGGTTGGCCAACTGTGGAAAGGTCAGGGATGTATTTGCCAAGATAATTGACCATGCCTAGCAGTCTTTTTAGCTCTTGCACGTTTTGTGGTGAGGGCAACTGTTTGATGGCCTCAACTTTCTCGGGGTCTGGCCTTACTCCAGAGCGATCAATTAGATGACCTAGGAACCGTAATTGACTCTGCCTCAAGGAGCACTTTTCTTTGCTAAGCTTGAGGCCAGTAGACTCAATACGACTTAGCACTTTGTCCAATCGAGCATCGTGTTCTTCCATGGTGGCCCCATAGACCAAGATGTCATCCATGAAGACTTCCACATCCTCCAAGCCTTCCAGGGTCTCCAGCATCTTTCGCTGAAAGATTTCAGGTGCACTTGTAAAACCGAAAGGTAGTTTTTTAAAACAATACCTGCCAAACGGTGTTATAAAAATTGTCAGTAAGCAACTTTTGGGATGGAGGGGAATCTGCCAGAATCCGCTGGCAGCATCAAGGGAGGAGAACACTGTTGCACCACTTAGTTTGGAGGTTATCTCATCAGAAGTAGGCAGGATATAGCGCTCTTTTTTGACTGATTTGTTTAGCTTTGTGAGGTCAACACAGATTCTTGCTCGGCCTGTGTGTCTTTTTAGGACAGGGACCATGGGAGCACACCATTCAGTGGGTTGTGTCACCCTTTCAATGACACCATTTTCCTCCATTCTGAGTAGTTTGTCTTTTACCTTTTGCAACATGGGAAAAGACACACGGCGTGCAGTGTGCACCACATAAGGCACTGCATCCTCTCTTAGCTGTATTTCTACTGGTTCTGTTTTTAGTGTGCCATGTTCCCCATAAGGCTGCTGGTGCCTGCTTAGGTTTGGTGTAACCTCATCTACTCACCTCACAAGATTCATTTCAACTGACAAGGTGCAACTGAGTAGATTATTGACTTTGTGCCCGTGGACTACACACATTTTGGATAGATATTCTTTGCCTTTGTAGCCTACAGTCACATTAAAGCATCCGAGGCACAACAGCTCTCCACCCGGGCTGTTAAGAGGGAGATCTGACGGTTGTAATGGTCTTTCAGGGGTGATTCTGTGGAATGTGTCTTCATTTATGACGTTATAATCAGCTCCCATGTCAATATTGAATTCCACTGGGACAGAATCTACGTTAAGTACCACAGTCCATGCCTCTCTTTTCTTTCGCATTGCACACTGAGCCTAGAAAATATGAGGTCTGCTCACCGTTGTCAGTCTCTGTGACTTCATTCACGGACCTGCGGTTACGACACACCTTGGCCCAATGTCCCATTTTGTGACAGTTATGACATGTAGCTTTTGAAGCTGGGCACTTTTCATCTCCCCTGTGTTGTGTTTGTGTTCTCTGCCCATGTTCTGCCTGTTTGTGACTTGCCTTGATGTCGTTGTTGAGGTTTCCAGTTTGTGTGTTTTTGTTTGGTCCACACCTCCTGCACGGACGCCGCTGGGTCCCCTTGCAAACTCTGTCTGAATTGTGAGCGCCAGTGTGAGGTCCGACATTAGCTGCAGTCTGCGCGAGAGTTCCTTATCCAGTATCCCGACAACGATCCGGTCGCGGATGTGCTCCTCTCTGGAAGCCCCGAACCCACAGTGGTCGGATAACTCATACAGGGCTCGCATAAAGCTTTCTGTTCTCTCGATTGGCCGCTGGACTCGCTGATGAAAACATACTCTTTCATGTATAACATTCCTCCGCGGGAAAAAGTAGTCATCGAACTTCGCCTTTACTACGGTAATGTCATTTCGGTCCTCTCCCTCTGGACACGTGAATGACTCAAACATGTTCTCGGCGTCATTGCCCATGGCATAAATGAGGCAGCTCACCTGCTCCTCTCCGTCTTCTTTGTTAAGCTTAGTAGCGATCCTGTAGCGCTGAAAACTCTGTTTCCAGTCCAGCCAGTCTGTTGGCTTGTCGAATGGGAAGTTCGTGGGAGGATTAAACTTTGCCATGGCTCCGAGTCCGCTTCTTTGTAATTGGCGACTGTCAGGTCCGGGTCACTTCTGACACCATGTAGAATGATCGAGTGATGGTTTAATTCTATAAAGTGTCTTTATTTAGCAGAACAATAGTAACAAGGCTGGCATGGCATGGGCATAACACACGGTGCACTGAGCTCGCGGTTTTTTATCTAGCGCCTTAAAGCAATACAGTGTCGTAAAGTTGTAGTACACGGTAGCAGCTCACAGTGCGCTCTTACTCAAAGCTATATATATATATATATATATATATATGACAATATCAACATCTTATACAGTCAACAACTGAATGCCAAATCAAATATGGTCCAATTCAGTGATATTTCAACAACATTTATTGTCAGTTTTCTACTTTTAGAGGACACCATGTGAAATAACTGCCCTCTGTCTCACTTTCTTCTCTGACTGCTGTCCCCTCCCCTGCGTGTGCGTCACTCATTTGTCTCAGTGCTTATCAAAATGCACAGATCTGATTGGCTGAGTAGCGTCACGTGTGATATGTATAACGGATGTGAGTTTCCCGGGTCGCTATAACGGCTAGAAAAGTTAGTTTATCGGTTATAGGTTCAGGTCCGCATAGAACAGCGTCTGAGTCCGGACTCGGACCACGGTCCACCTTTTAGTGGCATCTGCAGTAAGGGAAGGGGCCCAAAGCGCAATTACAGATTTCCACCAAATCCCCAAAAAGTCCACAATTCAGCTTTAATGTTGGGCTTTCAGATTCAGATTCAGATTCCTTTATTGATCCCAGGGGGAAATTGCAGAATTTGTGGTGCAGTTAGTAATGTCGTACGTAATTGCACAAGTTTATGTATTCTTCACTTGTACTATGTGATCCAGTTAACACAGGTCATCTGTGTTCTTTGCACTGAGGCTCTGGAGGAATAATGATTCATTCCACTGTGTACTTGTATGTTGTTTGGGTGACAACAGTTCTTCTTGAGTGTGATTTTGATAAGAGAATGTTCCCTAAAGGATTGGTTTACGAATGATCTGCTGAAAACCCACAGTGGAGAAGGAGAGTAACATCAATGTCACTGCCTTAAACAACAGAGAATAGTAAGGAATGTGTTACTGAAAGTGCATGAGTGACAGAAAGACAGTGAGAGTGAGAGATGTACAGCAATGTCCACTTTTCACTACTTTGAGATATCCCTCTTCATATTTACAGTTCAGTTTCAGTTGTACAAAATGACGTTACATAACATAAAACAACAGAACAGAGTCTATTAACAGAGGTTCCTTCAGTCCTAATGTTAATCTAATGCATATAACAAATGCCCCAAGAACACTGATTACAGGACATTTGGTTGTATCACATATCACATAAATGTTCTAAAAGGGGTTAAGGACATTGAATCACATTGCAAAGTCTCTAACCTTGGCACTCAGAAGCAACTGCAATACAAATTGCCTACCCCATTGAGAGTAATCTGTGGGCTGCATGACCTCAAACGCATCTGTCAAGTTTATTTATGGTTGTCATGGCATTGAACTGTTTGTCATCTCAATGCCACAAAGTCAACTAATCATTTCCACCACAATTAAAAAAACACTGGTGAACTGGAAGTTTACTCTCTTAGAGGACGATAGACTATAACTTTTCCCTGATGTCCACTAATAACAGCTGGGTGGGTTAATGTACAAAAACAGTTGTAAATAACTTTTATATGACCATTTTCCAAACTCTTTATATCCCTTAGAATTATACAGCTGTTTTTTTTTTATTTTGACTTTAAGATGGAGATATGTAAATGAGCTCTGTTCTGGCTGCCCTGTATTGTGCCTCATTCAAGAGTAGTCCAGGCTGTAACACTGGTTGTAAATTCAACGTGAAAGGGGCAGGCCAAACAGCTGTTGTTTGAATTGGTAAATTGTTGCTGTGGGAACAAAAATGTCATATTTCCATTTTAGTGGTGTTTTTTTTTTTTTTTTTACATTTTGGAAAACAAAAGGTGCCATTTACACCACGTGAAAAATGAATAACAAATGGACTGATAGAAATTGTTTAAAAGTATATTTTTACACTAACCTTAAAATCATTCAAGCAATTCTAAGTTAAGAGTGTTTCTTCCTTCTTAAAAGTTAACGTTTTGAAAATACAAGGGTTAGTTTCAAAAGCAGTGTTATATGTTAATGATAGTGATATATGTAAATATCTAACACGGGGGCTGTTGTGGAGGCCTAGCTTCCATGTGTGATGTGCCCTTTACAGCTATATTCCCACAGTCAAAAAATATTCAAAATATCCATTCATTCCTAGTTTGTTGAGTCTACTTTTCTACTTATATTCAGAAGCTGGGGCCAGATTAACTAAAGTTTTCCTTAAAAAAAAAACCTGCAGAGGCTTCTAAGACAAACACAAAGTTCATAATGTTTTCAAATGCAATTCTTAAAATAAACTTAAGTTCTCGAATATTCTAATAAGATAATCTTAATTATTAAGATTTTATTATTTTCTTATGTATGCTGTGTTGCATTTGGCCATGTATCATAAATGACGGAAGATGTGTTTTGAAATTACATTTACAGCATTTAACAGAAGCCTTTATCCAGAGCGACTTACAAGACGTGCTTTGTCTATCTAGAGAAAGTATCTTTGCTAGTTACCAATAGGTTAGAGAGAAAGACAGTCCTGAGCTCAGATACTGCTAGAAACAAAAAGTCACTGCTGATACCCAGAGAAAAAGGAACAGAGTTGAACACAGAACAGTGCAATGCAATACAATACAATACATAAGTGCAGTACAATACATGACAATCAATACTTAATTCAATGCTCATTTAAGTGCTGCGTTTGAAGACAGCAAGAGACTCTGTACGGACAGACAGTGGGAGTTCGTTCCACCACCTGGGCGCCAGTACGGAGAACAGTCACATTTGTATTGTTGAACTGCATTGTTACTGTTAGTGTTATTGTATTGAATTTGTATTGTTACTTCTGTCATTTAATTCACTCAGAGGAGCAAAATCAAGGAAAAACATCAGCCAAGCACATAAAAAACTTAGCACACAAGAACTATAGGTGATGGCGGACGAAACACACAACAGGAAAAGAATTCCCATTGGAAAATACGATAAATGTGGGGTGATGGGCGAGGATGGGTAAGAGTATTAGAGGCAGTATTAATGACAAATTTAGACACTGACCTTTGCAACTCAAGGTTAAGAAAATATTCTTCTTAGAATTATATTGTTCTTAGAATTGTTTTAAAAGAAAATGGTTAAAAGATAATAAAATAATTCTTAAGAAGTTATTTGAAGAATAAAAAATTCTCATAACTTTTTTCTTCAGAATGAAGTTAAGAAAAACACATTTAATGAATAAGGCCCCTGATGTCTAAAGAACTTTTAGTGTCATTTTTAAATTAGACTGTATGAGCTGTGCTCCTGAGAGACAGCTGCCTACAATAGGTGCTACTAAATGTGACAAAGCAGGTGAAATACTACATGATTCAGGAAAAGAGCACTAATAGCAGAGAGTGAGCTGGTGTTATGTCACTGACAGTTATACACTCTTCCTTTTTTCCTGTTCTGAAGTCATCTGTGGACAGAAGCACAATCACAACAAGGTTACATATTGCTCCTTTAATAGGAATCAGTGTGAGCCACAGCCTCTGTTCCTGCAACCAATCAGAAAATTCACACGTTCACGCTCACAGACAGTTGGGGAATTACAGAATAACGCCATCTACTGGCTGTTTAATAATACAACTGCTGGCTTGGGTTTCAAAAGGAGTAAAAAAAAAAGAAGAAATTAACCTATATAGTCAATATGTAAAAAATGATTGACCTGATGAAAAAGTGGCCAGTTTATAGTTTATACTATACTTACTATACTATATACTACATACTATGTACTAAACTATATACTATAGTTTAGTATATAATTTCAAAACAAGTCCAGAAGCTGATTTAAGTCAATATGAAATACATGTTTAAAAAGCTCAGTCTTGTTCTCTCTGCAGCTCAGAATGGTTCCTTTACATAGCAATGCTGAAAGAATTGTAGATTAACCCAAAGCTGAGCCAATCAAAATGATGTTTAACTATAAGCTCTGTATATCTCAGCCCACACTGAAGCCACAAAGCCAGTGTCACCTCTGTGTTCTCACAATTCAACTGCATCAATTCATCTATAGAAGACGGATCTAAATATATAACTGTGCACATCCACCAATCCTCCCTCGAAATCATTCTCACAGATCAGGTAATAAACTGTTACAAAGACACATTAAGTAGAAGGATGACTTGGAGTGTCTGAAATGGAATAAATCACCAAACACAATCACAAGACCAAACTTAATTGTTTACATTTTAAAATGTTTGTTCAAATGTATGTTTGATAAATAACAGTTAAAGTGTAACTCCAAAAATAAGTCTTGTTTGTGGAATAATTTGCCTCTTAACACTGTGTACATACCTTTCCACCATGAATGTAATGTTTTATCATATCAAAGTTTTTGTAAATATATGGTTATTCTGAAATTGTTGCCTGCAACATGTTCCAAAAAAGTTGGGACAGGAGCAATTTAAGAGAGGTGTAAAAGGAGCATTCACTCCTTGGACCTGGAGTTCCAAAGCAGAGGAAAATGTAGAAACTAAAACAACCAATTAAACCAATTGTTCAAGTTTTATAAATGTATTTTTAAAAATCAAAAACTGATTTCAGAGCATTTTCCTATTTCAACCTTGATTGATTAGCAAAGAAAAAATATAGCAAGCATCAAAAATAAGTCAGAAAAAGATCATTTCTGTTCTCTGTGCACAAGAACTTCAGAGAATTTCAGGCGAATATAAAACCTGTATTAATCACAATAAACAGGTTATGAAAGGTCAATAAAATCTCATTACATTAACTCACATTACACATTAAGAATGCTTTTTCCTTCTCCTGTGAAGTTAGCATTTTGCAGATACACGGTTTTGTCCAGACAGATATAATATTCTTGTTCAATCTTTGAAGATGTTAATATACAAATTATGTCAGTAATATATGAAATAGCAGGCCTGAATAGAAAAAGAAATATAGAGATATTTATATATAACTACAGATCACTATAATTTGAGGCTTGAAATTAACATCAATTTTTTTTTATATAAAGTGTATAGAGATCTGTGTTACAATGGCTTTTTCCTCAATATTTCACTACTTTATCACTGGCAATACATTTACTCCACAAACATCCTTTGTTTAGGCCCTGATTAAACAAATTACACATCATCGCCAGAAAGAAATCTCCAGTTTCCTGTATGAAGTTACATAAAGCCCTCATCTCTACCAGCATCGTCAGTGTCATCAACAGTATCTAAATTTTCCCTTGACTGCTGTTTGTTAGGATCCGGTGTATATATGACCACTGTGGCGTATTCCGTCCTTTGCTCGAATGTGATGGAACGAGCACAGTTTTCAGGGTGGATCACTGTGGCATAGCACAGCTCGTCTTCAGCTACCTGTAAAACAGACAATCAATTAGAACTTATAAACAGTCATAGACCTATTTTAAAACTCCAATTGTGATTTGGACTTGGTAAAACAACCCATATTGTGGAAAACGTGAAAACTCATAAAATGTCAAGATGTACCATTCACTTCCCAGTCCATAAAGTCCATCTATGGAAACTAAGCTGAAACAACTGAATTCACCATTTTTGTAATTTAGTGTAATCCAATGCATTTACAGATTTGTGCCTACAGACGTTTAGGCCACCTATAATTTCAGTAAATGAAACCTCACAAAGATTATAAGTGGACCTAAGGTGAAAAATAAACAAATACAAGAAACATAGATAAGCTCTTTAAGAGGAAGGCTTGCAGTGTTACCTTTGCCTCTTTTTCATCCTCATCTTCTTGAGGTGCAGAATCTGCATCATAACCATCTAATATTCATTGAAAAGGGAAAGAAAAATATACATTAACACACTGTACCTAAAGAATTTACTGCACAATCATAAACAATATAGTGTGACACTTTGCTTCTGCATAGAATCTGAGTGATCGAGGTATGTTTACATAAAGTGACATTCATTTTACTACAGACATCACACAGACTATAACTGCCATGTTCTGAGGTACATAAAAATGTTTGGATTTGTAGTTTCTGAGAGTGTTCAAATGTTAATGCTTTTACTCATATTCAAGTGTATTAGCGAGTACTTTTTACTCAGCTATATTTAAGTACTGAGTGAACTGCAGAACTGCAGTGGCATCTGCATAGGAAGTGAAGTATATTAGGCTTTATTCCTGTATTTCCTGTAGTCTTAACATGATTAGGCTCAAAGGTCAATGGTCTAATTGATTACAAACATAACAGTTGCTGTTACCAACATACTGAACACAATATAATGAAATCTAACACATAAAAAGAATTTGTAAGTGAACGTTAATGACTTAAGTAATTAGCAGCTACTGTACAGACATGAACACCAAACAATATCCAGACTTACTTAGCTTATGAGTATCTCTGTTGCCTTCCAGAACTTCACCTCTAAACAGATGTGAGGAGACAGGAAAATAAAAGTATAATTATAAGAAATATTATATTTAGAATAAATTCACCCTTGAAACACCACCAACCTTCTGATACGATAGGCCTTTCTGCGTCCTAAACAAAAGATATGAGAATATAGATTTTTCACTGACTATATTAAATAACTTAATAAAAACAATAGTTTTAACCATTATAACTATACACAACTGTAGTGGTACTGAGTGCATCATACCTTTTGTGGATATACTGATGACGCATGTTACGCAGAGAAAGGCCAAGGAGACGATGATAAGAGAGCCAAACACACCTAATCCAAAGACAACGTATGACATTGGTAGACCTATAAGACACAAAACAACAATTACTACCACCACCACCACTGTCATATGGAATAGTTTGGGTGCTTCTGGTCAAATGACGTTTTGTTGATTTTCTATGTGAAAATAAATAAACACAACCTCTGCAGAGAACACACTTCTGCATATTTTATTGCACAATAACTGTTTATAGGCTGAATTTAACAGTTTGGGGGGAAAAATAATAAAATGTGACCTGTGCAAAAGCTATGGCACATTATATTTTGTGTTTTATTTTCCCAATAGCAAATAAATGGAAATAGTGCATTAAATCTTCAAGAACAAAATCATATTCAAGTTCTCTGCAGAGGATGACAAACTTCTTTTCACTTCAATCAACAAAGCATGTTAATTTAACTGGCTATGTTCAAGCTGTTGCACAGACTGTACAGGGCTGATTGTCCTGAACTATACAGGATACTGAATGATTTTCCATGGAAAAGAAAATATAGTCCATGACTAGGCTTGAACTGGCCTTGTTTGAGAAATTTGAACGGTTGAACGGTGGACAGTTCTTCAGGAATGACTCCAAATAACTCCCTTCAAGAGTGTAGAATGTTTGAAAGAAATTTGTAATTAAAGTCAAATATTCTTACCTATTCTCCACACCGTTATAATTTCTTTCTTGCTGTCACTGTCTTTAGTTCCATTTGTCACAATACAGTACACGTGTATATTTGTCCTGATTCTATCCACCTGTAGAGTTCCGAACAGTTTCTGTCCACTCACGTTGAGCACGCACTGGTGGCTTTGAGAGATGTTAATTGTATGTGTTGGTTCGGTAAGATGGCTGTAGAAAGAACACGGCAGATTATGATGTGGTGAAGTTACACAATTGAGCGTGATCTGGTCAACAAGAGTCATCTCCTTCAGACTGACGAAGATACTGGGGTCCTGGTGAGCTGCATCATTGCCACCTGCTCAAAAGGGAAACGACAAAGTAAAGGTTAACGTTTAAACAAAAATTGTTTACAAACATTTTAACATTGTTTACAAAACTGAATTTATGGTTCGTTTTTTTTTTTATTTAATTTTATATTTTTGTTTAGCTGTTCTCAGTGCTGATCCTGTAGTTCCTTGAATAAACAAATCAAGTGTGGTACAACAAGGAGAACTGTACAATGTTCAGGGGTCAAGAACTAGCAGAGAAACACTCAGTGATTGTGATGATTATTCCACATTTTTCTATATTACTTCATACACCAGTATTAACCTACATACAATCACACAATTACCAGCTCACAGTTTCATGTCTTACATGGAGTGATATTTGATATTTCATGTACTTAAATGTTTATTTAATTCATAAAAAGTTCTAATTATATATTACACATATTGATGTGGCCCAGAAAAAAACCCAAATTACTGCAAATTCAAATACTGCATGATAAAATGTCCTTCTGCAAATTAATGATCTTATGAGGCAAATAAAGATAGTAGTATACAAAAGTTTCAACACCTCTAAAGTTTGAACTTAAATGTGGTATTTTCTGACCATTTTAATCCACAGTTTAACATTTTGTTTTCAATATCAAATAACAAATGTGCTATGATTTTTGCATAGGCCATGTTTCAGGTTTCATTTTCTTCCAATATGTTAAATTCAACAAATAAACAGTAACATGTCAACTGACTAGTGTAAGAGATCTGGGGATTTTGCCCATCCAGCAATATGTTATTCAGTGGTAGTAAAGAATCAGAAATATAATCATTACAGGAGTGTTATTAAAGTTCATATCTTACTGTGCCAGTTATTTAAAAAATTGTTAGATTAGATGTTTTCTGTGCCTTGAATTTATCTTTATGGTGTCTCTGGCCGAACTAATCTAGGTCAAAGCTGATGGCCATGGTCGCTCTATAAAGGGAACGGGAGAATGTCACGTATGAGTTAGGCTCTGCGAAGTCTGCACATCACACACATACATACCACACGCAGACATATTCATATACATAGGTACACCTTTCACCTCAATTGACCACACTTCATCTTTAGGTAGTATGAAGATCATGTGCTCCCGGTCATGGGTTCACCTGTATGTATTACAATGTATTCCTATGTGTATGTATGTTTTCTAAAGGAAGTAAAGCTTGGAGTGTGCAGTTCATCTTGTCGCTTGTTCTCTGTAGGCCTTGACTATGAGTGCTTGTCTCGTGGCGAACGCTGATTGGGCCAAGAGGTCATTTTGGATACGCCGGTGTTATGAATTCCTATGGTGAAAACATAGGAGAGAGAGAGTTCGGGGAAAGGACGGATAGTTGAGACTTGAGAGATAAGGCTGAACTTATTGTTTTGGCCTAGAGGGGAGAAGGAGCGCAGTGGAGTACACACTCAGTTTTACTGGGGTGATGGGCGCTTTAATGACTCTCAAGCCAATTTCATTTATTCTCTTTCACCTTTGTTAAACCTTTGTTTGTTTTTCATATTTAGCATGATTTTTGTCTTGAGTTCTTTTTTTCATATTTTTCTTTATTATCATGAAATCATTTTGTCCAGCGGTTTCATCCAATAAACTGGCAAAACTCCTTTTAGACTCAGCCTAGTTGTTTTTACACCACAGCGGACAATTTTCTATTTTTCACAATCTTACACAGGGACACCCAAACTTTTGCATAACACCATAGATAAAAAAAAACTCCCTGAGATTAAAAAAATCGTTTGTCCTAGTGTTGTTATTGACATAAAACAAATAATACAAAGAGAAAAAAAAAAAAAAAAAAAAAAAAATCAATAAATCAACAACCCTCAATAAATCCTGTAAAAAAAAGTTTTACCCACTTTCACTGTTTGAAGAATGTTTTTAAAACTATTCAATGACAAGTTCCATAACCAAGCATAAGTAAAAGTTTATTTTCCTAATTCAGTATGTATGGGGGGGTGGTCTTAAGAAAAACATACATTGAGTGCACTCCACAATTCCCGGTTCCTTTTTCATATATAAAATTCCATAAATAAGAAGTAATAAACCAAATACAGATTTATACATTAAAATATAGCTGTGGAATTAACCTATGCATAGTGAAGTTAAACCCACTCATTAGTTCTAAAAAATAAATAAATAAATTTAAAAAATAAAAAGCAGTGGTGGTTAAACAACTGACAATTAGTGAGAAATCTTAAAGCACCATGATAAACAGTGTCTAATGTGTGTAAGTACAAAGGTGCATGCATGTAAATGACATCTCTGTAAACAATTGTTTATAAAAAAAAATAAACAAGGCTTATTCCTAAAATGAAATCCCACTTCCCAATTCCTCACCAAATGTAAAACATGGGGCTTAAATGTGAAAGAATTATCTAAAGCTACACCAGGATATCTGATTGTAGATATTTGTATGTACAAAATGTTCTTCCACACTTTTCATGGAGTTACATGTTTCAACCAGAGGTTACCAATAGAAACAATTACATTTAACTTGACAGCAAAGGAAATGTTAGATCTTTTCTATTTTACTATTAATTCATTAAGAACTTTTCAAGCTTAAGATAACAGTAGTAAACTATAACAATATAGCACTATCACGATTACATGACAATCAGATTTAAATCATTAATTTAAATGAGTGAAATCCTTAAATAACTTTTTTCATGAATCAGCAAAGTTTAGTTAACATGATATAAAAAAAAGTTGCACAAATTTTCAACATCAGGGATGAGATAAGCCTCTACCAATCAAACTGAAATAAGCAATAGATAAAAGCTTGCTCAACACAACACTTCCAGTTTCATCTAACCATGCCTGGTTTATATATGTAAGCAATAAATGAATTGGCAATTACTTTTCAAATTTGGCTTAGCAGGGCTGTCAGCTATCTGATATACACTACTCACAAAAAGTCAGGAATATTTGGCTTTCAGGTGAAATTTCAGGATGAACCTAAAATGCACTCCAACCTTTACAGGTGAACTTAATGTGACCTTCTCTAAACTTTTGAATGTACGTCCAACTGTTCAATGTTTCGGTATTTTTTGCACAACTTGCTGCTCTCTAACACGGAGCTTAATGGAAAGATGGTGGTGTTGGTGTTACAGTGTGGGCAGGTGTGTCTAGTCAATACAGAACTGCCCTACACTTGTACACTGGTACAGTGACAAGCCCATAATACTTGAATAACATCATTATTCCAGTCATTGTGCCTCTGCATGAACAACACAGGTCTAATTTACCTTCATGGACGACAATGGACGACAACGGCTGCTGGAGACTGTCAAATCGAGTGGCCTGCACTTTCTCCAGACCTGAATCCCATAGAAAACCTATGGGATCAGCCGAGTAGCTATGCAAAGGCTCGTAACTCTGTACCCCAGAACCTCAATGACCTGAGGGCCGCCCTTCAAGAAAAGTGGGATGCCATGCCTCAGCAGACAATAAGTTGACTTGTGAACAGTATGAGACGTCGTTGTCCAGTTTTTTTTTGGGGTAATGTTACACCCACTACTGTTGTTGGCTTTTGTTTCAATAAATTGTTTCAAATGAGGAAATCACCACTGCATGCTTCTACTTAAATGCCCTACTTTTATATCACTGTAGTGTGAACGTTTTACGCTTTCCATAAATTTCACCCGAAAGCCAAATATCCCAAACTTTTCGTGTGAAAAGCAATATCTTTACCTGACACCTGCTTCTAATATAAATGACCTCTCACACATTTTTTGGCTGATCAGTTCTAAAAAATTATACCCTTCAATGTGAATGCCCTCATCTAAAACTGATTTACTAAATCATGCCTCCTCTCAGAATCTCAGTTTTGCCCAAATTCACAACCCCTCAAACTGTAGTTCTGAAAAAAAGCAGTAGCCAGAGTCCCATTGTCACTTTTATCTGGTCCACAAAAGACCAGTGAGCATAAAACAATGAGAAATAAGTAGATCATAAACAAAATCCCAAGCTCCAGTTCAGCTATGGTTTTGCAGGCACTTTTCAAACAAAGGCTACCCTAGCATCAGTAGATGGGATGCACCCAGATGCATAGTTATGAACACTGACAGTTGTTTCTCTAAGAGTCTACAAATCAGAGACCCTCCAAAGAGACTGTGGGGGCATATATAAAGCTTTATAAAACTGTATTTGTTGTTAAATGTTTTATTTTTCAAAACATTTAATTAATTATTTGCATGTTTTGTAAATGCTGTAGTTTTTCATAATTTACACTGAATGTCTTCTGCATAGCTCTTTATTGCTGTAACCCTGAATTTCCTTTGTATTTTATAACATTTGTATCTACATATAGTACTTTTTAATTAGGTCAACATTAGTAATTAGTCCCTTCTTAAAATACTATGATATGATATAAAAGAAGAGTACATGAATTCACTTACCTGCATTTAGCAGCATGACTGCAACTCCCACTGAAAGGTAAATAATCTCACTCAACAATAACAAAAAATAGTGTAAACCACCAGTTCAAAAATGGAAAATCATATTAAATACGTACATAATACACATGGGCACATCTGCGGGATCATGACGGACAGTGCAAGAGAGAAGACAGCACCTTGTATGTAAACTAGATACAGGAGGAACTGAAACACAGGATGTATGAAAATGAGTCTTACAGATTGTTTCACTATTTTAAGCTTTACACATGTTGGGCATGCTGGCCACACATTTTCAAGAAAATGGATTAAATATTCTAATTAGAATGTCATCTATTGCCTTGAAAAAAAATAATAAAACCTTTTCCTTAAAAGGAATCCTTGTCTGCCACAACCATCATAATTACAAAGAACAATAATTCAGATGGTTTTTCGGCTCTTAAAAAAGAACAAAAAACATCCTCAAAACACATTTAGAATAGATGTCGATGCACCTGCCTAGTGCCTTCCAATTAAACTCTTTTCAAGGGCTTTTGTCCTTTTGACCAAATATAGGAAATTACGTCAAAATTATTGGCCATGGCAACTGACTGTATGCCACAGACCCAACAGATGGTTACACGGAACAATGGAGTACTCCTTTACATATATTGCAGACTGATCACTTACTTTAGCAGACCAAATTACATTTAGATGCATTCATGCTGGGCCTCAGTGATGTTACAGACGCGTAGGTATCACACGGAAGTCATGGACCACTAAGCATGTTTGTAAGAAAGCAGAAACAGGCACTATCATCTTCCATAGTGTCTTATTGGCAGTAAGATTTAATATCCCTAGAGGGATCTGTGAGGGGGTGGAGGGGCTCAAAAGATGCATGGATGAGTACATGAATAACAGTCCCACTGTGGAAACCACAACGTTTAACTGATGAGTAACATCTCTATAATAATACAAGATAGAACAACTTAGTCTGTTTGTGTTTATTAATTAAAAGCAACTTTTCAATAAAATTGGGCCACATTGAAGTTTAAAAACAAACAAAAAGTGTGATGTTTTGGAATTTTCAACTATTTCTTGATGTTCTGTCATTTTCCTTATTTGTGTCAAGCTTCATGGCAGAAAGAGAATCATCTAGCAAGACAGATGGAGAATCTTCTGTGGCCAGCAAGTTATTTTTGCGTAGATGACAGGCTTGCTGATAAGGTGGCCGTATGGGAGGCTGGGTGGGTGGCAGATACTGATACTCCTTATTAGAATCGAGCTGAAACAAAACATGTAAGAGGTCATCTTAGTTTGAATAGAAGCCAAGTTCCAAAAACAATCCATCAGTTGAGTACATTATAGTTCTTAGAAGTATTAGGTGGGTACCTGAAGTGGGTAGGTCCTGTCTGAGTCAAAAGCACTTAAGTCTCCACATGCCAGGAATGGAACTATTATCCTGTTTGGCCCCTCTAGCTGGTTAAAATCCACATCTGACAAAACAATAAAATAATACATTAAAACACAATAATAATTTATATTATTATACAAATATTTTTGTGTTTAATAATCACAAAAATCACAATCACAATAAACACAAAAATAATACATTAAATAAATACAATAAAACAATTACATTCAACTTCACAGCAAAGGAAACATTAGATAATTTCTATGTTACTGTTAATTCCTTAAAAACTTCTCAAGCTTAAGATAACAGTAGTAAACAGTAGTAGTAAACAACCTAGCACTATCATGATTCCTCGATTAGATTTTTTTAAATTATTAATCTAATTATTAAAATATTATTATTCAATTATTAACATTTATTTTAAAATTTGCAAATTAATGTAATGTTTTGATGAATCAGCAATGTTTAGATCTCATAATTTGCATAGTGATCATGCATATTTAAAATTGTCCTATTGCTCTCGAATAACTCGAAACTGACTGTTACATACATTTATACTGATTTTTGGCTACTTGTGGTTTTAGGTTGTTTTTTTTATTTATTAAGTTGTCTTGTTCCAGAAACATTCTGCAAATATTAGATTCCTTTTATTGGCACTGCATGTTACCTACAATGAAATCCAGATGCACCACCGGAAATGATGCTCAAAATAATAAATAAGTAATGATAAATAAAATATTGCAGTTGTTTCTACGAGGTGCATTGTTTCTGCAGAGTTCAGCGCAGTAATGATTCTGAGGTGCATTGTTTCTGCAGAGTTCAGCGCAGTAATGATTCTGAGGTGCATTGTTTCTGTGCAGTAATGATTCTGAGGTGCATTGTTTCTGTGCAGAGTTCAGCGCAGTAATGATTCTGAGGTGCGTTGTTTCTGCACAGAGTTCAGCGCAGTAATGATTCTGAGGTGCGTTGTTTCTGCACAGAGATCAGCGCAGTAATGATTCTGAGGTGCATTGTTTCTGTGCAGAGTTCAGCGCAGTAATGATTCTGAGGTGCATTGTTTCTGTGCAGAGTTCAGCGCAGTAATGATTCTGAGGTGCATTGTTTCTGTGCAGAGTTCAGCGCAGTAATGATTCTGAGATGCATTGTTTCTGCAGAGTTCAGCGCAGTAATGATTCTGAGGTGCAATGTTTCTGTGCAGTAATGATTCTGAGGTGCATTGTTTCTGTGCAGAGTTCAGCGCAGTAATGATTCTGAGGTGCATTGTTTCTGTGCAGAGTTCAGCGCAGTAATGATTCTGAGGTGCATTGTTTCTGCACAGAGATCAGCGCAGTAATGATTCTGAGGTGCATTGTTTCTGCAGAGTTCAGCGCAGTAATGATTCTGAGGTGCATTGTTTCTGTGCAGAGTTCAGCGCAGTAATGATTCTGAGGTGCATTGTTTCTGCAGAGTTCAGCGCAGTAATGATTCTGAGGTGCATTGTTTCTGTGCAGAGTTCAGCGCAGTAATGATTCTGAGGTGCATTGTTTCTGCAGAGTTCAGCGCAGTAATGATTCTGAGGTGCAATGTTTCTGTGCAGTAATGATTCTGAGGTGCATTGTTTCTGCGCAGAGTTCAGCGCAGTAATGATTCTGAGGTGCATTGTTTCTGCACAGAGATCAGCGTAGTAATGATTTTGAGTTGCATTGTTCTGCACAGAGATCAGCGCAGTAATGATTCTGAGGTGCATTGTTTCTGCACAGAGATCAGCGCAGTAATGATTCTGAGGTGCATTGTTTCTGCAGAGTTCAGCGCAGTAATGATTCTGAGGTGCATTGTTTCTGTGCAGAGTTCAGCGCAGTAATGATTCTGAGGTGCATTGTTTCTGTGCAGAGTTCAGCGCAGTAATGATTCTGAGGTGCATTGTTTCTGTGCAGAGTTCAGCGCAGTAATGATTCTGAGGTGCATTGTTTCTGCAGAGTTCAGCGCAGTAATGATTCTGAGATGCATTGTTTCTGTGCAGAGTTCAGCGCAGTAATGATTCTGAGGTGCATTGTTTCTGTGCAGTAATGATTCTGAGGTGCATTGTTTCTGTGCAGAGTTCAGCGCAGTAATGATTCTGAGGTGCATTGTTTCTGCAGAGTTCAGCGCAGTAATGATTCTGAGATGCATTGTTTCTGTGCAGAGTTCAGCGCAGTAATGATTCTGAGGTGCATTGTTTCTGTGCAGTAATGATTCTGAGGTGCATTGTTTCTGTGCAGAGTTCAGCGCAGTAATGATTCTGAGGTGCATTGTTTCTGTGCAGAGTTCAGCGCAGTAATGATTCTGAGGTGCATTGTTTCTATGCAGAGTTCAGTGTAATGACTTTGACATGCATTGTTTCTGTGCAGAGTTCAGCATAGTAATGACTTTGAGGTGCACTGTTTCTGTACAGAGTTCAGTGTAGTAATGATTTTGGTCATGAATCTTGTGTTTAATGGATGGACCTGTATGTTCTTCCCAGAGGGGAGAAGTTCAAACAGTTCATGTGCTGGGTGACATACTTCAAAATAGGCAGATGTTTGTTGGTGATTTTCTTTGCGGTTTTTATGAGTCTTTGCAGAGCCTTTTTGTCAGCTGCTGAGCTGCTGCTGTGCTACAAGTGTATCCCATAAGTCAGAACGCTCCCCCAATGGAGAAACAGTAGAAAGATTCAAGAAGCTGTTGTGACAGATTAACCTTCCTAGGAGCTCTCAGGAAATTAAGTCACTGTTGTGCTTTTTAACCAATGAGTTTGTGTTCATTGAGTCTTCTGAGATGTGGGTACCCAGAAACCCTAAAAGCTCTGTATGTTATTTGTGCAATTACATTACTGTAATCATAAACTACCCCATTTTAGAATTTACAGTCAAAACCATCATTAAGTACAAGTTACTTGTTTCTCAGCATCAGGAAAAAAGAAAATAGAAAAACACATTTAACAAAAAATACACTGGCCTCAGCAACTATTTTTTTCATTATTTACTGTGTCTATTGTTTAATTTTATTAAAACTTTCATTCTTTTCAGAAGAACTGCTTTCAGAATTCCAAAGAAATTTCAGTCTTTCAAAAAAGTTCCGTCTTAAAAGGTGGCCACATTTTCTACGTCTCACAATCCAAGTAATCCCAAACATATTCAGTAATGTCAAGGTCTGGACTGGGGTGGTCAGGCTATTGTTCATTGCTGTTGTCTATCGTGATTTGCAGATTTTCTTATTTTTTCAGTGACAGCTTCTTGACAGCTACACATCCTTTCAGAGCCCATAGCACCGAGTTGTCTTCTCACAGTCCCATTTACTGTAAATATTTCAATACATCCTCTCCATGGATCACCACCTTATCGTGGTGGAGAGGTTTGTGTGCTTGAAGGACCCTAGGAGCTATGTTGTCTGGAGCAAAAGCTCCTGGTAGGGTCTCCCATGGCAAACTGGTCCTAGGTGACAGGCCAGACAAAGTGTGATCCATAACCACCCCTATGAGGACAACAAAGCAGGACTCGTGTACCCTGCCCGGATCAGGGTTACCGGGGCCCCACCCTGGAGCCAGGCCTGGGGGAGGGGCTCGCCAGCGAGCGTCTGGTGGCCGGGCATTCACTCATGGTGCCCGGCCGGGCCCAGCCCGAAGGAGCTACATGAGTCCCCCCTCCCATCAACCCACCACCGATGGGAGGGGCAGTAGTAGGGGTGCGGTGCATTGTGGATCGGGCAGTGTCCGAAGGCGTGGGCCTTGGCGTTCTGATCCTCGGTTGCTGAAACTGGCTTTTGGAACTTGGAACGTTACCTCACTGGCGGGGAAGGAGCCTGAGTTGGTGCGCGAGGTCGAGAGATACCGGCTAGATATAGTCGGGCTCACCTCAACACACAGCTTGGGCTCTGGGTCCAATCTCCTTGAGAGGGGCTGGACTTTTTTCTTTTCTGGAGTTGCCCATGGTGAGAGGCGGCGGGCAGGTGTGGGCTTTCTCATAGCCCCTCGACTCGGCGCCTGTATGTTGGGGTTTTCCCCGGTGGACGAGAGGGTAGCTTCCCTACGCCTTCGGGTTGGGGAACGGGTCCTGACTGTTGTCTGTGCTTATGCACCGAACAGCAGTTCAGAATACCCAGCCTTCATAGAGTCCTTGGAAGGGGTGCTTGAAAGTGCTCCTCCTGGAGACTCGATTGTCCTACTGGGGGACTTCAACGCTCATGTGGGCAATGACAGTAAGACCTGGAGGGGTGTGATTGGGAGGAATGGCCTCTCTGATCTGAACCCGAGTGGTGTTCAGTTTTTGGACTTCTGTGCAAACCACAGTTTGTCCATAACGAACACCATGTTTGAACACAAGGATGTCCATAAGTGCACATGGCACCAGGACACCCTAGGCCGCAGTTCAATGATTGACTTTGTAGTCGTGTCAGCGGACTTGCGGCCATGTGTACTGGACACTCGGGTAAAGAGAGGAGCTGAGCTGTCAACTGATCACCACCTGGTGGTGAGTTGGATCAGGTGGTGGGGGAAGATGCCAGTCAGACCAGGCAAACCCAAACGTATAGTGAGGGTTTGCTGGGAACGTCTGGCAGAAGAACCTGTCAGATTGATCTTCAACTCACACCTCCGTCAGAACTTTGACCAGATATCGGGGGAGGTGGGGGACATTGACTCAGAATGGGCCATGTTCCGCTCCTCCATTGTTGAAGCGGCTGACTGTAGCTGTGGTCGCAAGGTAGTTGGTGCCTGTCGGGGCGGTAATCCTCGAACCCGGTGGTGGACACCCCAGGTGAGAGATGCCGTCAAGCTGAAGAAGGAATCCTACCGGACATGGTTGGCCTGTAGGACACCAGAGGCAGCTGGCAGGTATCGACAGGCCAAGCGATCTGCGGCTTCAGTCGTTGCCAAGGCAAAAACCCGGGTGTGGGAAGAGTTCGGTGAGGCCTTGGAAAGTGACTTTAAGTCGGCTCCGAAAAGATTCTGGCAAACCGTCAGGCGACTCAGAAGGGGAAAGCAGTGTGCCACTAGCACTGTATATAGTGGAGATGGTGTGCTGCTGACTTCGACTGAAGACGTCATTGGGCGGTGGAAGGAATACTTTGAGGACCTTCTCAATCCCACCGACACGTTCTCCAGTGAGGAGGCAGAGTCTGGGGACACGGGAATAGGCTTGTCCATTACTGAGGCCGAAGTCGCTAAGGTAGTTAAAAAGCTCCTTGGCGGCAGGGCTGCAGGGGTGGATGAGATCCGTCCCGAGTTCCTCAAGGCTCTGGATGTTGTGGGGCTGTCTTGGCTGACACGCCTTTTCAACATTGCGTGGACATCGGGGGTGGTGCCACTTGATTGGCAGACTGGGGTGGTGGTGCCTCTTTTTAAAAAGGGGGACCGGAGGGTGTGTTCCAACTACAGGGGAATCACACTCCTCAGCCTCCCTGGTAAGGTCTATGCAAGGGTACTGGAGAAGAGAGTCCGGCTTATAGTCGAACCTCGGATCCAGGAGGAGCAGTGCGGGTTCCGCCCTGGTCGTGGAACACTGGACCAACTCTTTACCCTCTCCAGGATTCTCGAGGGTTCATGGGAGTTTGCCCAACCAGTCCACATGTGCTTTGTGGATTTGGAGAAGGCATTCGACTGTGTTCCCCGGGGTATTCTGTGGGAGGTGCTTCGGGAGTACGGGGTACATGGCTCTTTGCTACGAGCCATTCAGGCCCTGTACAAACAAAGCAGGAGCTTGGTTCGCATGGCCGGCAGTAAGTCAGACTTTTTCCCAGTGAGAGTTGGACTCCGTCAGGGCTGCCCTTTGTCACCGATTCTATTCATAATTTTTATGGATAGAATTTCTAGGTGCAGTCAGGGGATGGAGGGTGTCCGGTTTGGTGACCTCAGGGTCACATCGCTGCTGTTCGCAGATGATGTGGTCCTATTGGGGACATCAGGCCGTGAACTTCAGCTTTCACTGGATCGGTTTGCAGCCGAGTGTGAAGCGGCCGGGATGAGGATCAGTACCTCCAAATCCGAGGCCATGGTTCTCACGCGGGAAAGGGTGGAGAGCCCTCTCTGGGTCGGGGATGAGCTCTTGCCTCAAGTGGAGGAGTTTAAGTATCTCGGGGTCTTGTTCACGAGTGATGGTACAAGGGAGCGGGAGATTGACAGGCGGATTGGTGCTGGGTCAGCAGTGATGCGGGCTCTTTACCGGTCTGTTGTGGTAAAGAAAGAGCTGAGCCATAAGGCAAGGCTCTCGATTTACTGGTCGATCTATGTTCCCACCCTCACCTATGGTCATGAGCTTTGGGTAATGACCGAAAGAACGAGATCGCGAATACAAGCGGCTGAAATGAGTTTCCTCCGCAGGGTGGCTGGACTCTCCCTTAGAGATAGGGTGAGAAGTTCGGTCATCCGAGAGGGACTCGGAGTAGAGCCGCTGCTTCTTCACGTCGAGAGGAGCCAGTTGAGGTGGTTCGGGCATCTTGTTAGGATGCCTCCTGGACGCCTCCCTTGGGAGGTGTCACAGGCAAGTCCACCGGGGAGGAGACCCCGGGGAAGACCCAGGACACGCTGGCGTGACTATATCGCCCAGCTGGCCTGGGAGCGCCTCGGAATCCCTCCCAGGGAGCTAGTGGAAGTGGCTGGGGAAAGGGAGGTCTGGGCTTCATTGCTCAGGATGCTGCCCCCGCGACCCGAACCCCGGAGAAGCGGAAGATGATGGATGGATGGATGGATGGATTTCAATACATTTCTAGAAACGCTTGTATTTCAAATACTTTGATTTTTATTATCTTATATCTAATCTTGTCAGAAATATCTACATAACTATTAAATGTTCTGGCTTAAAAGTAAATTAACAAAGGGTGGTCTATGACTTTTGCACAGTACTATAAATACATTTTTAACTGATTGGTAATTGATTGATATTATTGATTGGTTATTAAATGATTGCCCCCCCTCCTTTTCTTTTTTTTTACCAAGTGTTTTATGATTATCATTGAATATAAAAAAAATTATCAGCTGATTATTTGATTTAGTAACATAATGGATAGTGACTGACCTATTAAATAATTTATGACAAATGTAAAGGAAGGTGTTTTATAGCATTATTAAGCAGAACACACTCATTTGTAATTAGCATGTTTGAAAAGACAGATATTACCATAAGAGTGATCCAGTAACGGGTTGGACATGTTAGGGACATATCCTTCAGGTGGAGAGTAATTCTGGCACACTACAAATGCCTCTTCAGGAAGAAAACACACAAAAATTGCACAGTTAAATATGGATCTAAATGATATATGACTTAAGATTCTTCTTTAATTTTGCCCTTTGCTCCTCAGCAGCATTTGAGAATTTAAAGAGAACTGCAGGAGTAGTACTCACCTATACTGGAGTTGCGACTGCTCCGTGGTTTGGCACAGGTGACTGAGGTGAAGAAGATTTTAAGCTGAGAGTAAAGCAGAGTCACATCCTTTCCTCGAAATATCTTCACACCGACAAAGAGAGAATGAATTCAGATGTGAAGCAGCAAGTTTTCAACCATATCCTCAATTTGTTTTAATGTTGGAAATGTGTATAGTAATGTAACTTAATTGTGAATTAAATCCTGTGAATACATTTTTAAAACATCAAACATAAGAGAGCGTACCTTTGCTACAAAGTTCCCCCCTGGCTTCAGAACATGGGTTGTGATATTAAGAGCCTTTAAACACATGTAAAAAAGCTCATTTTAGATTATTAAGTAGTCGTGGGCTATTAAACCAAAAACACTGTATACTGTGCACAACCACTGATTTATAAAAGATAAAATTAAAGTTATTACATTTTCAAATGCTCAAAAACAGGCATTAAAGATGTGTATCATCTAGAAGCAGATTAGTGATACTTACTGCTAATAAGAGTTGTGCTTGAATGTACTCATCGACATCATGCAGTCCCGTAACTACAAATACAAAATAAATCAATGGACATTCAGCTAATACAATCCTGGCAACTTGGGAAAACCATTCCTTACAAACCAATTCACATAAAGGAAGCCTTACTGCAATTTCTTTTATATATCGAAACAAAAATATCTTGGCAATTGAAATCATAAATCTAGACAAAATGTAACATTTCTCATTTCAAGACTGTTGAAAGGACATTCCAAGATCATTTAGTTCTATACATTTTTTTGATTTTTGATTTTAAAATAACTTTACGCAGATTTATTCCCTTGGCAGATCATTTTGCTCATTTCAGATATCATTTCTTGAAATAAGTCAAATTTTCTGCACCATGTCTTAAATTGTTCAAACAGAATAAGGTTACTTTTCTCCACATAAAATGACTTAACATTAACAGTAAAAATGCTTAAAAATAAAACGAATCATTACATAAGCTCATAATGTCATAATAAGAAATATTAGTCATATTGACCTGATTATTTCATCCTTTTTGCATTATATTCTATTTTTCAAAAATATGTATTTTCAAAAAAAAACATTCACATAAGAAAAAAAATGATTAAACTTTAGTTATGTGGAAACAAGAAAGAAAAATAATTTTGTCACTGAAAACTTGAAATATTGAAATGTGAAACAGGCAAATTAACCCCTGTAAACTGTAAAATGAACCAAGAATAATGATTAAATCATAAAATAACTTCACCATCAGGAGCTCCATCACACACCACAAGGTCTGCAGACTGTCCCTCAAAATGCCTGATAATCTCTTGAGCGGTGGAAATCTATACATAAATCAGAAAACACAAATTAAGACACAATTTCTGCCCTGTAAAAACCCAAAAATGTTAGCAAGGGAAAAGATCTCATTTCAAGGCAATACATATTACTTATTTCCCTGATTCCCTGACTTGTATCACAAAACACTGTTCACAATGGCTTAGTTCAAGTATGAAGCAATATAGCCTAAACAGAGATGACTTAGATATGACATAGATGAAATAAAGACTTTTATTTAGTTATGGTCCGTGGAACCAGAATCGTTATGTCACGTTAAGATGCTATAATCACATATTTTCTTTCTAGTTTTAAGCTATTTAGGGATGTGAAAAACTAGAAATCATATTAAATAAATTACACAATTGGCATCAGTTCTAGTATACTTGAACGCAAGTAAACACCTAACTAAAAATTACTGATCAGAGTTGGTACACTGTAAAACAAAAAATGGTTTGTTAGTTTAACCTAAAAAAAAAAATCTTTGTGGTAACAAATGAACCGGCTTTGTTCAACTCAAATGCTTTGAATGAAGCAAAACCTTTAGTTCAAAAAAGGTTTTACATCAATTCAAAATTGAAACAAAAACACTTCAGAGTAACTTCTGCTCTGTTCCATTTCTTCAGAGTAAGTACAATGCTGTACCTTAGTAATGTCACCCTGAATCTGAGTGACTCCTGGCAAAGGAGCCATTGCCTGCAGATCCACAGCTACAATCTTCACATCTTCACTTGACTCCTTTCCTCTATGTGTAAGGCATGCAATAGATAAAACACAATATGGCTTTATTATTACTACATCTCTCATTGTGGCCACTCTACAAACTCATACAAACAAAAGAGGAAATGTAGGTTCAACCTCTTCATAGAGGAAAAAGCACTCCTGGAACTACAGTCTAAATTTTGTTGAGAACTCACCGGAGTTTGCGACTCAGAACCTGGCTCCAACTGCCAGGAGCGGCACACAAGTCCACTGCACGACTTACACCTGCACAAAAGTCATATTGTGGCTATTTACACTGTTTATAATAATCACTTGAAAAACTGAATATTGTACAGTGTATGCTAAAACCTTTGTAGACACCAGCTCATCCAACATTTCTACTGAACAACTTATGTGAGTATTTGACTGCATGCAGCTACAGGAGCATTAGTGAGGTCAAATACTGATGTTGGATGATAAATTCTTCCACAGCCCAATGCCAGGGGGCCTTTATACCACTCTAGTCAATGCTTGGCAATAGGCATGAAGACCTTTAAGCAAATATTTGGCTGCCTCAGAACATCCAATTCTATTGGCAATGCTTTTCTGGAAATTATACAAGCTGTGTACATTCAATAGGTGCCCAATTCACGAATTAAACTGGACTTTATTTTTTATTTTGAATATTTATTTCTCCTTGGTTATGGAATCTACTTGACCTCACTAATCCAAGCAATCCAGAGCAAAACACCCGAGCAAACTTACCTTTAAAGAGATTGAATTCTTCGTCCAGCTGGAGCAGTTTGAAGGCACTTCTCGCCCTCCAGCCTTCCTCCTTAGCCAATCTGTAGTAAATATCGCGTTTGTCTTTGGAGGAGCGGCCCATATTTTTTCAAAACGCCTAACGAAAAAAAGATGTTAAGGCTAGTAGGACTTAACACGCAGTTATTTACTATATTCTCTATAATAACCTCAACTAGCCCCTGCTACAGTGAGAGGGGTCTCGCTGCACGCTTTTGGCTACAGTAGGCTTTGCCATGTTACCTAACTACAAGAACTAGGGTTAGCTAGGTTAGCTAACCTCAATCACTTTTACAGTAATGAGAAAATATAATAAAAAAAACAGAAGAGGGAGTATTTCAACAGCTAGCTATCTTCTACTGACAGCAGGCAGCCTACTAGTTATAAAAACAGCTGTAAGGCTTAACGTTAGACCCACATGTGAAACCAGCTTAGCTAACCCAGCTAGCTAACTTAGCCAGCCACCGCTAAGGAGGTGAAGCTAACCTTACGAAGCGCGAGTGGCCAGCAACGAGCTAAACACATTAGAGAAAATAAATATTTGGCCTGGAAATGTACTCAGTAGTAATGAAAGAACGCTCTTACTTCTATCTCTGCGGATGTCTGCTCAACTCTGTTTTTCTCTTCTTTTGAGGGTTTTAAAGCAGACTGAATGTCGCAAGGCGCTTTTCTGCCACCTACTGTAGAAGGAATATAATTCACTGATTAGACTTCAGCCTGGAAACCAGCGATGAGGACGAGCAGAACTCATTGATTTGCGTCCAGGAGAGTTGCTTAAATAAATACATATATTCATACATACATACAGACATAAATAAATAAGAATAGTAACAGACCTCAATTACTTTCTAAGCTGTTTTAACTTCGTACACTCTATAAAAAGCGATGTGTTAAATAACAATACACTTACTTGCATTACTGCTTTTAACACTATTTTGTCATATTGTTTTCTGAATTAACACCTTATATATTAAAAGTAACACAAGATGTGTTTTCTCCAACTGAACATGCTGATGTGTCTAGGTACTGACAGAATGTGTTGTGCTTTTAACACTTCTTTTTTAGATTTTTTGGCTGACATAGACTTCTTTATATCCACCTCAATGCTCCAGTGTAAACTTAAAGATCTAAGCTTAAGACACAAGGATGGATTACGGACTGGAGGCCTCTGCCTGCTAGGTGCCTTGGGATGGCCTAAAATTGAGGTGGTACAAATACTTGTTTCAAACCACTAGAGGTGTGAACATGAGGTGAATAATTAGCCCTTAAATATTTACAATGGATGAAAAAAGTGAAATAAATTAAGAAATGTTATCAGTTCTTGGGCCCTGAAGTTTTATGTCATTACCAATTCATGGGATTATGTTGTTACCATTCAAAGGGGATGATTTTCATGGTGTGTGAGGGTGATAGCGCTTATTCTTCCATATTTACGCAGGACTGCTTCTGTTTTTTGCGTTATGATTCGGTTTTGCTTAAAGGGTAAAAAAAACTGCTACATTTGTTTTTTTAGTGAACCTTTCCTTTAAATGCTGTGAGGCAGAACTCTGGCATTTTTTTTCTCACAACAATCTAGCATCCAAATTCTGAAACATGTGAAAGAGCATGTTGGGTATCATTCTACCTTCTCCTACAATTTGGTCTAACGATGTAATGATAGTTTGATTTGCCTAAATTGTAGAGCCAGTTCTCTCAGGCACTCTTAGTGAAGTGAAACAGGAGCTGTATTAAAAAGATAAGGTGGGGCTTGGTTTTAATGGCGTCTGCCTGGTCTCTTCAAGGATGCAAGAAATTTCACAGAAGACATTGTCTCACCACTATTATTCCCAGAACAGAGCAAAATGCAAGGGAAAAGTTTTGGATTATTTATTACAAAACCAACAGAAGAGCAAGTATAGCAGAAATGATTGATAGTGTTATAGCTTTTTCACACAGGAAAACAAACAAACAAAGAACAAACAAAAAACACATGTACCTTTTGATTTTTAGATTTTATATCCCACAAAAAAGATATTTTTTCTTGCTTTTTTCAAGTAGAGTTGAAAGTGATTAACACAGAGTATTGACCCTACACATCCCGTCTCATCTCCAGGCTTTTTATTATATTGTTCTGTTTTAGAATACTAGGTTATGAAAATGTACAGAAACCTATTAAAGGTACATGATTAGACCTTAAAATCACTGCTATACCTTTGAGGGAACATTTATATTGTTTGTATCTTGATGAATGAAACATGTACCTGCACAGAACCTTTATTTCTAACAATGTACACATTTGTGAGGGAGAAACATATTACTACATGAGCATACTGAAGTACAATAAGTTTCAGTAGTTTTTTTTCTTTCTTTAAAGAAGGTTGGATTAATTATCCATCCATCCATTTTCTAAGCCGCTTCTCCGTCAGGGTCGCGGGGGGATGCTGGAGCCTATCCCAGCAGTCTTCGGGCGGAAGGCAGGATACACCCTGGACAGGTCGCCAGCCATCACAGGGCAGACAGACAGACAGACAGACACAGACAGTCACACCTAGGGGCAATTTAGCATGTCCAATTGGCCTGACTGCATGTCTATGGACTGTAGGAGGAAACCAGAGAGCCCAGAGGACACCCACGCAGACACGGGGAGAACATGCAAACTCCACACAGAGAGGACCCCGGTCACCCAGCCGGGGAATCAAACCCAGGCTCTCCTCGCTGTGAGGCGACAGCACTACCCACCACGCCACCATGCCGCCCTGGATTAATTATTTAATGCAAAATTCTCCCTAAAAATATATATATGCACACATACATATATAGCCAAAAGTGTTTGCTCGTCTGCCTTCAAACACATATGAACTTGAGTGAGATCCCATTCTTAATCCATAGGGTTTAATATGATGCCAGCCCACCCTTTGCAGCTACAACAGCTTCAACTCTTCTGGGAAGGCTTTCCACAAGGTTTAGAAATGTGTTTATGGGAATTTTTGACCATTCTTCTGGAAGCGCATTTGTGAGGTCAGATACTGATGTTGGACGAGAAGGCCTGGCTCGCAGTCTCCGCTCTAATTCATCCCAAAAGTGTTCTATCTGGTTGAGGTCAGGACTCTGTGCAGGCCAGTCAAGTTCTTCCACACTAAACTCATTCATCCATGTCTTTATGGACCTTGCTTTGTGCACTGGTGCACAGTTATGTTAGAACAGGAAGGGGTCTTCCTCAAACTGTTCCCACAAAGTTGGGAGCATGAAATTTGGTGGGAAAAACGGGGGCAGACACAATTTATTTTCTATTATTACAATACACATGCAAGCAATACATTAATGACAATGTGAACAGAACAACAGCAGCAAGAACACAGCATAAAAAATAAACAGGGAAAGAAGAAAGAGTTACATAATTACAGGGGAATATTACACAGTAAGGCTAAGATATCAGAGCAGAAGAGGCGCAGATAACACAGGTTTGGAGTGCTTTATAATGTTTTACTGGACTTAAGAGTTTTGAGATAAGTGCTTAGGTATGTTTTAAAAAAAAAACTTTTGGCTTTTGCTCAGAAAATATGCTGGTATGTAGATGATACATCTATTTTCAATATATAGTTTTAGACTAAGTCTGATGTTTCTAAGAATAAACCTATTCAAGTACGTCCAGAACATCTGACAGACACGCAGTGATGCGCACCTCTCTCCTCAACTGTGGTGTGTGTGACGTGGGGTGGGGGGTGTCGGACGTCTCGCCCCGTTCTGATTCCGTTCTCGCGATATTCCGCGCGGTTTCCGGTGTTGTGAATTGTCTCTGGAAAGATGGCGGTTAGCATCCGAGCTCGTCCTATCCGAAGCATACGGATGCGAGGTGAGATTTGGAGGCTTCGAGTCTCACTCTTAATCGTTTTATCCAGTTCAGTAATAGGCCTTTTTCAAAAACCAGTTTTATGTGCAGCCTCTGTGTTGGCTTACTATCTGCTGTCGCTTTTTCTGACAGGTCGGAATGACAGTGGGGAGGAAAATGTACCGCTCGATCTGACTAGAGGTGGGTTACCTCAGACCAACCGTGCTAAGCTCCTCATATTCACAAATATATGAGCATTTTAAGATAGAGGGAACACCCTGCCTTAAAAAAACCCCGAAAACATGTTATCGGCATGTTTCCTCGTCTATCATCTACCGCCCGTAATGTTCCTCACTGAAGCATCACCCTGCCTAGCTGCCGTTTCTCCTGGCTGCTTGCTAGCGAGGCAACCTTCCAGTCAGAGTTGAAGGAGTCATAAATGTGTCATTTCTGACATAATTTGTGCGTGTAATTGCGCTTTTGTCAGTTAACTGGTGAATTGTCTTGACCGATAACTTAGCTAGATGTTATTAAGGATCTCTGATGCTGCTGGAAAACGTGTCTGAAAAGAAGGGCATTGTTTATAGCACATTATTTACCTACAGCCTCGTTAGCCAGCTAGCTGCATATTTTGTGTTTTGGGTTTGGTTTGTATGTAGCTATGTGTCTAAAGAAGATTTCTGAATACTTGGCAGAAATTTTGTAAGACAACCATGTGTTGGTATACTGTGGCCGTATAACATCTTAACCTACGTTAGTTAACTAGCTATAGCGCATCTAGCGGTTGTATGTTTACTAATGTGACGTTCTCCCATGGCTGTAACCTTACATTATGGTCATTACGGCATCCACGACTCTGCCTACTACTTGCTTTTAATATGCTTTATTATAAACTGCAATGTCATTTTAATGATGAGGATATATCTTGTTTGTAACAAAACACAGCAGGGATTTAAGCCCAAAGTTAAGCCTGTCCAATATGAAAAGAACTGAGGGACACTCCTATTGGACAATCCCTAACTCTGAGCTTAAGCTATCAGCCTAACTGATGAGTCTCACTTTGTAAAACACTGCTCAAATCATTGTTTTAAGGGAAGCATAGAACTTTGTTTTCTGTTTCCTGTTTGGAGCAACCTGTACACTTATACTTATGTACCACATCCTTTTAATTCAAGTGTTGAGTTCTGAAGTTACTTTAATTTCAGGAAATGATGGATATGCTTTCATACCTGTCTAGTCACTGCCCCTTCCCACAGTAGAAGAAAACAACACAGTCAAACTGTAAGGCCAATGCCATAAAGCACCTTATTCAGTGTGCATGCAACCTGCCACTACAGCTTTTCAAACTGGCATTGTTAAGCACCTCATTCCCAAGAGCAGATTAACACAGGGCTGGCCAACATGTGGCCAAAGTTGGACTGTGAGAACATTTGATTTGTCCCTCTAAAAAGTTAACCTGACCCTCTCGCCCTGTCAGAGCACACACATATATATACTTAACACATTCTTATTTTACTTCCTTAAAGTATATAGCTGTATATAGTTTTGTTCTTTTTTTGTCCCTTGGTTCACCACAAACATTGCACTTTGATTCCACAAGGCTAAACATTTTGGCACCTCAGCTTTAACACATGATCATGTCCTGCTGAAAGATACCCTGTTTTACTGTTTAGAAAAAAAAAATCAGCAGGAATCTATGACATAGCTAAAGTTTCCAATACATTTCACTGAGTGCTTTTACATTGCAATATGTAATAATGGGAATTATATCAAACATGATTAGTGTTGTACTGATGCATTCCTTGTCTCCAGTTTAATTAGCCTAATGTGCACATTTGGAATTAGCCTGCCCGTTTCGGAGGAGGGGGTGAATGTTTCAGATTCCTGTCAGATTTTTAATGAGTGAATGAACCAGACAAATGTGGCGAGATGAGTTTACTGTTGTCAGAGCAGATTTTTCCATCATACACTTAATGACACCTAATCAGAACCAAAGCTGCTAGTACATCAGCCATATTCAAGTTGGATTAGTATTACCTGGAGAGGTACTGTAATTTAAGACATTACAGATGAGATCCATGACTTTAATTTATCTGTGTGTGCAGTTTTTGAAGTCTGATTGAAAAGAGTGAATTATTTTCTCTTTTTTTGCCTAACAAGATGTTCCCCTCAGCAGTAGACTAGTATTCCTTTTTGAATTGGATTCACCATAATGTCATAACAAAACCTGCTAATAGACATGGGTGTGTGCTGTATTGTTATGGAGTGTTGCATCTGTACATCTGGCCTGCGACCTTTCAGTCCGATCTATCTGTTGTAATTTGGGGAAACTGCAGAGATAGTCTGTTTTAATCAGTGTAAATTGGTTTGTCTAATCTCTTAAAAATGACATTGCAGAACCCCCTTTTGTAATCTAGTTTGAATAGTGCTTTAGTGGAGTGGCACTGATATTTTCATACTGGTATGCTGTACAGCCAGCTGAGGAAGCATACTGGATGAAGAATTATGGTCCCTTCTTCGAGCATCTCATGTTTGACTTTTTTAATTTGAAAAATAAAACATTGGCCATTAAGGTTCCATCTTTGTGTGATTAGATTAGGAATTACTCATTTTAAGTGGGTCTCATGGTCGATACTGAATTGGCACTGATTGTCTGCTCCTTGGTGGAATTCAGATTTTAAAAGGCTCCATGCTTATAAATGTGAATGAGTCTGGAAAGAATAACATGTCTTCTTCACGAGTCTGTTGGTCCTCATTAATATTCTGCAGTGGTTTGCATACTGAAGACTAGCTGGATCAGTTGCATTAAATATAAGGTTAATTTATATATTTATTTTAATAGGCTCTATTAGTTATAATAGTAAGATGAATGGTATTTATACAAATCTAAGCTCAAATTTTGAGCAAAATAAAAATAGTTTTCTACTTGTATAAAATTCTAGTATATACTTTTATAATTATACTTTTATAATAATAATAATAATAATAATGATGGTGGTGGTAGTAGTAGAAGTCGTAGTAGTAGTAGTAGTAGTATTAACTTTTCATTATGTGATGTCCAATAACATATAATTGCTTTTGTAGTTTACTTTTTTGGGCTGTGTATCTTATTTTGGCTTGTTCTGAAAACTTAACTTACTCTACACAATGGAATTAGGCTTGATTTGACTTGTGAACTCTGTTAGGATGCACATTTTGCCAGGTTTACAGTGTTACAGTGTGGTGGCAGATTCTACAAACAACCAACCCTTCTGTTCAGATCTTTCACAAATGGTCATTGTTACATTAGTGTGTAGCCCAGAGAGGCACAGTTTACAGTGCAAATACAAAATATGGAGAAAGGTTTCCCTTTGTATCAAATAGCTAATCTGCATTTGACAAGTAATTGCATCTCTTCAAAGGGAATACTAGATGTTGGTATATTCAAAACATGCCCTCATGACATCACATTGCCATGATCTCTCTATTGTGTTTGCTTTGTTGTAGTGAGACAGTGTGGTGGCTTTGCTCGGAGTGTTTCAACCCTACTACCACAGTACCACAGTGTTTCATTTGACATAGCAGTAAAATAGGCTTGGTGAATCATTCTAATCCATGATAAAACAAACCGTGGTTGATTTGGGGTGTGCAGAGCTCAGTTTTATCTTTACTTGGAGATAAGCCTTTTAGTAGTAATGCATATCACTTGTTGCATCTGATCATTGTGTAAAACCATGGATACTGGTTCGGTTGTTAAGGCCTAACCAGGATATCGGACTATTATAATGACAGATTGCTCATCTTAAGTTCTAGGTGAATGGATATGCTTGAGTTAACATATTAAATGTTAAAACTTGTTAAACAGTGTCTTGAAAACATACGTGTTCAGGCTGGTTTGACTATATAGACTTGTCTTTTTAGGGGTGGTAAATGTAATATTTACTTTTAAATCTTTGAGCTCATACCCCTTTCACCTTTGTTGTAAGTATCCTGTGGAGACATTGTACAAAATTGCTAAATAATGTCTGGTAATGCACAGACTGATGGACCAACTATTTTAGGATTGCATTTTATTATGGACTGTTCCAGTTTAAGACCCATTTTTTGTGTGTTACTAGCATGAACATATCATTTACTACCATGTACAGTTTTACACGTTCTTCTGAATTTAGTCAATTGATCTGTTTGTGGTGTATCAGTTCACACACTGGCTCCATTGGTACTGTGTTAGCAGTGGCATAAGTTACTTGTCACAACTCAACCGTACTCCTTATTGGCTGTTCTTGGAAAAACAAGTCTTGTTCTTAAAGGGGAATTCCACCAGTTTTTCAAAATTTCTGCACAAATTGGGCATTGAGACGTAACCAAAGTCATTAAGAGTGAAATGTTTAAATTTAGAGAAACTTACTGACTCATACTACATTGTTGAAACGAGTTCCACAGTGACACCTGAATTGGGTGCACTTTCACTGTTGAGTTTAAGAAACAAAGTAGTGATGGTGAGCACCATATATGAAGGGACAGTGTTGTCATTCCTGCACCTATTGTCATGATACTTCTGTGATTGGCTCAAAGAAACTCCTCTCCCTTGATTATTGGCCCGTTACAGTGGCTACAGCTTCTCTAGAGTTTCTTCAGCTATTATTTCTTGGAAATTAAGACTGAGTCAGCAGTGGGTTAATTGAATCCTGATACATGTGGATTGAAATGTTTTAATTTGGTTAAAAAATTAGATGAAGAACAAAGGACTTTTTCCAGATATTCAGTGATCTAGTTTTTTAATGATCATTTTCCAACTGTAGCTCAGTACTGTAATTTCATCTGATATCATCTTGTTACAGACCCTAAAGATAACTTGCGAGAGATCCTCCAAAATGTGGCCAAACAGCAGGGTGTTTCCAACATGCGTAAATTGGGTCACCTGAACAACTTCATTAAGGTTTGTCATGATGTCATTTGCTCCATGCATTTGCTCTGGAACACTAGGGCTAAGGCGTAGTTATTGGTTTGCCATACTACCGTGACCTTGTAGCTATTTTGTTGAACATGTGTAGCTTCACTGTCTTGTAGAGACATTCTTAAAGGTAGTGGTTCTCAAAATGTTTTTAGCAGATTAAACATTTTTATTTGATAATGAAATGCTCATTATATAGACTGTTTATTTCCTGTACTAACATCTCTTACCTCTCACATAGCTACTTTGCAATGTCGGCCATTCGGAAGAGAAGTTTGGCTTTACCTATGATGAAATCATTATCTGGTGAGGCATCAAACCTTTTTGAAATATTGGATGTACACAGAGTTGGTGTAATATCGGACCTGATTTCATTCCTCATTTTTTTGCCAGTCTCCGATTGGCTCTACTTAATGAAGCTAAAGAAGTACGGGCAGCAGGTCTGCGAGCTCTCCGCTACCTGATCAGAGATGGCGCTATCCTCCAGAAAGTTTTCCGCTTCCAGGTGGATTACCTGATTTCCAGGTTTGTCTAGCTCATTTGAAGAACAGTTCCCAATATGTCCTGCATCAGTGATTTCAAAATGAGGTCTTTTTAGCCAGTTTTTTTTTCTAGGGACAGTGAAGTAGATGGAATGCATTCCATCTACTTCACTGTCCCTAGAAAAAAAAACTGGCTAAAAAGACCTCATCATGATGCTAATTCTTAGAGAACACTGGATCAGCTCATGTTAGGATTTCAGAGAGTGCGTGTGTGTGTGTGTGTGTGTGTGTGCGGGGTTATTACAGAGAGGGTGACTGAGAGAACCTGGGAAGTGGAAGTCAACTGTAGTTAGGATCAGTGTGAAGCAGTAGGTTCAGAGGCTCTCTGCAGTGTAACTGTGCAGCAGGGATGTAGTGTTCCCTTTGTCCCTTTGCTGTCTATGCACATCGTCAGCCTGCAGCAGGGGTTATTTGAACTGGACGTTCCAGCCACAGGTTCACTCCATGCAGAATTCAAATAAAAGTGCCCTTTTAGGTCTTTTTCTCAGACTTGGCAGAAGTGAAGGCATAATTAATTGATGAAACTCATGGTCACTTCTGCATGGGGCTGTATGATTAACTGTATACCAATCCAAATCATTTCTTTGGCATCTGCACTTGATTGCAGTTGTGAAAGACAGCAGTTGAGGTAAAAGTCATTTCATGGTACATATACTGCAGCATTTAAGTTCTAGATACAAAGACAGTTCCACATTACATCCATGCTCTAATCAGTCGTATGAATTTTCACTGTGAGTGCAGTGAGAATACTTGCAAGTTACAGCTGTTCCTGCTCAAGAGAGGTATACATTCTGACAAATCAGGCTTTTCTACAAAATGTGTTCAACTTGTTTTAAAATTGTTAACAGAAATAACACAGTTCAGTGGTCACTGAAATAAAACAAAAAGTTTGTGTTTGATTTATCTGAAATTACATTGATCATTGAATAAGCAGACTTCTGTAACATATCCTTGCCTCTTTACTGTGTAGGTGCATTGACATTCAGCAGAGCAATGAGGTGGAGCGGACCCAGGCACTCCGACTGGTGAGAAAGGTGAGGCACCTAAACTTGAATTTAACTGCAAATGTTGTTTTGATGTGTGTTTTAAATGTGCACTTATGAAGCGTCTCAAACCCTAAATGTCATCATGTGCCCTTTCAAAGTACACTGTCATTTGTGCTCTATTTTTACATTAATATTTTACATTAAAAGTATAAAATGTTTCCAGTTTGCTTCCTAGATTCCTGTCTGGTAAGGTTTGACATAAAGTAGCTGTATATGGTGGGTGTAGAGAGATGTGCTGTCATCTCAGACTGCCAAGCCAGTGAACATTGTGGCCAAAATTATGTGCCCTGAATCATAAAACCATGTTTACAGTATATAAGTTGAATTTAGAAATTAGTTGGTTTGAAAAAGAAAACATTTATTAAATTTAAAAAAAAATGTGTGTGTGTGTGTGTGTGTGTGTATGTGTGTGTGTGTATATATATATATATATATATATATATATATATAATATTTTTTAAAAAAATTTATCCAGTATAGATCCTTTCATTAGATACTTTTTAGCTACTGCAGTAATAGCCTCTCAGCCAACTTATTTAAAACCTTGTTTTTTTAAGACATTACTTCTTGGAGGAGTAGTAGTAAACATTGGAGCAGCATCTGTGAACCAAAACCACCCATTCTGATTGGTCCTCACTGGTAGCTCATGGAATTTTAGATTAGAAGCTGCTGGACGCATTGTTGGAATCCTCGCCAAAGGTTGCAGTAAAGCTGCATAGAGGGCACTAGTGAGCACTCCTTTGAAAGTCAGAATGAGACACAAGCCACATTATGGCCTCACGGCCCTCGCGTGCACATGTGGACAGCAGGACCGTAAATGCAGCACTTGTGATTGGGCTTTTGTGACCAGGGGCACAGAGCGATAGGCCATGTCTACCTGGGGATATGGTATACCAGTTGAATAACAAGTCTCAGTCTCTCTCTCTCTCTCTCTCTCTCTCTCATGCTGTCTCTGATCCTTCTCTATTTCAGATGATCACTGTGAATGCTCAGCTTTTCCCAAGCTCCATCACCAACTCCCTCATCGCTGTAGGCAATGATGGCCTGCAGGAACGTGACCGCATGGTGCGGGCCTGCATTGCCATCATATGTGAACTTGGTGGGTGAACATACACACAGACACAGGCCTTTTACTTTCATTTTGCCACACTAAATATAAAGTGATGTTTGGTTACATTTGTACAGCACTGAAGAACCCGGAGATTGTGGCTCGGAGGGGCGGTCTCAAAACCATACTAAAGAATGTGATTGACTGCCAGCTCAGCCGCATTAATGAGGCTCTGATGACCACCATCCTGCACCTGCTCAATCACCCTCATACACGCCAGTATGTGCGCTCTGACGTCGAGCTTGAGGTACAGGCCACAGTTTTTAGAACCAGTCCGTTAAAGCAAAGAAAAAGTGCTGAAACTAAACAAAACACCACATAGTAAAAGGCATCTTAAGGCATAATTATATTCTTTTATCTTTTTTTAGCAAATCCTGGCACCGTATACAGATTTCCACTACAGACACAATCCAGACACTGCAGAGGGACAGCTCAAGTGAGTGTTCTAGTTTGTGCCATTGATCACAGAGCTTGTTTTTATCATACAGCTCATTATGACATGAGTAATTTGTTTGATCACTTTTTACGTACTGTAATTTGCATGTTGGAAAATCATGCCATTGTACTCATTTTGAGCAAAAATTTTCATACTAGGGAAGACAGAGAGGCTCGGTTTTTGGCCAGTAAGATGTCTATTGTAGCTTCCTTCCGCTCATGGTCTGGTAAGTAATGAGTGCTTTCAATTAGACACCTTTAAACTTACATTTGTTCAGATGTTTCTTGCATTGCAATTCAGCTCAATCCCTGGTTGACCACAGTTTTTTTTCCTGTCTTAATCCAGGCATCATTAACCTGTGTAAGTCAGGCAGTTCTGGCATCCAGTCCCTCATTGGCCTACTCTGTATACCAAATATGGAAGTGAGGGTATGTAAACCAAATATGGAAGTGAGGGTATATAGAGGCTATTTAAAGGCTACATGTACATGAAGTCCAAATTGCTGTTTATATCCTGATTACTTATGTAGTTGTAAAATTTGAAAATATAACACTTCATGGTTTCCTATGGGTATCTGTAGTAAAATTCCAGAGTGACCAACCTGCAACATTGGAAATCACCTTGTTTTTCATAATATGTAAAGTACATAGATGTGCCTTTGAAACTCACGGCTCATGTCTAGCAGTCTGAAGTTTCTCCAGCAGGGGATGTAATTGGCGCACAAGTCTAGAAGCAGGGTTGGGGTGGACAGTATAATTGACAATCCTGATTTTTTTTTTTTTTTTTTATTAATATGAGAAAATCCTGTACTCATTATTTGTAAGTATGACCCAGACCTAAGTACAAGTCAAATTAAATCATTTTTAAATGTTATCTTCGGAATGATTATTTTTGTTATGGCTCAATATGAAATTCAAGTGTCAACAGTGTTTATCTGAATATTTATTCAGTGATCTCTAATTGATCACTTAAAATAATTGCATTAAATATTTGCTTCTCTTCACTATGGAACGGATATTCAGAATTGACAGTACTGATGAGTTGTTCTAATGGCTGTTCTCTCTACAGAGAGGCCTACTGGAGGTGCTGTATGACATATTTCGCCTTCCCGTTCCCATAGTTACACAAGACTTCATTGAAGCTCTGCTTAGTGTTGGTGAGTGGTGACACAGCACAAATGCACATTATGGATGGCCAATATGATGATAAGTTTTTGTGATACATTAAGTGTTGTAATAATACATTTTGTCACATGTCCTATCCTTTTTTCAATCCTGCATTCAATATATGCTTTTTATTAAGAGTTTTGCTTAAAATGTTATTGGGAATTCTTCTGGACTGCGCAAACAGAATGTATAATAACTTCTACATTCCTCTCTCTTCTTCTGCAGATCCCAGTAGATTTCAGGACAGTTGGAGGCTGTCAGACGGCTTTGTGGCCTCAGAAGCAAAAATTATCCTCCCTCATCGGGCACGGTCAAGGTAAGAGCACTGGAGAGAAAGAGTGATATAGTGTGAGGGGTGGGGTGGGGTGGGAGCAGACATTAAGATGGAAAATTGCCAGACACTGAAAGTCTTAAGAGCTTTTAAAATACTTGGAATGTCTTTTCTGTATTCTTTCTTATCTCCATAGGCCTGACTTAATGGATAACTACCTTGCACTTGTACTCTCTGCCTTCATCAATAGCGGACTTCTAGAGGTACAGTTCTTTTTCAAGTGAAGGTGAAAGATGCATATGCCATCCTGCATCACCACTGGTTTTACAGAAAGTGTTTGTCATAGATGTGTAAGCTTGCAAAATATTTTGCCCCCAGGAAAGATTGCAAAATGGTGTCTCAAATATGCCATGGATACCTGTTTAAACCTGCTTGTGTTCTCACATGTCCTCAGGGGCTGGTGGAAGTAGTCACAAGCAGTGATGACAACATTTCAGTCCGTGCTACCATCCTCTTAGGAGAACTCTTGCACATGGTATATTTTCTAGGCATTTTCACTTTGTTTTCATCAAAAAGAAAAGAATTATCTAGTCTGACATTGTCCAGTGGTCTTTCTAATTTAGTGAGTTTCCTTCCTCTTTTGCAGGCCAATACCATTCTCCCTCACTCCCATAGCCACCACTTGCATTGCCTTCCTACACTCATGAACATGGCAGCCTCCTTTGATATCCCTCAAGAGAAGCGGCTGTAAGCATTCTTCACAGCTAAGTCAAGTCTAAGACATAAAGGGAATTTTCCAGCTGATGATGTTTGATGAAATGGTCTCTCTTGCTCGTTATGCTGTGTTAGACGTGCGAGTGCGGCAGTGAACTACCTGAAGCGCTTCCATGAGAAGAAGAAGCGAGGCCCCAAGCCCAATAGCCTTTATCTGGACCATATTGTCCGCAAGTCAGCTGCTGCCCACTATTGTCGAGAGCAGCACCTGCGACCCCAGAAGGATATCTATGTGATTAAGGTATAGCCAAAATGTCCTCACCCATGAAGCATTGCTCTAGGAAAGTGTAGAATATACTGTTAGCCTTTAGGTTAGCTTTCAGAGCATTCAGAGTTAGCAGATTTTAAATTTGTTCTTTGCCAGCAAGTATCTTATGTACTCATGTACATTGGAATAGAACTGATGTTCCTTAACCTCGCATGTACGTGCTACTGTGTTTTCAGGACACTGAGGAGGCATTGCTGATGAATCTCAGAGACAGCCATATTCTCAATCACAAACAAAACCTGGACTGGAACTGGGTACTTATCGGTACAATACTGAAGGTTAGTAGAACAACAGAAGATCAGATAATATCATGTTATATATTCTAAATGACTAGTTTCTTTAGATGATTCACAAACATATAAAGTCTAATCTAAAATGTATCGTATCTGTTATGTTGCAGTGGCCAAATGTTAATTTGCGCAGCAGCAAAGATGAACAAATGCACAAGTAAGAATATATTTATTGACTTTTGTCCTTGTTTCCTATGGTGTTTGTACTTGCGCTGTACTTAATTGTGCTATTGTTGCATTGTGAATTCACCTGATATTGTGTCATGGTTTCTCTAGGTTTGTGCGGAGGCTCTTATTCTTCTATAAACCCAGCAGTAAACTATATGCTGGCCTGGAGCTGGACCACAGCAAGGCTAAACAGCTTACCGTGGTTGGCTGCCAGTTCATTGAGTTCCTGCTGGAGTCAGATGAGGTGAGGGCAAATAAGTAGAAAAGGTATACAGTTTGGAGAATAAAAAAGTAGTACGAAAGGTGTGTGTGTGTGTGTGTATGTGTGTGTGTGTGTGTGTGTGTGTATATAATTGAGTTTTATCATTCAATCTAATAACCTTTTATCCTTTTAAATTTACCATTTGCTCTTGCTTATCCTCTCTTCAGGATGGGCAGGTATATCTGGAGGACCTGGTGAAGGACATTGTACAATGGCTGTCTTCATCATCTGGGCTGAAACCGGATCGTAGCCTACAGAGCAATGGTCTCCTCAACACTCTCAGCCAACACTACTTCCTCTTCCTGGGCACTCTGTCTGCCCACCCTAATGGTGTTAAGTTGTTGGAGAAATGCGGTGTCTTCCAGTGGTGAGTTGTGAGAAGCATTCCTGATGCATAATTATATTTTATGCATTGATGAGTTCAGATGATGGAGCAAGGTTTGAGCCAGATACAGTTGATGGGAGTGGTTTTACAGTGTAGACATTTGTTCATCAAGCATTTGTCCTTCTTAGCCATCTTAAGCCTATCTTTCTCGGGAAATGCAGATCTTTTAACCATTATCTTCTTCTCCCATTGCAAAATATATGAAGTAAGTGCTATAATGATGCATTGTCCTTGATTTCTCGGTTTCCATACAGCCTGCTGAACCTGTGCTCCCTGAAGAATCAGGATCACCTATTGAAGCTGACTGTATCCACACTGGACTACAGCAGAGATGGCTTAGCACGAGTCATCCTTTCCAAGATCCTCACTGCTGCAACGGACGTAAGCAAATGATTGCCTGGTGCTCAAAGAGTTGATATTTATGGACTGAACATGTCTATGGACTGTCAATGTTACTTCTTGATGCTTACAAAATACCTTGTATACGTTTACTATTCTGTTTCTGTTGGGAATGGCTGTTGTGTTGTAGTTATTTCATTACTGCTAATGAAAAGGTTTAAATAATAGAGAAAGGCTCTCTTTGTAGAAGTTACCACAGAGTAACTTCTGTGTGTGTATATATACTTGACAGAACTGCAGGCTTTATGCCACAAAGCACCTGCGAGTGCTGCTCCGTGCCAATGTGGAGTTCTTCAGTAACTGGGGCATCGAGTTGCTGGTCACTCAGCTCCATGACCGAAACAAGGCCATCTCTATGGAGGCTTTGGACATACTGGATGAGGCCTGCGAGGACAAGGTGAGAGATATGGCTAGGCCAGAAGGACTCAATTACATACACTAGGGAGGTTATATTATTTAAAGCTTTATTATCATTAACTCTACAGAAAAATAGTTTTTCCAGGAAAAGTAATGCAGCTTAACCCAGCATGTTGGAGTTTATGGTATTGAAATTTAATAAATAGTTAGGTCAAAAATACCAAGTTTACATTCCTAGTTTCGGTTGCGACCTAAACATGCATTTAGATATGTTCATATATTTTTTCAAACTGGTATCCTTTAATTTTACATTTACAACAAATTAAATGATCTTTATTCAATTCACATTACCTTTTCTGTATGCTTCATTACTAATTGTATGAGGCTCGTAGCTGCTTAAAATGAAAGTCAGCCTCAAATTCTGCTGTCTAATGTTATGCTGTCAGATTGTTGGTAAGTTTTGGTGTGCAGATTTTATTTATTTAATTTTTGTTGCAAAACAGTAGTAATTAGTTCTGTAGTGTTGAGCACAATGACAGAGCTATTGATGGATTCACTGCATGCCTTCTGCTTTTGACTGCCTCTTTTTGATTATATGTGTTATATTCTTAAGGCGAACCTCCATGCACTTATTCAATTGAAGCCAGCACTAACTCACCTAGGGGACAAGGGTGTGCTCTTGCTTTTGCGGTAAGCTGGAAGAATCTCTATGAATCCCTTAGGTTTTATGTCTCTGGCTCATTGAAGTTCATGTCAGAAATGTTTAAACGGGAAGAGACATGAAATCCTATCACTGCCAGAATTTTGAGTGACAAGGTTATTTAATTCTGAGTACTAGACCAGAGCCTTTTAGATTAGCCACAACATTTTACATGTTATCTGCCTACATTTAAGAAGTTATCAGTAATTAGACTGTTTTGATGTTGGTCTTAATAAAGAACAAAGTGAATGGGGGGCTGTTCAACTTAAGATAATATTCCATTTCACCAGTGACCTGTTTTTGTCTCTATAGGTTCTTGTCTATTCCAAAGGGTTTTTCCTACCTCAATGAGAGGGGCTATGTCAGTAAACAACTGGAGAAATGGCAGAAGGTACTGTAACCTTACTTACTTGGGGGATCCATTGTTTATCCTCACCACAAATTATATACATCTGTTATGTTGTTGGGCTGTCCTTGTATATTGAAATGAACTAATATCTGCTTAATTTTGCAGAGGTTGGTTTTTATGCTTTCTTTTTAAATGTTTATTTATTTTAACTCGGAGCAAAAAGGAAAAAATCTACAAAGTGCAAAGGAGACCATTAACTCTTAAGGCTATTAAGATTGTAAAAGTCTATTAGGATGAATCATTGAGGATCACTGCTGAGCAGTTTTTTTCCCTTAAGAGTGCTTAACTACATTTTGAAGAAAAATGTTTCGTTCTAATGAAAGCTCTAATGAAACATGCTCTTGTGACATGTTTTTGATTACTCTGACTTTTAAGCTGTACTTGACACACCTTTAAACAACTGTGATATTCTGATAGTTCTAGAGCTTTTTATATTTCATGACTTAGTACTAAAACAAATAATACAGCAATACCAAATTTATTTTTCTCTTGTGGTAATATTTTTCTAACAGTGCACTGTATAATTATTTTCTATGAAGGAATATAATCTAAAGTATGTGGACCTAATAGAGGAGCAGTTAAATGAAGCACTCACTACTTACCGCAAACCAGTTGATGGGGACAACTATGTACGACGGAGCAACCAAAGGTGCGATTTTCTGTGCTTAGAATTTCTTCTTTGCTATACACTTAAAACCAATTTGTTGCAGTTTGCTGTTTACATTTCTGTTTTCATTTGGTTTATCACTGGTTGTTGCCCCCAGAAACAGGTTGCAAAGGCCAAATGTATATCTACCAGTGCATCTGTATGGTCAGCTTGTGCATGATAAGACAGGTTGCCATCTCCTAGAAGCTCAGGTAATATTGGAAATTGGTAAAAAAAAAAATACTGGAATGGAAAATTACTTTTGTTTCATCTTTTATATCATTTATGTATTATGTATTCACTATTGTGAAGCTTTCATGTCTTCTGCTTCTTCCTGACAGAATGTCGTACCAGACCTGAGCTATACGGTGCGCTCCCCAGTGCTGGACACGTGGGAAGGCATCAAACAACTTAAAGCTGCTCTGTGGGCCTTGGTTAGTACAGTTTTGTGTGTGTGTGTGTGTGTGTGTGTGTGTGTGTGTGTGTGTGTGTGTGTGTGTGAGTGAACTAATGTAAATTTACATTATTATCATTGCCGTATTAATGTTAAACTATATAATAATCCAAATACAGTTACGAAGTACCACCTGTCAGAATTACAGAGCCTTGTGCTGTAGCTGCGTTTTCTGGTGATAATAATGATAATGTAGTTACCATCAAATTACAGTCTAGGGTAGCTTCTAATATTACTTAACCTATAAAGATGTTCTGTGCAGATGACATGGAACACGTGACATCCAGCTGTTCTCTGCAAACTTTGCCAAGCTGTAGTGTTAGCATGCGTCTAGACAAGCATGTCAGTTTTACTCTCTGCATTTGTATGTACACCATTCTTTCCCAGACTGGAAATCTGTGTTATAGTCTTTCCAAGTAGTGTTCAAAGTATGTGCTGTACTGAGCAAAAAGTTTTAGGCATCTGAGAGAAGCTATTTCTATGGGCACTAAGCATTTAGGTGATGGAAATGATCAAATACATGTGATGACTGAGGGTGTCTAGGAGAAATCTGGCACCAAACTTTGTTTCTCAAACTAGGTCACAAGATATCAAGTACTTTTTTGAAAACAAGAAATTCCTTTTTGTTTATTTGTAGTATTCTTATAATGTATATTTACTAGCACAAAAAACGTTTTAAATAATGTGCTTTTGCACAGAACTGTACAGAACTGTATGAGTAATAAGTTAGTGATTACACAATGTCTAAGTAATATATCCATCTATAATAATTTATATTATTAATATCAACTTATTATATTATTAACGTATAACAATTTTTCTAATGATCACAATATTTAATATATGTTTTGGCTCAAGGCTGTTTTGTGTGTGCGTGCGTGCGTACATGTGTGCAGTTTGTTTATTGTGTGCACAGACTGTTCATGAACGTGTGTTGTGTGTTGTGTGTTTTTTTTTTTTTTTTTTTTTTCTTCTCCCCCCCCAGGGTAATATTGGTACATCAAACTGGGGTCTTAACCTGCTGCAGGAGGAGAATGTGATTCCAGACATTGTGGCTTTGGCCCACCACTGTGAGGTTCTCTCTATTAGAGGGTAGGTAACCACAAGCCTCTTGTCCACTTTACCTCTGACATCCAGTTTTCTGGGGAGCTTTGCAGTATTATGCAAGGTTATGCTGACTCTGCCTTAATTGCTCACGTACACCCTTTGAGTCAGTTTCCGCTTTCAGATATGTTGAAGTTCCCTTTTGCTCTCATTCCCTCAGGACTTGTCTATATGTGCTGGGTCTGATCTCCAAGACAAAGCAAGGATGTGAGCTTCTGAAGTTGCAGGGCTGGGATGCGGTGAGGCACAGCCGTAGGCAGCAGTGGCCTGTGGTGCCTGATGAAGTGGAGCAGCAGCAGCAGCAGCTGCCGCCACCTACCCTGCTCTCCTCAGTTCCCAGCACCCTAAGCCTCAACTCAGAGTCCACTAGCTCCAGACACAACAGTGAGAGTGACTCCACCCAGCCCAGTGAGTGCTCTTCCAACCACTCAGCAGCCTTTAGCCACACTCACAGCTGCAGTTCTTTATATCTCACTGTTAAGCTACCTCTGTTAAATGCGTTTCCCAGAATGTTAAGTGTCTTTGTCATGTATTACATACTGTGCTTGATAGATATTGTCTAAATGAATGCTGGGTATTAAGTATTGATTCCACATCTACCTTTAGTGTTTAGATGTTTGTGCTACTTCTGTTTTTCAGGCATGTACATTTTGGATGATGATAAGTTAGAGGGTTCAGAACTGTCTGAAGACCAACCCCTGTACTTCAGGTCCAAGCTCCTAAAGGACCGCAGCCCCTTCACCATCTTGGCCTCCAGTCGCTTCGTCCGCAACCGCTTTCTCATCTCCCTCTCCGGCAAGAAGCTGCGCAGCACCAGTGACCCCAAAGGCAGCGGTAACACTGGCAGCAGCAGCAAGCTCAACAGTGACCCAAAGCTGGGAGGCCTTCGGAGGAACCGCACAGTCACCGAGCCCTCCGTCTACTCCCCTGGCCAAGGGGACGTTTTCAGCCCTGTATTTACTGACGGCCTGCCCAAAAGCCCCTCAGTTAGCCTGGAGACATCCTTTGTGGGAAGCAAGTCAGCAGACCACCAGGGTAGCACACCCAGCATTGCAGAGGGGGAAGTGCGTGTGCCTCGGGCCTCAGAGCGGAGTTCAGCAAGCGGGGATGGCCAGCGTGAACAGACCAGCCGAGAGAGGCTGGCAGGTGACAGCTCCTCCTCTGGAGGTGGAGGTCAATTTAAAAGTCGCAGCCAGAGCTTTAACACTGACACCACAACCAGCGGCATCAGCTCCATGAGCTCGAGCCCGTCCCGAGAGACGGTGGGTGCTGTGGATTCTTCCACTATCGACACGGACTGCGTCAGCCTCAATACTGTCATCAGTGCCCAGACTATCAAAACGCTCCATTCTCTCACTCCCCAGTCTAACCACCTGCCTCTGTCAAAGTCCAACTCTGTTCTACTGGTTCCCCCGGGCTCCTCTCACACTCTGCCCCGCAGGGCTCAGTCACTCAAATCCCCTTCAGTGACCACCATCACAAGCCTAACAGACTGCAGCTTCATGTACACCAGTCCTAGGGATGCGCTGGGGTATGCTACTCTCAAGCGACTCCAGCAGCAGCGCATCCACCCCTCTCTCTCCCACAGTGAGGCGCTGGCCTCACCCGCCAAAGACGTACTCTTCACTGATGCCATCACCATGAAAACTGGCAGTCTGGACTCCAGGCTCACTTCACGGAGGTATGAATGTTGGCACACTCAAATAATAGCATGTTTTTCTTTTGTGCCGGGGTCACTTTTTTTCTCCTTTTCATCCTGTTTTCTGGTGATTCTTTTGTACTGCCAGAGTATATGAACACTTGGTGTTCATCTTTTACATATTATAGCAATTTTCCTCCATTGTTATGAAAATGAATGCCTAATGTCAGTTTCAGATAACTCAGGAAAGAAGATCCATGACTGCTAAGTCGATTGCATCATGGACCACACAAACTTCTGCATTGTCATTACTAATTATATCCTGCGGAACTATGAAGAATATTTTCACTCCATCAACAAATTTCCCTTTTCTGGGTCAGATTTTTTAGAATTTGAGTTTTCTGTTCTTTGACTCAGCTCAGATATTTTTTAGTACAAAGAAATAAGTTTTATTTCTCATACAGCAGTCAGGAACATTGCATACAACCTTATAAGGGAAAAGGAAATTCCTTTGTTTTATGTTTGCAGTGCTGGGATCTTGTAGTTAACCAAAACATTTACTAAAACAAAAAATTAACAGTGAAGAAATGTATAATGCATAAAACTATAATGGCTACACACAAAAGAAAAAGGAATACTTATAGAACAAAGTGTTTTTAATTTTTTCTCAGTGTGTGAGTAAGAATTTAGATGTGGATCCCTGTTGTGCTTGGCTGTTTTTAAGGAAAGCTGGAGTCGAGCTGAGCTCAGTCTACTAGAATTTTATTCTTCCCTTAACAAGTACCTACTATCACAGCATTCATCATAATACAAAAAACTAAAACTGAAACAGTAAAAACGTAACTAAAACTATTACTTTGGTAACAGATAAGACACACACTTAATTCACACTTATACCATACACAGAAGCTTCAAATCGGGCCAGGATCTTTCTGTAGTCAGAGATTGTTTAACCACTTATGTTCAATAAAGTAATATAAATTTAATAAAAGCTAATTTATTGACTGGATATGAATAGCAATTAAAATAGGACATTAAATGATAGGTTTGATTAATATGAATGCATAGAGAAACTAGACATGACATTCTCCTGATGAAAATACTGTAGTTAGCTGAGAATCAGAGGTATGTATTTAATGGGGAATTGAGGAGAATCAACAGTAGTGGAGTGGAGATGCTAGTGTAATGACTGATCTAGGTTTAAATTAAAAAGGTGCAGAATAACACAGCACTGAGCCTGAATAATATAACAGGAGTGAGGGTGTTGTAGTGCCTTTGAAGCTTTGAAGAGAGTTGCAGGGTCTCTGTGTGCTGATGACCTGGAGGGTCCTGTTCACATCAGGGCCTTCTGATAATTAACCAAACAGCACTGCAACTTAGGGACTGGATGCACTCAATGAACTCAACTGGTTTGGGTTGGTCTTTTGTGAGGATGGCAGATTGCGACGGTCCTTTTGCAATGGCTGGTCATAGCAGGCTGCAACTTAACAATAGGCTGTTGAATTAAACGTCTGTGATGGCTTTGTAGGTTGGTACAGGCTGTCCATAATTCTTAAACTATGCTCACACAAAATTTCACAAAGAGCTATCGTTTACCAATCAAAATGTACAAATTAAATAGAAACAAATGCAGCTCAGCTGGGCTCTTCAAAGTACAAGAATTAACGTTAGGCTGAATAATTCACAACCTGACTCTTTTCAGGTTACTGTGCGAGTAAAATGACAAGTATAGATGGTCTGCAGAGTAGAAAGCAGAGTATGAGCAATTAACTTGTTCTGACTTCCTTGGTCTACGTGCTAGGACATGAAATTGATCTTTTCTTTGGGTAGAATTGAGGCGTTGGAAAATGTTTTCACGCCCATTTTCCTAAAGGATATTTAATTTCCCTTTCAGACTATCTGCTCAATTCACCACATGACTTTGTGTACACTGTGATTTCAGAGCATGGTTGTAAAGCATAGAGTAAAAGAAATGCTAAGTATGCAGCTTTGCATACATTATACACTACATTAATATTTCCAGTGGATATATGACTGCCACTATTATGTTAAGTATTGAGGTTTTAGTGCTGCTTACTGATAATGCAGTACAGTTTTAAGAATCACAAAATAAAAGAGAAATGAGAAAGGAAAATAACAAAAAGAATATAAATAACACTTGGGAGTCATATGGACATTTAACTAGACATTCAATTTTTCGAACAATTCTGACATGGAAATTTTAGGAAAAACAGCACTTATTATTTCAGTAACATGGTGGGCCTGTGGGAGAAATGCAGTGATAACCCAAATAGGTCCTTTTCACTTTTCCAGGTTTTCACTTACATCAGTTTCTGTTAGCTGGTAAATTCGTTTCTGGTTGAACCAAAACAAATGGTGCAGTCCAGCTTCGTTTTTCAGTGCCACAACTCCAAACAATATATCTGGGATTGCCATGCCTGGGATTTCGTTAATTTCTGACCATGCACACCATAAGGTAAAAGTGGTTTGTCAATCTGAAGGGTAGAAGGTTAAAAGTTTAGATTAAATGCCAGTGGTCATGCTCAGAGGTGGTGCTGTACCCTGTCCTTTCTTTTGGAATAACTTGCAAAAGTACAGGATTTGAGAATCTGTTTATTCAAGAGTGTCTACATGGATCAGATGTTAACAGCTAGGATGAGGAGAATGGAGTCAGCTTTTCATTCAAATTAGCTTTCCACATTAAACGATAGCTTACATCTAAATGTGCACAGGCAACAGAACATAATCATTTACGGTGGAACAGAATAATTCAATGAGAAGCCATTTACTGATACTGCAAAAGCAGTCTGTGCTTACAAAGCACTGCAAATGCAGATAAAATTAATTTGCTGGTCAGTGCTAGAGACTGATATTGAAGAGTTGATATTGAAGTTAGGAAAAGAAATTTCTTTAATTCAAGGAGCTGGTCTGAGGTCTTAACAGTATGCTGGACTTTGTGACTTCTATAGGGGGTTTCTGTGTGCCCTCCTAGAATGCTTGAAAGGAGCTTTGAATGTGCCATAAAGGTTGTAAACTCAGGGGATTATTCTGTCATTAATCTTCCTTTTATCTTTGTTCTTGAGTGCCAGATGTTTTTTTTTCTTGAACAATGATGCTATGAGGGTCAGAAAGGAGGTGATCTGTTCGACAGACCTCAGTGTTTCAGGAATATAGTGATCTTACTTAATCTAGCATTGATTAGTGGGGAGGGTTCTTCCTTCCCCCAAAGTCAAAAAGGTCAACTTTCCATTGAGGATTTTGTTCAGTTTATGAATAAAATATCCAAATCCAGTACACTTAAAAAAAAAAAAAAAAAAAAAAAAAAAAAAAAAACTAAAATAAAATTGTTAATGCACCTTTTAAAACTGACAAACTAAATTTAAAGCAAAAACAAAAATGAAAAGCTAAATCAAAAGCAGAAACTTAATAAAAATGCAATCCTGATGGAATGTCCCTCAAATAAGCTCCTAAAGCAGAATATGGGCTCGTTTTTGGGAATAATGTGAACTGTTTCTGATGGTCCCTCTTAGGTATTCAAAAAAGCGCTTCAGCTGTCTGGGCCAAGGCTCAGGCGGGCCCCGTCGCCGAATTCTCCTGCCACGGTGCGTGAACCACCCCAAGGGCTGGCACATCTCTTTTGTTTGGAAAGACCGGTTCTGTTTTTTTTTTTTTTTTTTTCCCCACAAATTTTACCCTTGCATCTATACAAATCCCTCTTAATCAGATGTGCTTTGCCCCCAATTTGCCACTAGTGTCCCTTTTTCCACCAGACTTGCCCTCTTGATACTGAGCAACCTTAACTCACCCTCGATCCCAGAAATCCCCTTTCAGCAGAGAGCAAAACGGCCCTTCCCTCCCAGTGATCTTATTCAGCTAATATAGAGGAATGACTGAATTGAACCTATATCCTCTCTACCATAGATCCCCTGCTGAATATGAACGGTAGGAATGGTAGTCCAGCAGATTATGGAAGTTAACCCTGTTATTCCCATTAACTTTTCTGTGTCTGAAACAGAAAAATGTAACACATTTAATTTCATAACTTGGTAAATGTTTAGCGGCTGATAGTCACTAGGATAGTCCATATTAGCTATTCCTAATCAGCTAGTCTCTACCCACAAGTCAGGTGATTTGTGTAGTCAAAATGATTTTTTTACTATAACGGAAATTACCAAAGTTGCCTTCAATATTTGTTCAGATGAATTGCATAGTCACACTTTTTTGTCCTGCTTCTCTCTCTCTCTCTCTCTCTCTCTCTCTCTCTCTCTCTCTCTCTCTCTCTCTCTCTCTCTCTCTCTCTCTCTCTCATTCTCTCATTCTCCCCTCATCACCCTCCTCTACTCCTTCTGATGTGTTCCATTGTCTGCCTCTGTGTGCACAGGTTTCTGAAGGCTCTGAGCTTTGCATCTTTGGATAAGGAGGATCTGTTAAGCCCCATCAGTCAGACCACTCTGCAGCGCTCATCCTCTGTACGCTCCATGGTGTCCAGTGCGACCTTTGGAAGTTCAGATGATTACATTGGTCTTGCTCTCCCTATGGACATCAATAATATGTTCCAAGTACTCACATTTTTCTTTTTTTTGCTGTCTTGTCCTTTATATTGTCTGCTTTAAGTTTCAGTTTAAAAAAAAAAAAAAAAAAAAACTGCATGGTAGATGCTAATCTGGAATGTGCTGTGCTGATGTTTTGTTTCTGTACTGATTTAAAAAAAAAAAAAACAGATAAAAGAGACTCCATATTTCCAGAAGAGGACGAGTCCACCCTCAGAGGACAGATCGGCAAAGTTCTTCTCTGGAGACTCTGATGGTGAAAACACATTAAGGCACATATCTGATCACATAGATCTACATAAATATGATGTAAATATCCATCTGAATGTTGCTCACTTTTCTGACAGGTCCCAGTGAGGGCTCACGGCATGGTATCCTGAAGTCTCAGCTGAGTATCACAGAGCTGATGGCAGCAAGCAGGGTGGACCAGCAGCAGCTGCTGGGCTCAGAGGAGACTGGCTTACAGGAGCACACTGAGGAGAACTGCCTCTACTGTGTGGGCTGCAAGGTGCTGGGCTGCAACACGCACACCCCAACACAGAGCCGGCCAGGTGAGCCACATGATCTGCTTGATTCTCTTGATTTTCCAGCTCCACTTTCAGTTTTACGCAACCACTTTAGTCGTGATAGGCTTTGATACTATTTCTTGTTAACAGATTGGAACTGCAGACATGGGTTTCAGTTCTCATACTCTAAATTTGTGTTTCTTATTCTCTTCCTCTTATTTCCAGACTATGCCGATGCTCCATATTCTGAGTGGTGCAGCCAGCCCATGCACAACCACCTTGAGGTAATGCCCCAGTCCAAGTTCTCAGGGGTGTCTGGATGCAGTGATGCTGTGTCCCAGGGCTCTGCTGGGAGCACCCGCAGTACAGAGCTGGTTTTAGGTATGAACAAACAGGTGCTAAAGATGCTATGTTTGGTGATACTGTATTGATTCTCAAAAAGCACAGTATCAATTCTTAATTAATAGTTCACATGCAGATTCGTAGCAGACTGTTTTACTCCTGACCGCTAGATGACAGTATTGTAATCTGTCTTCAGCCATTAGACTGTTCTGCTCCAAGGCCAACAAGTAGTGTAAAAAGCTGACATTCGCTTCCTGTTCACCATCTTTGGTTCGAATTTTTCTGTTTCACCTTAAATTGGCTGCCTTGTGTCCTGCCTCATTCACAAAGCACTCAAACAAAAACACTTAACAAAAGCTAAAACACTTAACAAAAGTTGTACATGAATTGGGGCTTAAAAGGATGATATATGTAAATTTGTTGGTTTTCATAACAACAAAAACTTAAAAACTGACTGTTTTTGCAGTCTAGTTTGAATGTGTGGACAAGTAGGGAAATGGTGCTTTTTGAAACTTTATCAGTATTTACACACTTCATTGGCATCGTGTTTAAACCAAAAACTCTAAATATCATCTGACTGTTTTACTGTCATCAACTTCTGTGCAATGGCAAGAAGTATGTTACTGTGGAACATAGGAAATACTAAACTTGAGAATGTGATATGGACTTCAGGCGTTAAGACCATTCCAGAAGATGCTCCAGCTTGCAGAGTCCTGCTGCGAAAAGAGGTGCTCCGTCTGGTCATCAACCTTAGCTCATCAGTAGGAACCAAGGGCCATGAGACTGGACTGCTCACGTAAGATGAGATACTAAGTAGCAATTATGCTACTGATGGCCAAAGATCAGTTTTAATCCTCTTTTTCAAATTCTCTAACTCTGCAGGATCAAGGAAAAGTTCCCTTATGCGTTTGATGACATCTGCCTGTACTCTGAAGTTTCTCACCTGCTGGCTCACTGCATGTTCAGACTAGCTTCTCGACGCTTCATCCAGGAGCTGTTCCAAGATGTTCAGTTTAGTCCGGTAATGCTTCCTTTGACCTTTTAATCTTGACCTGATTTTTTTTTTTTTGATTATTATTTTGGTTACTATTTTTCATGATACTTTCATTTTTTCACAGCTTTTTGAGGAGGCTGAAAGCATCCTGTCAATGCCGCCAAAGTCTACCACTGTAGATCCTGCACCAGAATCTTGATTTACTCAAGTTCTACAGCTTCAGCTTGCTGTTCGCCTCCTCTTCTTCACCCAGTACCCCTATTCATTCCACTGGCCTGGCCCTGAATTTAGGAAGATGGAGGCATTAAGAGGTAATATGAGGATATGGAACAGGCACAGGGTGAACAGCAAAGACAAAATATGGACAGCTGTTGCTGAATGTGTATGAAGAAATCGGTACGGCATGTTAAGGAAACAGGATTGACGAACTTTCTGCCTGAACAAAAAGCCTGAAATCAAGACTGGAATCTCTTTAAAGCCCTGTCAATGGAAGATGTAACCAAAATATAGTGTTTGACCCACCGTAAAAAGCACTGACAATACGGTGTAATAAAATTTAGAAGCTGAACTATAAAAGAAAGAAAAATAATATCGCATCTTGAAAGAAGAAATGCTGAAAGAATACAAGATGCTGGTTATGTTCCTATATCAGTTCTGCACAGTTGTGATTGTCCTTAACTAGGGGCCAATGCAAACAGACTGAAACAACTCAAGCATGTTTTCTAACTCTTCCCTCAGTGGATACTTCAGCTTTGATTTTAACACTACAAGATTCCAGTGGTTTGTATCAGATCTCTCTGTCACTAATTTCATTCATGTGTATAAAGAAATAAGCAGTGAGCCTGTAATTGAAGCATTCATTGAAAACAAGTGTAAGACACCCAAATGTAAGACAATCATCAATTAGTAGTCCAACTGACTGGCATGGATTAATGTTCTAAAACGTGCCCTTGATGAGGTTTTTGTCTAATACATTTGAACAAGATGAATAAATACAGAGGCTCAAGTTAGAAAACCTGTTTATGGTGAAATGTGTTCATCAAAGCCATGGTCAGGATGGTTTTAGGGCTGATTAGATGTCAAATGGTTCCTTTAATCTGCTCAGACTACATACAGTGAACTGTACCATCTTGTTTCTCCTATCAGAAGTATGAAAAATATGCAGTAATGAGAGTTGATCATCCTGACTGGGACTTTATGTACTTAGATTTTTTGGCCCTATTTCTTGCTCTTTATTTTCAGTTGTGTCTATATTGACAAAATACATTTTGTAAGACTTTGCCACTTCTGCAAAAAACAGTGTCCTCACCACTTCCCTACAACAGGCTAGTATCAACACTGAGAATCTTACCTACTTTACCAACTGAACTGTCTGGTCCTAAATATTCATAAAAATGTACGTAGTATATTTATGAATATTAGAATGTTGACAGTTACATTGAAAAGTTGGAACTGTCCTGTTGCAGGAAAATGTTGTAGAATGAGACTTTATGAAAATGGACAGGAGGAGAGGCTTGGTTCACCAAGAAAAATTCACACTATCCCCCTTCACTCCAAAATCACTATTTTCAGTCCCTGAGTTTTGCGTCTTTAGTTTAGAAGTGGAGCTGCATGGCTAATGTAGTTAACATGTAATGGAAATCATTTAGGCAATGCAGATTTCTGTTATAACTTTGCAGCTCCAGTGCGAAAACAATGAAACAAGTCAAATGTGAGACACCAAACAAGTTTTAGTTGATCAACTACGATTGGTGTAAGACATAAAAGTTTGTTACTTCCAGTTATGTTTGATTTTTCCGGTTAACAATTCCTTCTACATCTGGATGGCAAACCCCCAGAATGATTTGGTTTGAAAATGATATCCTTTTAAATGTAAAGGAGCTTTAAATGGGTGAATATCATTCCACAAATTTCAGTTTATAGTGTCTTATGATTAGATAATTGTCTTAATATTTATCAGACATCAACCATAAACCTTCAAAAGGTTCCTGACCAGAAAATGGCTTTTTGTTTCACCTTCAGCAGAGCTTTTGAAAAATGCATGATATTTATTGGCTCAGAGCTGCTGGACAAAAACTTCATCAAGCTGCTTTAAGTGAGTCTTGCCAAGGTGCAAATTTCATCATTCGCGATTCAATTGTCATCTTCATGAAATCGACTTGCTTCTTCTCGTTGTAGCATATTTGTAACCATAACATTAAACTGACAGGAAATTATTAGAGTGTAGAATGTGGAGTAGTGAGGGGAAAATAAGCATTTGTGCCTTTTTCTTCATATCATAATAAGTTTCCCAAAAACTTTGAAATCGCATTTTGAATATCTCATAGCACTCCTCAAATGTAGCAAAAAAAGCAAAACATTAAGTATAAAATTATTGACTATAAGTTTGGAGCTTTAGTGTATTATTCTGGCTGTTATTATTTCATCAGGCTGCCAGAAACCGCTGACAAGCACCCATTTTTAAAAGAGTAAGCTAGTACTGCATAGTGTGATATGATTGCTGTGTCAGCCTGATTTCCTTCTAGAAACATGAATTCTTTTAATCAGAACCCATTTCTAGCTTGCAGTGGTCTAAGTTGGCACTAAGGCAGATTTTATTCAACAGGATTTATTTTTTACAGATGTGGTCAAATTATAGCCTTTACATAATGGCCATTACATAACAAAGACACAACCATGCTTTACTCTCTCAGATTTAGTTTCAGTGGAGCGCTGCATGCAGCCTTCTTGGTTGTGATGAAGCCACGACAATGCCTTTCGTCCGCTCAGTTCCTCATTCTAGTCTTGGAGCGGTTCATTAGTTGTTCATCAGATAAAGGCTGATTGCTAACACGGTTCCACCTTGTTCTCTCAATGAGTGCATGGTCCGTATCTGAATAATTTTATGCAATGTGCCTGTTGATTCCAAATAAATTATTTTGGTATTGTAATTGGTTTTATTGAAATAGAACGATGACATTGTTTGCTTCGTTTTGGCTGGACCAGTCATGCTATTTAGGCAACTTTAATTATTTTGCCTTATTTTTTGGATTAGCTTTAATCCTGTTAGACTTAATGAACTTGTCAAGGCTTCTTTTTTATTTATTATAGATTCTAATAAATCAGCCTCTTTGTCTGCCTTGGATTTTCCCTGAAACATCAGGTTTTTATCATTTTTGAAGTGTGTGCATTGTAACGTAAGTTATGACTCTTAAATCGCCGGCAATAATAACAGTCCTTCCTTGTGTGGTTTTGCATATGTGTTCTTTTGTTTTTTTTTTGTTTTTTTTAAATAATTGATTTTATTCCTATTGGCTGCCTCATGAGATGGATGAGCTGATTTGGAGCCGGACAGATAAAGAGCATGTAGATATGGAGGATCCTCTCCTTTTTTTTTTTTTTGTTTTCCCTCACACTGAAAATAGAAACTGTGTATGGATTGTTAACGTTCTAGAAAGTGGCCCCCTTATAAAGTATTGTAGCCGGAGGATGTGCTTGTGAAAGCAGCATTTTAAGTTGGTTTAAAATAAGGAACGTCTGAACTGATTCGCTTAAAATGTTATTTCCCCTTTATCAGTGTTGACAAAAAACCAGTGTTACGTTCTCTTCCCTTGACTGTGATGCTGGTACTTACTGCATGAGACATTTTTGAGCGTGTTTTTGCGCTGGTGGTTAAAGTGCCAGAGAATACAAGATACTAAATTATAGCCAATATTTAGCCTTTAATTTCTGGGGCCGGATTCTGAATATGTTGCAAGGGTTTTTCCTCCATTGCTCCTGGTGGAGGAAATGGTGAAAATGTTTTTTTTTTATTTTATTTTATTTTAATGTACATTTGTGTCATGTAAAACAAAAATGATGCACCTTCCATTCTTTTCTCTGAAGTGCACTCATGATTTTGCAGAGCACTGTATTAAATTTATTAAGCACCATTTAATATTAAGATTGCAGAAATGGATGCAAGAAGTGTTATTTATATTTTTCCTTAAGGAAAAAAAAAACATCTCTCAGAAAGCTGTACATACTTGTAATGTTACCTTTTCCCTAATTGTGGTCTCCCTTGTATAGTTCAGTGTTTGTTTTGGGCATTAGCAAAGAGCCTTGAGAAACAATCTTATGAAAAGGATGCATTGTTAATAAAATATACGTGAAATTCATTGACTCATCTGTCAATCGTTTACTGAGACGCTGTAAGTGACTATATTACTGCTGAATGTGTTATTACTCACTTTTATTGAAAGCCTTTGTTTTTAGTCTGTGTCACATTTAAAAAGGTCAACCCTGTGTTTGTCATTTACAGCCCCTGTGAAAATGAAATATATTGGATAGAAAAGTAGATTGATTGATATATATATATAATATTGATATATATAAGCTTGTAGCGCCTGTCCTCTGTTGAATCTGGAAGTGTGTGTCAAGTAATGGGTTTTCATGGCTGAACAGCTGCACATAAACCTAAGATAAAAATGCACAATGCCAAGCATTGGCTGGAGTGGTGTAAAGCACCTCACCACTGAACTCTGGAGCAGTCGAAACATGTTCTCTAAAGTGATGAGTAACGCTTCACTATCTGGCAGTCTGATCGACGAGTCTGGGTTCGGTGGATGCCAGGAGAACATTACCTGCCTGAATGCACAGTGCTCACACTAAAGTTGGAGGACCCTGTTTTTCAGGGTTTGGTTGTGGCAAGCCTTCTGAGAAGAGTGGAGGTTGTTATAGGTCCTAAGGAGGGACCAATTCCATATTAATGGACATGGCTTTCAAATGAGATGTTCAACAAGCTCATATGAGTGTGATGTTAAAGGTGTCCACTTTTGGCCTCAGAGATGGATGGATAGAGAGAAAATAGGTAAAAAGACAGAAAAAGCAGGTAGGTGGATGGAGGGATACATAGAAAAATTGATGGACAGATTGTATTGGTCCCCAAAGGGAAAGTTGGGGTTATTGTAATGGGTAAGTGAATATAAAGGGATTCTGGTCCTATAGTATCAGTATGTTACTATTTTGAGGAGGAACACCATGGTGTAGGGTGAGATCTACAAACTACAGTAATGTGTGTAACATTACAAACTCAGAGCCTGGTGAATGCAATAGTGAAACTTGCCTGTTTTAATAGCGCATATTAGGACGTGTTGACCAATCAATCAGGACTGCATTAGTTTCTTTTTCCGTGGAAGAACGCGTCTTCCAGTATGAACCTCCTCCCGCTGTGTCACTCCCAGTTCTCCGTGTGAACACTCTTCTCACCCGAACACCAGGAAGGTCTGTACCGCACGTCTTTGCATTTCACTCTGCATGTCTTTGTTTTTAACTGTGGTAAGAGGAAAATCGAAGAACGTCTCATCAGCCCGCTGAAGAGGAGAACCGGGGCGTTCGTTGGGTGTGAACATACTTTGCTCTAAACTACGTTTTCACACTTTTTTTTTGCCGTTTTCATTTAAAAGTATTATTAAAATATTATCAAGGCTCATTTTTCGTGAAATTTTACTACACCTAGGTGACAATAAATAAATAATTAAATAAATAAACAAATAAATAAACGATAATATCGTTATTAATCAGAAATGCCAATAAACTCACAATTACAATGCAGTTGCATAAAGACATGTAATGTGTCCACAGTTCTTTCTATTTGCAGTGGTGGACAGTAACTAAGTAAATGTAATTCGTTACTGTACTTAAGTAGTTTTTTCGTGTATCTGTACTTAAGTGTTTCCATTTTGGGCGACTTTTTACTTTCACTCCACTACATTTCAAACTCAAGTATCTGACTTTTTACTCCACTACACTTTGAGAAATCTGTCGTTCCTTTTGGTTTTTGTGTGTGTAAAAACATAACATGTCAAAACAAAAGGAGCGCAAAGCAAGAACACCAATCAGGGCACAGCGGTCACTTTGTTCTGAGCTTGTTTTGACCTGTTGGTCACAGCGGTCACTTTGTTCTGAGCTTGTTTTGACCTGATGGTCACAGCGGTCACTTTGTTCTGAGCTTGTTTTGACCTGTTGGTCACAGCGGTCACTCTGTTCTGAGCTTGTTTTGACCTGTTGGTCATACCGACCCAGTGCAGCACACGGTTCACCGTCAGCGCAGCAGTGTAAAAATTTGGGAGCACATAAGTCTAAATGATGAACTAACCTAACTTTGTGTAAATAGAACACAATATAGAAATATGTCCACATATGCAGTCGTGACTGGCGTGTTTCTTTTTATCTGAATTCATACAAACACTTTGATTTTATAGTAAATTAGTTTGTTTTAGTTTATGTTTATGAACAGAGACCTACAGATCAACACAGTAAAGGAAAACTTATTTGTGATCCTGAGTTTAAAGCCAGTTTTTATTCAGCTTGTAACTAATTTATAAAGTAATCTTAAACTGAAACTTTGCTTGTTTGTAAAAGTGATTTCAGAGCCACTCGGTTCTCCCTGATGGAAACTGTTTACCTTCAGTGTTTTGTGCTTATGATCATTTTAATAGACGTCACTAATTAATGACGTTCTATTAAAAGACTGGTTTACCAAGAGAGACACTGGAGGATTTTCACCTAAAATGAGTTCATGAAGTGAGTCTTGTTATAAAAATGATAACAGGACATCAGAGCCATAATTAATCTTTTAGTACTTTTACTTTTGATACTTAAGTAAATTTGAAGCCAAATACTTTTGTTCTTTTACTCAAGTTGAGGTCTAGAGTAAGGACTTCTACTTTTACTGGAGTAATATTTTACCTTGGGTATCTCCACTCATGATTTGTGTACTTCGTCCACATCTGTCTATTTGTAGAGCCAGGTCTGGTATTAATATACAGTCTAATCTCAAGCACAAAAATCATAATTAACAGCTTGGCTTGATTAAATTTCCATTTGTGAATGTAAGAATGTGCTGATATTGTAATTAATAATATAACTGTTTTACTTGATCTTGAAACATTAAAACCAAACAAAATCGTTTCAAGGCACAGAGAAAAACCAGCTAAAAATCTGGCCTAATCACGGTGCCAAAATTAATGAAGTAAGGTTTTGAGGTGTATATTGCAAAAGAGCTGTTTGAATTAAGATCTTTTTCAAATTTAGTAGGCGAGTTATGTTGTAGCTTCCCGCTACTGGAGAGAAGGGTGACCGGTCAGCTTGCAGAGCCGTAGATTTACACCCGCAGCTTCACCATGTAAAGATAAGATAAGATAAGATAATCCTTTATTAGTCCCACACCAGGGAAATTCACAGTATTACAGCAGCAGCAGAGTAACAGGAGTAAGGCACTCAGTAGTAGAAACGGGAAACAGTATAAACCTTATCAACATTATAAATAATAAAAATTAAAGCTTAATCTCTAGACTATTTACAACAAAATAAGGATAATAATAAAATAAAATAAAATAAGAGTTGCATAGGAATCTGTATTGCACTTAGCATATTGCACAATGAAAAATGTTTGCATTCTGAATGTAAGTGTATATTTATGTGTGTGTGGTCTACTGGGAGCAGTGCTGGTTGTACAGTCTCACAGCAGCAGGAAGGAAGGACCTGCGATAGCGCTCCTTCACACACTTGGGGTGAAGGAGCCGGTCACTGAAGGAACTGCCCAGTGCTGCCAGAGTCTCATGCATGGGGTGGGAGTCGTTCTCCAGCATGGATGCTAGCTTGTTCAGCATCCTCCTTTCTCCCACCGCCTGCACTGGGTCTAGAGGAGTCCCTAGAACCGAGCCAGCCCTCCTGATCAGTTTGTCCAGTTTCTTCCTGTCTGCAGTGGAGATGCTGCCGCCCCAGCAGACCACTCCATAGAAGATGGCTGATGCCACCACTGTGTCGAAAAAGGTCCTCAGGAGTGGCCCCTGCACTCCAAGTGACCTCAGTCTCCTGAGCAGGTAGAGTCTGCTCTGTCCCTTCCTGTAAAGTGCAGCTGTGTTGTCTGACCAGTCCAGTTTACAGTTAAGGTGCACACCCAGGTACTTATAAGAGTCCACTCTTTCAATGTCTGTTCCCTGGATGTTCACTGCTGGAGGGGGATGTGTGCGCCTGCGGAAATCCACCACCAGTTCTTTGGTCTTCCCTGCATTGATCTGTAGGTGATTCCGCAGACACCAGTCCACAAAGTCCTGAATCAGTTCTCTGTACTCTCTGTCGTCATCATTTGCGATGCGGCCGACGATCGCTGAGTCATCAGAGAACTTCAGAACTACAGACCACCATGTCGGACACACAGTCCATTGTCCTCACATACTGTGGACGGTTGGTGAGGTAGTCCAGGATCCAGTGTGTTAGGTGATGGCCCACCCCTGCCTGTTCCAGCTTGTCCTTCAGGAGCCCAGGCTGTATGGTGTTGAAAGCACCAGAGAAATCAAAGAACATGATTCTCACAGTGCCCCCAGGCTTCTCCAGGTGAGAAAGAGCTCCATGCAGCAGGTAGATGATGGCATCATCCACCCCGATGCCAGGTTGGTAGGCAAACTGAAGTGGGTCCATTGATGAGCTCACCATAGTGCGGAGAAACAAAGTCGTTATAGCAGCACTGAGCGTTAACATTCATATTTCAGCCAGTGGCCGATTGAACGTCTCTGATGTAAACAGTGAATATGTGCTGGTCGTATGTGTCGCCATGCATATCAGCATTCAGGAAGAGATATCGTTGCTAGTATATGAATCCATCACTGGTAAATCATAAGCAAGAACATATTACAAAACCACCAGACACCAAAAAAACACTTAGCTAACGGGTTGTGTTTTTCAGCAGGGATACGTTCAAAAACTAAAGCTTCTATTATACTCAGTTTAAACCTGCTTGAGGTAACGTTTTATTCCTGCACATGTAATGTGTGTAGCTTAGCAGTTTCACATAAATAACTACCATGTATTAGCTTACCCAGGCTACATAAGCTGTAATTTGTGTGATATTTACCCTGTGAATCTTTATATGAATTCAAACCAAAGTTTGTTTTAGCCTAAAGCTTAGAATATAACGTAAATCTAACACAAATTTATCACACAGTTATTGGAAATCCACATAAAACAACTGAAATATCGTTTAGCTTAACACTCCCTAAGAAAAACCATAACAAGTGTCGGCGCATGCGCTGATTGCCACTGGCTTGAACCTACTGGAGTGAAACCGCTGGCATGAACCCCTGCGGCTCTGCAGCTCTGCAGACAGATTTGGGGGAGCCTACTGACCGCGGACACACGGGAGGGGTGACCATGCGCGTAGGCACCGGATTAGAGGGTGTTAAACATGTAAATACATTGTTGTTGTTAGTGAGGACATGATTAGATATGTTACATGTGTGGTGTTGTGCTGGGTTATGGGGTGCAGCTTTGGTCCTAATCGTCATGTAGAGGTTTACGGCTGTGTATGACCTGCCTGCTGCCCCAGCTGCTGTGTTCAGTAAAAGAGCATTCGTTTGGCGCTTGGTCAATACCAAACTATGACACTTTTGAGTAAAATTACTTTGTGAGCTTAGTTGTTAGCTTTATCTTTAATCATAAGATAACAATAATCAAGATAACTGAAACTGATAGTTTCTAGTTGGTGCTTGCCTAGAGACGGTGTAGACAGCATGCGATTCAGTTTAGCAAAATACAAGCAGTATTTATTTTCTTTCTCAGTAAATTCCCTTTGTGGTTTCTAACAGATCATTTCCCATGCAGGCGTAGATCCGTGTGAATCGTTCTGTTCCTGTGTGTCATCATGGCCTCTTCAGATTTCTGGCCTCTGTGTGCATTACTGTCTTTGGCAGTAGTGCAGGGGAAACAGTATGGTGAGTTGACTAATCGCATCCAGACGCAGACTTTATTCCCTCCAGAGTTAGAGGCACTAGGGACGGGCCTACCAATACCACAGATTTTCTATTCAGTCCAATAACAACAAGGCTAATATTCTGATACTGGTACTCCTAAAAGATCTTCTTGTGCACATAACAGAGATATTCTTTGTGAAATGTGGACCAGAAATTGATCCTCAAATAGAAACTTGATTAATTACCCACTCTAAGTTGGCACCCATGGTAAACATGAGCAAACAAAGACTGTATCTGGTCTTTGTTATTTCTCAGTCGGAAAATGTGCTGTAAAAACTGAGATACAATGATTCAAACCTATAAAATAAAATAAAAACATTAATTCACTTAACAAATGCCAAAATACCCTGTTCTTAGCTTTTTTGCTTAATAAATTGAGGTGTTTTGAAAGTTTAGTGCAAATCAAATAGGAATTTCTTTGTGATTTTACCAGTGTAAGATAGTAAATGTGGACATCAAAAAAGCCTAAATAAACAGACTGTTATTGAGTATTAACTCCATCCCTTGGCTGTCTGTGTCTGCAGGAGGAGCTGAGGGAAAAGCATTTCCTGTCCAACAAATGTATTTGCTTCTTTTGTTAATACTTTATTAGCCTAATAACTCATAAAACAGACAGAAGCCTGATTTTTTTAGCATCAATATTTTCAAGATTTTCAAGTAGAAGTGTAAAGTATGAATACTTCATTATTGATCTACCCCTAATTGACACCTTTGGTAAAGTGAGCAAGGATTTGTTGTTTATAAGTTTGAACTTGCACTGTGGCTATGTGAGAAATTTAATCTATAAAATGATTAAAAACAATTCACATATAAGTACAGAAAAATCAGGCTGGTATTACAAACTTTAATATATATATTAAAAAACAACTTTATTTCTAGAGCTTTTTCACACATGACAGCTCAAATTTCTATATGGACAGACAATAATATTTATGATGGAAGAAATCAAAGTTTGATTTTCTTCTATTATAGTTACTGTTCACTGACAGCAATATAAGAAAAAAATCAAATAACACTTTATTAATTTAAAATCACATAGGAAATCACTTAGATCAAATTAAACAGATAAATGCAAGAGACATAGAATTTTACTTGTGAGCCAAAGAAAGAGATGTTTTCAAAGAGTTCTTAAAAGTTTGTATATGAAGGTTGGGTATCTAATGAAAGATGGAATTATACAGTTTAGAAGTATGATAACAGAAAAGCTGTAGAGGATGTGCTGTTTTCTTAGGAAGTCCAGTAAGAAGAACATTACAGTGATCAACTCTGCTTGTAACAAATGCATGAACATGTTTCTCTGCATCACTCTGACATAGAAAAGGCTGAACTTTGGTAAGATTTCTCAAACAATGAAAAGCTACTTTGCATGCACAATAAAACAGCTCAGATTACAGCTAGGTTTCCTACTTCAGGGTTGATGTATGAGGCATAAGAGCCTAGTTTCTCACAAAGCAAATTCTCTGAATTTTAGTGCTATAGATCACTATTGCAGTTTTTATATTGATTAAGCTTTAGAAAATTGTGTGACATCTACTGAGATATCTGTGACACACAACAGACAAACAGCTTTTGATAACCTTTTTGTGCTTATATTTGCCATGTTTGCCAGTAATTCTGGAGGGAAATGTGTTTGAAAAGTAAGCCTAAGACATTACAAACCTTTTTTTGTTGGTCTGAGTTCACTTTTTGTACTTAAAGTTTCATGTATAGACAATAAGGTCTGATTCAGCATTGTTTGTGGAATCCTTTTGACAGCGCTCCCACTACCTGTCCCTGAGATAGTGAGAGTATATTCAGATGGAAATGACATACATGATTTTGGTGTCTGGAAGATGAATGTTGAATGGAGGGATAATTTCCCCGTTGGCAACAAACCAGAGCCAGTCACTTATGACGTAGAGATCTTCCATACTGAGCAGATGCGACTTGTACATAAGGTAAGTGGCAGGTTTTTTTTATTTGTGATTTAAGAGCTAACCGACTAGTTGGCTACATTCCATGCAGACCTCAATGTGATTAAAACCATACTGTTGTTGTCATAACAAAACCTTGTATCTCTGTTTTTGTTTTTTTATTATTCTTTTCTTTTGCACAGTAACAAAACATCAGCTGCCATTACATTGTGTACAAAATATAATGACTAAATTACCAAGAAAAAGGTCTTAAATGACTTGAGATAAAGTATTGTTACATTAACATTATAAAGAGTTAAGAATATTTTTCTTTCTCATGTAAATTTATCATTTTGGACCACATGGTTATGGAACATTTTTTATGATGCCTGAATTAGGAGACAATAGAAGACCCAATGGGCACTCATCGGTGGAGCTGGACTTCACCCTTACCTCTCCAGTGTACCTCACATTCAGTCAGACTGCGCACCAGACACCAGAGTCACACCAGCGAATGGACACCCTTATACACTTTAAAAGGTGCATGTTCATTGTTGACAAATTTATAAATCATCAGTTATTAAGGATGCACTGATATGGGAATGTGGGCCAATGTTGATACAGATAAACATAACATGTTTGTCTGTATGATATATTCAGTAAAATGAATAAAATGCAGATGTTTTAGCGCGGTAACCCAGAGTCACCTAAACATTCTGCTTTTCCAAAGTATGATAAATACATCATCAAATATCTATTTAACATATTGACATATCTGCCTGATGCCAGTAATTTTTTAAGCAATTAATACTAATACTGATATGATTGCGATGGCATCATTTTAAAGCTAAAGACAGTAAGATAATGAAGTATGCCTGTGGCTTTGTTCAAGTCTAGGCATAATCATTGTAAAACTACTGCAGTTTTATTGATGGAACTGTATGTAGAAATGCAGCGATATAATGGGCATTATTCCATCTCACCCTGCAGGAAAAGACATAGATGATTCTTCTGAGAGTAACATATATCCTCAAGATTACGTCGCACGAGTTGGTGAAGGTATTGTATTCTGCTGTATATTAAAGAAGCAGAGCCATGCGGGATTCAGTCCTCCTCCTTTTACCATCCAGATTAGCAACAGGACATACATCACAGAGCCTGTTCGCCATGATGACGTCTCTTCGGTATCTGGCTTTGATATACTTTGTGATTACACAGGCGCTACATACTTCATCGGCTGTAAGTACAAGCAAACACTATCAGGTTCATTTCACTTTCTTAAAAGTAGCAAAAGGGATAGTCCTCATGTTTTCGCTTTATTCTGGTCCTCAGATTAATTTTGCATTCCCTCAAAAGTAAACCCTTTGTGCATAGTGGCCATTGTACCATTTTTAATATCTTGACAACAACTTGTTGCTCATCAGAACATGAGCTGATTGGTCCAGATAAAACAATGGTGCTTAGTGTCAGTGTGATTCAATGCCAAACTGAATTCATGAATTCATGATTTGGATATCATTTGGATGTCATTTGGATATGAATTTGTTGACATCATACAAGAACAGTTGTATGTAGAATTATCACTGCTATTTAAAATGTTGTTAAAGGAGAGCTTCAGCCTTTTCCATTATGATTATGTGCTGCACTTGTGAGGTGGAGTTTTTATAGGCTTTTGTCTGATTACACATGGATACCAGAAAACCTCAGTGAAAATGAAACTAACTGGTGTTAGTTTCTAAACTGCTTTATTCTTCCAGCATGCACATGCACAGGCTCCAGGGCTTTAGCTCTTGCCCTTTTGCCCTCAGACTACATGTGCCCTCTTGTTTCACGTGTAATTGTGTTTTATTTGGCCATTCTTCAAAATCCGTTTCAGTACAGCTCCACTCATCCTCACCCTGGAAATAGAGTTCAGGGTTCCTTTGGGATGCATAAGATTCATGGATTTTGGCATATATGGCGCAGTACCGACCACCTATAGATATATCAGAAACTCCAATCTGCACACATCAGTATAACACTGCAAAGCCTGCCGAAAAAAGCACTGAGAATGTCTTTTCAAGAAAGCATCACATTGTGGTGTTTTTTTTTAACAACAACCATATGAAATTCTATGCAAAAGTTTTAACACCCCCAGACAAATGCTGTTTCGTTGATTTTCAAACCAAAAAGTTTCTCAACAGGGGACAAACTCAAATATTCTTTTTTATATTTATTTGCTGAATTTAACATCTTAGGAAAAAGTAAAACAAAAAATATAAATGTCACATAACTTTTCAACGGGCCATATTTTATGTTCTGTGCCCCCCCCCGCTCCCATTGAGCAAACAGACAGTAATTATGCATTAAAATGTGCTTAAGTGTGTTCTTGTATTTTGGATACAAGGGATCAAATTTCTGCTTAGGTGGCAACATTTTGGTATTTTTCCTTGCCACAGTAAAAACTCTCATCACTATTCACAATTCATGCTAAACCAGCCACCGCTAGTTACTCTGTAAATCCAGCAGAATATGTGATTAGCCACATTTGCTCTACCTCCACCCACTTTTTTGATCCTCTTTTGTATTGCACGGTCCTCCCTCAAAAACATATGCATGAAAGAAAAAATAAATCGTTTTTTCTATGCACACAATCAATCAACTGTGTGAAACTAGGCTCGTGCTCCGTTTTTTTATATAACGCAAGGGGTTTTCAGTTCTTTTCTAAGCACAGGGAAACATGCTGAAATTCTAGTCTGTGGTAATGTGACAGTATATCTGTGGGAGAGAGAGATTTAACTGTAAAATGCTGAAGCATTTTTTCAACTTTACATAATTGTCAGATCATTTGCTAAATATTATTTTGTGGGTGTTGATTTTAAATTGCTGATGTGCCTGACTGCTGCAGATGCCCCTGATGACCAGAATCTTACATGTGAGACAAGAGATCTCAATTCTGTGGAATGTCACTGGATCCCTGGGAAAACAGGCAAATCACGCATGTTTAATGTACAGTACAAAGTCAATGGAAGGTACACAGAGCTCTGCTAAGACCACCCACTCCACTCCTTATCTTATCAGAATGATGAGTTTTTGTAATATTTGATTACCTATTCCTTATTTTATGGTATTTCTGCCCTCTTGTGCACCTTTGTCATTTAGGAATTGTTCAGTTGATCGGTGTGTACTGGATGACAGCGTAGATAAGGGGGTGATGAATTGGACACTAATTGCCAAAAACAGCCTTGGCGAAAAGATGATCAGCGATGTAGCTGATCCAAAACACAGGGGTAAAGTATTTCACAAACACAATTATACCACTGATATTTGCAGTATATCTATATTCAATAATGTGATTAACCAAAACATGTTCTGGCTTTTCTGTAGTACGACTCAAAGCACCCACGATTACAAGTGCAGTTTTGGTTCATGCAAGGAATGCCACACTTGAATGGCAATGGGGTGAAAAGTCAAAATTGAACTCTTTCCCAATGATTTGCCAGGTGGAAGTGAATGGACACACTGTTCAGGTGAGTGTTTACTTTCTGATGAAGGGCTATTAATTTAATTATTTTTGTGTTATTAAGTGAAGATCAGATATCAGGCATCTTCTTAGTGAGATGATTATTTTAGCAATAGATCAATGTTCATGGATTCATCACAACAGCTGTAATGTCATTATATGTTTTAAGAGATTTTGCACATTTCTCATAAAGGAAACATTTAATGGATCTGGACTCAAGTCACTGGTCTTGACAGACCTGCAGCCCTTTACTGGATACTCAGCTCGTGTGCGGTGTGGCTCTTATGAACATTTTTATAAGTGGGGTGACTGGAGTAACCTCAACACCTTCTCTACCAAAGAAGACAGTAAGCATGCAAAACGTTTGTAGTATGTTCTAGTGAAAGTGTAGTGTCTATGTTTGTGATTCTGATGTGAATTATTGGTTTCATTGATATTTCATACAGGAGCAGAGTTGGTTCATGATTATTGGTGTTGCATTCTTCTTTATCTTGTTGTGTTTATACTGAATACAAAGTTTAAAATAGCTAAACTTCCACATAGAGCAAAAGCTAAATACTATTAATGCTACTTATACTCTTAATACTACTAAACCAGCCATTAGGGGTGTACTTCGTGTACCCAGCCCGGATAAATGGTGAGGGTTGCGTCAGGAAGGCCATCCGGCATAAAACTTGTGCCAAAACTATCATGCGGATCACATATATGATTGCCATACTGGTTCGGTCGAGGCCCGGGTTAACAACGACCGCCTCCAGTGCTGTTGACCAGCAGGGTGCCGGTGGAAATTGGACTACTGTAGGTCGAAGACCATCAAAGAGGAGAGGAGGAAGGCGGGTTAGAAGGCAGCGAGAGAGAAGGAAAGGCAGGAGTGTGGAGGTTAGAGTAGGGACTCTGATCATAGGGACAATGACTGGTAAAGGCAGAGAGCTTGCAGACATGATGGAGAGAAGGAAGGTAGATATTCTGTGTGTCCAGGAGACCAGATGGAAAGGAAGCAAGGCCAGGAACATTGGAGGTGGATTCAAACTGTTCTATCATGGTGTAGAGAGGAAGAGAAATGGAGTAGGGATAATCCTAAAGGAACAGCTTGGGAAAAGTGTTCTGGATGTAAAGAGAGTGTCAGACAGGATCATAAGCCTGAATTTGGAGGTTGATGGTGTAATTTTGAATGTGGTCAGTTCATATGCACCACAGGTTGGTTGTCAGTTAGAGGAGAAAGAGGAATTTTGGAGTAAGATGGATGAAGTGGTAGATGGTGTCCCTAGAGAGGAGAGATTGGTGATTGGTGCAGACTTCAATGGACATGTTGGTGAAGGGAACAGAGGGGATGAAGAGGTGCTGGGTATGTATGGTGTGAAAGACAGAAATGCGGAAGGTCAGATGGGTGTAGATTTTGCAAAGAGAATGGAAATGGCTGTGGTGAACACGTATTTTCAGAAGAGGGAAGAACACAGGGTGACATACAAGAGTGGAGGGAGGTGCACACAGGTGGATTATATCCTTAGCAGACGTTGGGAGTGACAAGGATGGACAAGATTAGAAATGAGCAGATCAGAGGGACAGTGAAGGTGGAACAGTTTGGAGATAAAGCCAGAGAGGCCAGGTTGAGATGGTTTGGACATGTGTTGAGGAGGAATAGTGGATATATTGGGCAAAGAATGTTGGAGATGGAGCTGCCGGGTAGAAGGAGAAGAGGTAGACCTCAGAGTACTTTATACTAATTTATAAAAACAATTCTTCACATTCATAATATGTAATGAGTTTTACACACAAGTCATTTACAAAAGTGTAGGTGCTCCGGTCATATTACATGTCTTGTTGATGAGTGAAAAGTTAACACATCCTCTACAGAGAACACAGTCCTGCACAGTTTAATGCACAGTTACTGTTTATCTTCTAAATATAACATAATGGGGAAATATAAAACAAAACAAACGCCATATTTAAGTTAGTTCCCTGTTGAGGGTGTGAGCTCATCCAGACACACTAAATAAAAATTATATTATAAAAAAAATAAAAGTGGAAATTAAGTGCTTGGCAGTGTTTTTAAGCAATGTTTATGACTACATAAATGTATTGTGAAAACCTTTTTGAAGTATTGTGATATTACATTTTGCTTTATATGTATATTTAAAGATATGTCTGTTTTTCCAAGCCATATCAATTTTGAGTCTAGTTTGTTTCTCCTCAGTTCCAGAAGCTGTAGATGTGTGGATGCAGATTCTTAATGGACACACTTATGTTGTATGGAAGGTAAGTGCACTTGATGATTTTTCCCTCTTATAACAATGTCAATTAAATCAACATCCATCGACAGCCTGAAATTTCATTTGAACTGCTCCACAGAGTTTAACTGTGAATCAGAGTCATGGGATTATTACAGGCTATGAGCTGCTTTTAGGAAGCGCCACAGACGTGACCAAAGAGCACATCAGCAAAGCCACAAATGAACACTGCCACAAAGTCAGCGCAAAGAGAGCAGAAGGAGATTATTTTATCTCCATGTCTGCCAAGAACTCTGCCGGTATCTCTCCTCCCTCCAAAATCACCATCCCTAACCTACAGTCAGGTACAAATTCAGATTTATACATATTACACACTTGCTTTGATTGTATGGAATCGGATGGCCACAAGCATTTTATTTACCTATTTATTTATTTATTTATTTATTTTACTTTGCAGATGGTGGTATTATCACTGATACCATCATAGGACATAACGATAGTTTTAGCATATCTTGGGATCCAAGACCCATTTCTAGCTGTGGCTATGTGGTGGACTGGTTTCCAACATACAGTACAGAGCAGTGTGATATAAAATGGATGAAGATCCCCTCTGGTGTCTCAGATGCCACACTTCACTCAGGTCAGTACTCAGGAAAATGTGGGAAAAAAAAAAAAATATATATATATATATATATATATATATATATATATATATGTATCTATATATATATATATATATATATATATATATATATATATATATATATATATATATATATGTGTATCTATATATATCAGTATATTGAAATGTCAAAATCTAGTATCTCTGAAATGCCAATTTTATAGCAAAGTGTAAAAGCATTTTTGGGTGATTTTGGATGATTTTTATTGTCCATTCATCATGAAATGTTCACAGAAATGTGAAGGTCTGGGCTCCAAAGTGGTGCTACCATGTAAGCACTGACTGTAATGTCAGGAGATGGTGAGTTTGATCCCTGGCGATGACACAGTCCAAGAGAGCATAATTTTTCTTGCTCTCTCTGCGTGGGTTTAATACCATCTCTCAGCATGATGGGCATCTATTAACTGCCATGACAGAGGTGACAGCAATCTCCTCAAAGTGTGCTGACCTGTCCAATGACGTAACATTAGTGGCAGTTCAGAAAGATGTAGAGGAAGCTGGGTATATTTGTAAAAAAACATGAAAGACAGCAGATGTCTTCTTATAGTGCAGATCCAATGAAAACGTTTTTTAATATTACAATGCTGGCTTCATTAAAAGATGTAATGCACATGTACAGTTGTATGAGAAGGTTTGGGCATCCCTCCATCAAATTACATATTTTTATTTTCAAAGTTAAAATAAATTAACACATCCTCTGCAGGGAATAAACTACTTTATTTACTTTGCACATGGTGGTATTATCACAAATACCATCATAGGACATAACGATAGTTTTAGCTTGTCTTGGGATCCAAGCCCCATTTCCAGATTTCCAGCTGTGGCTATGTGATGGACTGGTTTCCAACATGCAATACAGAGCAAACTTATAAATGGCATTTGGAGAGAGAAAAAAAAAAAAAAAAAAAAAAAAAATATATATATATATATATATACACACACACATACATATAAAATATGCCATACATTTTGCACAGGCTGCATTTTATGTTTAATTTCCCCCTAATATGTTAAGATTAGCATAAAATTAAAATATTCAATTCAATTCAATGTGCTGTCTGTAGAGACTTATTTTTACTTGGAAAATGTACAAAAACATAATTTTACTGGAGTGCCCAAACCTTTGCATATGTAATACTCAAGTAGTAGCAGTAGTCATTTTCAAGTTTAGATTATTTTGTACAGTTAACAATTGCATTGTATACCACATCTGGAGTACCAACTGAATAGTAACTGTAGCAGAAATACCAGATTTATAGCCGTTATAACTTCTTATCCTCATCCTGATAATCCACATTGTCATTTCTGGCCTCTGCAAATGTTTTATTTCACATACCTGCTTGTTCCATGTTACGACTACAGATTTTGAAAATGGGGTCAAGTACACTCTCTCAGTCTATGCGTGCACTTCAGGAGCCCCCCAGCTACTGCAGAGAAGAGAAGGCTATGTGAAAGAGCTGGGTAAGCAGTCAATGTTCCCTTATATTTTAACCTTGACTGGACATGGTGCTTCCTGTTTTTGTCAGTATGGCAGACTTTGTTAGATGATGCATGTTGATTAAAGAGGAAGCAAAGGAAGTTGTTCAGACTTGTATAATTTTGTACAAAAGGCTGTTTGAATCTTGCAGTTCTATATTATGATCTCCTGAGTATTGGACATACAAACCCTTTCATTCCATAAAACTGGACTATTGTTCATCATGACTCAGGATAAGTTTCCAAGTAAATATACAATCTTAAAAGGCCGTCGAAGAACCACTTTTGGTTCCCTAAAAAGTTTTCAGTAGATGATTGTGTAAATGTGATGTGTGAATGTGACCTTATTTCAAAGAAACTAAAGTGTAACTGAAGGTTCCTCCTAGAGCTGTCTGACCCATGAATCTTTTTAGGAACCCTTATTTTCAGTGATAGGAAGTGTTGTAAATACAGTGATGATTTGTCTTGGCAGCACATTCCTCTCTATTCTATACTTGAGCTCTTTATTTTGTGTTTGCTTTCCCCATCATTTTTGTCTGGTCTCTGCCTTCACTCTTCTGTTGTCAGTCCCATCAGGGAGGGTTCGCAGTCTAAAAGCAAAGCAGTATGGCATGAATGTTGAGCTTTCCTGGGAAGACATGATTGAAGAAGAGAAGAAGGGCTTTTTATTGGGATATATTGTATCCTACAAGCATCCCAATGACGATCAAAATGAAGGTATGTTTAGTTTACCTTTTATTCTTTAAAACTGATTTCCATACACAGAATAAGTATTACATTTCTATGAGGCATATGTTGGATATATTGTTTGTGTTGTTTACACAGAATGTGTTATATTTTATCTCTCTATTAGAGACACTGATTGTAGGCCCCAGTGTTCGAATGCATGCGCTGTCAAATCTTCATCCTGGTTACTATACATTTACGGTGAAGGCCTTTACATCTGTAGGACAGGGTCCTGGATCTGATATCACTCTCTCAGTGGATCAGCAGGGTATGTTTGCAAAGTTTTTACCTTTTTATAGTGCTTATTTTTTTACTGTGTGCATTGGCCTACTACATAGAGTACAATCTTCTAATAAGAGGCATTTCATAGAAGATGAATCAGGGATAACCATGATATGTGTGACTGTAAAAATAACACTTCTGAACACTGCAGTTTACACATGGGTGCTCAGCGTTCTCACAGCTTTTTCTTACATTTGCCTCTGTCATTACCATCATCGTCCTTTACTGTGGCATGAGAGAATGGTATGGAACCTTTTCTAATATTTTAGTGCTTTGTAATCCAGTGTGAAAACTTCATAATTGTGATCTGTTTATTGAAACCTGATTTTCCACTGCTCTTTGCTACTATGGATAAATTCCAACGGGTTAAAGTCAAAAGTGTATTCAGATGCTAAGCATGTGCTCGCAGAAAAATGGTTTACACAAATGAGCACTCAGTGCTGTTCTTCAGTTCATAAAGCAGATGTTGCTCTGCATTCTTAAAAGAATTGTTGGACCAATCATGCAAACATGGTTGGCTAAAAATGAACTGTGCAGCAGTTTCAACACAGTACTGAAAAGAATAAACAGTGTATCAGAAATGCATTATCAGTAAACACCTCAGGGTCTTACATGGGTCTCTGTAACGGGGAGCGAGGAGGTGGACGCATGTGCTAAGATAAGCAAGATTTATTAGGGGCAATCCAGGGTCGTGGTCAAAACAGTCCAGGTTCATATAGCCAACACGGACAGATCGGGGGACAGACATGACAAAAATCAGAATCAACACAACAAACAGAGGCCGAGACATCAAACAAAGACCGGCAAACACAAGGGACAAACACAAGTATACAAGTAAAACGAGTATACAGGGAAAACGAGGGACAGGTGAAAACAATCAGGGGTGGGGTTACAAAACGAAGGGCAGGACTACAGATACCAAAACAAACGCACATGGACTAAACCAAAACACGAACACATGGACAGGACTGGAAGGGCCAATCGTGACAGTCTCTCATTTGCTGCATTTTTCTGGAAATCACTGATGGTGATCAGAGTTGTTTGTTTTGTTTACAGATCTAAGATCACCCACTTGTATAAGGAGAGAGAAGTCAAAGGAAAATAAAAGAAAAAACATGTTTTTTTTTTTATTATTAAAAGATATAGAGAAAGTCGAACTCCTAATAACAGCATAAGACCTGATAGATCATGAAAACTGTTACCATCAGATAAGTAGCAATTAAAGTACTTTGAGAGGTAGGAGAAAATCATGCTAGACAAGAAAACATAAACAAAAAAGATAAACATTTGAGCTGCTGGTGTTGCCAGAACAATGAACTGGCCACTCCAGACCATCCCATGCAGTCCTAAACATATGCAAACCAAAGTGCAACCAACCTGTAGTCTACAGAAAAGAATGGAAGCTGTAATAAAGGCAAAGGTTGGTCACAATATAGTATATAGCATAAATCAGAATTAGCCAAATTAGATGCTTTAGAGTGACCAAAAGACTAAAAAAACACAAAAGCACCCTTAAATGATTAAACATGGTTGTTATAAATGGTTAATCTGTTGTAAGAGCATTTGGGTCACTTCTTGTTTTTAATGGGCAGCAGGCAAACACATTTAAAAAGCAAATGCTTTTTTTTATAAAACCCAGCAATGACCTGTGTGGCTGCTGCATGCTCATGATTATATGACACAAATTACACACAAAAATATGAGGTTATTGACCTGATGAGATCATTTTCAAAAGCTTTGTTTTTCGACTATTCTGGTTAAATAAATGTGAGGGTTAGTACAAATCCTGTTGTATCAGTGTATCAGTGCAGCTCTACCTGCGTTACCTACTGAGAAATAAGCCTTTTTGACATAAGGCTGATTTGTCCTATACTGAAACATTTTGATATCATATTTAGTTGTCAATGCTTCTCTAATTGTTTGTTTAATATATATTATTTGTAGTTTTTCTGTTACAGTATGTTATAACAGTTGTTACAGTAACATACTCAATGGCTGTCTTGTCAGGGAATTAAAATGGTATCTGAGTTTTGCACAGCAATAAGTAATAATAATATAGTAATAATCAAAGATTGTATCTTGGCAACATCATTAGAAGGCATGGGCTCCAGTTTCACTGCTTTGCAGACGATGTGCAGATCTATGTTTACTCTAAACCATCTCATACCTGTCCGCCTGCTGTGCTAAGTGACTGCTTACTTGATGTACGTGCCTGGCTGGTTGAAAACTTTCTAAGCCTTAATGGTACTAAAACTGAGGCCATACTGATTTCCTCTCCTGCTACTGCCAGAAAGCTCAGTAACCTTGCTTTCTCTATACCAGGGTTTGTTGTCTCCTCCTCTGCTCAGGTTCGAAATCTGGGTGTAATTTTTGACACAACACTGTCGTTCGAACCCCACATAAAAAATGTCTGCAAAACAGCCTTTTTTCATTTAAAGAACATTTCCAGAATTCGCCCATTTCTGTCCTCTGCTGCTGCTGAGATCATTACTCATGCATTCGTGACCTCTAGATTAGACTATTGTAATGCAGTGTTGCATGGTCTCCCTACCCGGCTTTTAAACAGACTGCAGTATGTGCAAAACTCTGCTGCTAGGGTGTTGACCCATAAAAGATCTTGGGAACATATTACACCAGTATTGAGGGATCTCCACTGGCTTCCAGTCCAGTTTAGAGTACAGTATAAAATACTGGTAATTGTTTTTAAATCTCTCCATGATCTTGCCCCCACTTATTTGGGTAATCTACTTCAGATGTATGTTCCAACTCGCACTTTACGCTCCTCTTACTCTCATCTCCTAATTGTGCCTTCTACAAAATTCCGTACTCTAGGTGATAGAGCGTTTGGTGTTGCTGGCCCAAAACTCTGGAATGGGCTTCCACTACAGCTCCGTACATCATCATCTCTATCATGTTTTAAAGCCGGTCTTAAAACCTATCTCTTCCAGCTAGCATTTGAGTGAGAATTTCTCTCGAACTTCTATTTATTTTAGTTAAGTCTTTTATTATTGTTTTATTTTTATTGTTGTTATTTTATATATATATATATATATATATATATATATATTTTTTTTTTTCTTAGTTTATTTTATATATTGTTATAAATCTTAATGTATTATCTGTTTTACTTTTTTTGTATTGTACAGTGTCCTTGGGTCTCTTGAAAGGCGCTTTATAAAATAAAAGTATTATTATTATTATTATCTAATGTGTATAGTTACACCCATAGTAATGATAAACAGAAGGTAGCATAAACATAAACTTGATGTCATTTCCATAATAATAACTAGTGTCTGTTCTCTTTATTCTTTATTCATTATGAGCAACAGATGTTTTCTTACCCATTACTTTAATAGTGAATTATCAAAATATAATTGATAAATGTTTGAGCTAATACACTTGGGTTTATGATTTGTTGTAGGGGTTTCACCCACATCATGGATAAGATTCTGCTTGCAGAAAGTGAGACGCTTATGGTGAAAAATCCAGAACCTTGTCCACAGGGTGTGCTACAGTTATTGAAAGCACACAAAGAGGTTGGTCCTAAGTCCAAAGATCCACTGTGGGCAAGATACTACAATGATGTTGTGCTTCTGTTTCTTCCCTCACCATCGACCTTTCCTACACAGTGGTCCCATCGCCAGGGATTCAGAATCCTGCATACAACATTCCTCTGCCCCTTCCAGATGATGCTTATCTTGTGTTAGGTTACATGCCTCAAATACAGAATGGTGACAACCAGCTCCAACCCTGTGATGTCAAATTTGTCCAGATGGACTCTGCGGGCTATCAGCCCCAATCACAAGGATCTTCACAAACTACTGAAATACCTAATGAGACCAGCTTACCACTCAGTACAGCCTCAGTCAGTTCTTCTGAGTATCTGCTTCACCAGTGCTGGTAGGTAGTCTTATCTACAAAATTCCAGTGTGCTTTCAAGTTTTTGTTCCACCAAAGCAGGAGAGGCCATGATCAGTTGTTTGAAGACTGAGAGCAACTTGTTAAAGCAGTAGAATCAGGTGAGATTCTGCATGAATTGAATGAAAACCGACAGCCACATCGGCCCTTTGTGGATAAAAAAACAAAAAAACAACAAAAAAATGTACGTATTATGATGACTTTTTGATGTGAGTTTATTCTACCGTATGTACCTTTTTATTTTTTTGCATTGTAATACTACAACGAATGTTATACTTGAGTACAAATATATTTTGCTTCAAATATTCAGGATGAATCATTTTTTTATTTTAATGTTGACTTGTCTGAATAATGTGTGTGTTGAGTGACTGGCGTCGCATGAATATTAATATCACAACAATCAGAGCATACACCTTACATCACCTATTAAACTATCAACTATTAAAATGTGTTAAGAATGTTGCTTCTAATTTCTGTGAAAATTGTAATGTTTGGTTGTTGCACAGAGTGACCAATCACAGTCCACACAGATGTGGGTTTTTTAAATACCCGATCTTTGAGTCACTGGTTTCAATTGTTTGGCCTCCTGCAGCTGATATTGTGTAGATGAAGGATTGCATTAGAACATGCAAACGTCATGTTGCAGGGAAATGTTGTTAGATGAGACATTTTAAAGTGTGGACATTGAAGGGAGTGGAAGCTTAGTAAATCTAACTTACAGTGTTCCCCCTTAATCCAAATGAAGTGGATCAGCCAAGTCCTGTTTAGTCTGAAGTTTGCACCTATGAGGCTAATGTAGTTAACAAGTAATGGAAATCATTCTGGATAACACAGACATTATTTTATTAGCTTATTGTAGCGTTTGGGAGTGATGAGGAGGTGGATGCATATGCGGAGATAAGTGAGATTTATTAAGGGCAAATCCAGAATCAGGGTCAAGATGGTTCAGGGTCAGGTAGCCAACATGGAGAGATTGGGGTACAGACATGATAAACACAATGGACAATACACTTCAGACAATACTTAACAATTCAAACAAAGACCAGCAACAAACCAGGACAAACACGGAGCTTAAATATAACAGGGACAACGAGGGACAGGTGGATAACAGGTAGTAACAATCACGGGCAGGATCTCAAAAACAAGGGGGCAGGACCAGGAAGAAGCAAAACAAATGCACCGTGGACAGGACTGGGAGAGGCCAATCGTGACACTTTAAATATTAGGCCAAATTAGGCCAAAAGAATGGACAGTGTCCAGGAGCAACATAAGCAACATCAGAACAAAATGTTCGTTGCACACTTGAGCTGGAGTGGTGTGAGTCATGACCCCACTGAAGTGGAAAAGTGTTGCTCTGGAACGATGAATCACACTTCACTGTCTGCCATTCTGTTGGATGATTGTGTGTTTGGCAGACACCGGGAGAACATCACCTACTGGAATGTAGGTATGTAGGTACAAGGTGATGGAACGATAATGGCCTTAGGCTGTTTTTCAGGGTTTGTGCTGGGCCCCTTATTTCCAGTGAAGTGTAATGTTACTGTTACAACATACAAAGATAGAGATAGAGATAGATTCCCAGAAGAGCGGAGATGTAACGGTGGGGAGCGATGAGTCGGACGCACATGCTGAGATAACCAACTTTTATTATGGGCAAATCCAGGGTGATGGTCAAAATGGTCCAGGTTCAAACAGCCAACACGGAAAGAATGCAGATCAGACAAGACAAGAACCTCAAACAAGAATTAAACCCTACAAACATCCAAACAACAATTCAAACATCAAACAAACAAAGACCAGCACTAGACTAAGGAAAACACAGGGCTTAAATACAAGAGGGCTCAAGGAAGTATCACAAGACACAGGTAGAAAACAGGTGGAAACAATCAAGGGCAGAGACAAGAAACAAGGGGACAAACCGGCAGGAAACCAAACAAAAAAGCACATGGAGGAGTGGGAGGAGCCAACTGTGACAGGAGGCAGTTATACTCCATATTTATGCTCATGATTATGGAATGGGATGTACAACAAACTCATGTAGGTGTGATGGCCTGGTCTAGACATATTTTTGGCCATAAACACTCCTGTGCAAAAAATGGGCCAAGCCCAAAATAGCAAAGCTGGTAAATTAACAACTAAAATAAACAATTAAACCAACAGAGTAACTTGTCGGTAAACTTGCAGACATGCTTTTAGAGAAAGAAGATATTGTAGTATTGTTCCACTCAGCATTGGTGGCTTCAAACATTTGAAAAACTTTACCAAGCTAGTTTGTGTTTAATGTGAGACCAAATATTCTCTATACGGTTTAAATCTGGACTCTGACCAGGCTAAAACCGTTAGTGAAAACCATTAGTATTTCAGGCTTGGCGTGAATTTTGTGTACTCATCTGATCCTGAGATGACTGTATTACCTGTATTACCACTGAATGTGCTTTGTTATTACTCACTGAAACAGAAGCGTTTGTTTTTGTTTTTAACCTGTATGACTCTAGAGTGTTTTCAAACCTAGTTTTACCTCTAAGGTATGAGAGAGGTTGGAAAAAGGTCATGTAAAAATTAATTTGGCAGTCCACCACTGCCAGTTCAATAAAACAGCCTTTTAGAAAAGTGGGTCTCCTTCTTTGCCAGACCTCAGCGACATTACCTGGCACAGTGTACAAATAACAATAACAAATAATTTGGTTGAAATGAATCACAGGAGACAAAGGCTCTCCATTTCAGATGTAAATGATGAAACGTCTAAGTTATCACCAAATTAAGGAAAGACTATTGATATGGCACTCCGTTTCCCTTGTGAATTCTTTTGTACCACCATTTACTGTCCGTTAAACAACCAGTATTTGAAAAACGCGAGTGAGCCCGAATCTTCCTTCCAAGGTTTACTTATAGACACAAAATAAACAGTACATCGGACTCGATACGGCTCAGTCAAAAAACTGTGTTGCTTCCCACGTCTCTAGCTGCCATATGACCTTAACGCGCAAGCAGCAAAAAAAAAAAATCTAAAATATCCACATTACCAAATTATGCATTTTAGAAAATACAATTACCATGAATTCTTATTAAATTATCTTTACCATACTTACAACAAATGAACTAACCCTTAACTGGCTCTTACAACTGTTTTTTTAATAAACTACGTATGTCAGTAGGCAGCAGCACCTTTGATGTGTGAAAACAGAAATCTTTGACTGTGCTGCTGCAAAGTTGCCATGCTGCTCCATGAGTACCTGGAGTGCTGCATCGCACTGCCGACTTGCCTGCCATTGTCCTCTTTTCTTGCTGCCTTGTCCTTATCTTCCCCAGCCTCCATGGAGGTCATTAATCCATTGTTTGAGCTTTTGTATCTAAGCAGGAAGATGCCACTTCTGAGCACCGATCAGAAGAGCAGTCAAATTAGGCCATAATTTTTGCACCATAAAGCTCTTTGTGGAAGAACAAAGTAGAAAAAGCCACTGCAGAAACAACTGAAATGAAGGCAGATGGACATCTGCAAAATCAAGCTTCTTGTGTTTATTATTTTTCTTGTTATAACATGAGTCGACCCAGAGGTTATGAAACCTCTTTGTTTGGGGCTAACTTTAGCCTTGTGAATCATCCATCTTTCAGGTCACTGTTTTCTGACCTGCTTCGCAGACACATTTCCACTCACATGACTGTAAAATCCTGCAGCAGAAAAACATTGTCACTAGAGGAGCTGAACACACAGCACTAGAGCCTGTAGTAATTCAGGGGGTGTAGTTCATATTTAGACGGTTGTAGTTCATAATTCATGTTTCTTGTTGTTTTTGGTCTTACTTTGAATTGTGCATATATGCTTTGTGTGTTGTTTTGTGTTGGGGCTAGTGTTCCATTTTATTGGGTTAGTGCTTGCCAATAAGAAAATTGGGTCTGATATTATAATCATTATAAACGATTTCTTCATGTTTACCTTCCCCTGTCTTTGACAGACCGCTCTCAAGCCCTGCCTCCTATTCTTGGCCCTCCAATCATTGCTTAGCAGCTGTTTCTATCTGCCATTTGCTCAGTCAAGTCTTCCGTTCAGCAAACATGTCAGACTTAAAAGACTAAACTCCATGTCCATAGCCTGAAGGATGTTCTGTTGCACCCATTTTCAAAAACAAAACTGAAGCGAAAAATCAAAAAATTATTTGATTTCATTTGGTTAAGCTCACTATCAGTTGAACACTCATAACAGCCACAATGTCTCTAAGGTGAGTCATTTCATTTGCTGGTTAGTTAATGATGTCAGCAAGTTTGAATGAACAAATTCCAAGCAAGATCCTGTTTTGTGGTCTTGTGTGTTGCACCAGTGAGGTAAATTGTTTTCTGTAGCGCTTCACCACATTTCGCTGCCCTTTAATGGACAAAAAGCAAGCTTTCTTCAGAGACGTTACTCTCCACAGCACTTAATTCTTTGTTGGAAGCAGGAGATGAAGAATAAGTGTGCAACCAAGTGGCTGCTTTGTCTGGTTTTACAGTTTCTTGAGTGCTTAGGTGTGCACCTGATCAAACGAACTGGCTTGCTAGGAGAAAATAAATGTTTAAAAAATGTTTAAAAAACAAAACTATTAATCAACAAACATAAGGTACATATATTATATATGTATATAAACATATATTGCCCCTGTGGGTTTGTTCATTATCTGGGGGAAATGCATTTTTGTTAATATGTTCATCTGCTGTCATCCAACATTAGTGCAAAATAAAATACACTATACACAGCAGATTTATGGTATGTTGTCTATATTACATTATTGCTTTAGCTACCAGAGAAGAAAATGTCAGTGAAAGATTTCATATGTAAAGTCAAGTGAGAAAGAGGCCGCAACTTGGCCATGACTTAATTATCTCATTCCTGCGCCTTACTAAATCGTGGCTATGCATTAAGATCTTGTGCCCATGCGTTCATAAGGCGCATTATTTTTATTTATGTAGGATGTCACAACCAGGGATCCATATGCATGAGATGAGTTTAAATGCAAGACAAAGAGTCGACCTGAGTGAAAAATTCAAGCAAAGGGGGAGTAAGGAACTGTCAGCAGAGGGAAAGGAAAGTTGTTAGCACATTTCTGTCCAGAGATGAAAGCAGTCATCTTTTAGCTGGGAAAAAAGACACCATCACCAAGAACGAACAGAAAAAGCAAAGAATTCTCACAAAGCCCTTCACTGAGCTTCATGCACAGTATCAAACAGAGGTAGCACAGTATCTCTCCATGCCTTACAGACAATTTGCCAGAAGATAGCCACAGAGCTGAGGACCAGAGATAGACAAACATGTGCATGTGTGGAACATGAGAATGTCCAGCTGTTGGTTAATAAACCCGTGAAGAGAGGGCTGTTGAAAACAAAAAGCCTTCAAAGTTGATTGTGTGTGACTCTAAAAAAGCATGCATGTATGTGTATGCCTGTAACGGGGAGCGAGGAGGTGGACGCATGTGCTGAGATAAGCGAGATTTATTAGGGGTAAATCCAGGGTCGTGGTCAAAACGGTCCAGGTTCATATAGCCAACACAGACAGATCGGGGGACAGACAGGACAAAAATCAGAATCAACTCAACACAACAAACGGAGACCGAGACATCAAACAAAGACCGGCAAACACAAGGGGCAAACACAGGGCTTAAGTATACAGGGAAAATGAGGGACAGGTGAAAACAATCAGGGGTGGGGTTACAAAACAGGACTACAGATACCAAAACAAACGCACATGGACTAAACCAAAACACGAACACATGGACAGGACTGGGAGGGCCAATCGTGACAGTCTCTCATTTGCTGCATTTTGTGGAAATCACTGATGGTGATCAGAGTTGTTTGTTTTGTTGCTTGACGAAGGTGAATTTCCTGAAACAAACTACTGAGGTTTCTTGATAACAACAGGAACGGGTCACTTCAATGAATGGAGAAAAAAACCTTTGCAAATATTTTAGAACACATACACAGGGACAATCCAGTATGTAAAAGAGCTGTGCCAAAAAAAAAAAAAAAGGGAGCTGCTTTTTTACCAGTTCATCTGGATCAATCAAACAGAAAAGCTTTGTGACAAAATCTCATTGAATCTGAGTTGCTCTTCATATTGATTTTTTGGAAAACTATGTCTGCATAATGAGTAAAGAAATTCACGCTTATCAATTCACCAAATCACATGCAACATTGTCAGTCTCTGCCATGATGGGTGGGCAGTGTGGGCACACCTGGAGCCCTTAGTGAACGAGCTTAGGGAAACCTACCCACATTACATTGCAGTTCTACATTTAATCAGTAATGGACCCATTTCACAGTATAGGAACAAAGCAAATTTCTACCTCCTTAGTACTGTGCCTTTCCTTTCTGAGGTTCAAACATGCTACATGGAACTATTCAGAGAAGTACTGTGGAAAGGGTGCCCTGCAAGGCATGGGTGGTGCCATAAACAGGGACTCAGATCTCTACGTTCAAAAGAGGAGGCAAGCTACAGACTTCATTGGACTTGTATGACATGCTGGCCAAAAAAAGGGTCAACTTTATCCTCCAATAACTTTATGAGACTTTTTACTCTGGTTTCTGCACCCTACACAGTACTGAGTCTGCCCTTGTTAAAGTTATAAATGACTTGCTGCTGTCTACAGACGCTGGATTTCTTAACATCCTGATTCTCTTAGATTTAACAGCAGATTTAACAACTGCATTTTACCATCTGCGTGACATTGCACACTATGCTGAGTGACACTGATGCTGAAATGTTAATCAATGCCTTCTTCTTCTCTCGCATCGATTACTGTAACTCACTTTTCTATGGCCTTCCAGTTAAACTAATCAATTGTCTTCAGTACATCCAAAATTCAGCAGCCAGGGTTCTTACCTCCACCAAGCGCACAGCTCATATCACTCCTATTCTTCTACAGTTGCATTGGCTTCCTATTAGTTCTAGGATTAAGTACAAAATCCTTCTTCTTATCTTCAAGTCTTTACATGGTCTGGCTGCGAAATACCTTTCTAATCTCGTTTCTTTATACTGTCCCTCTCGTGCTCTCCGATCTTCTAATGCTGGACTCCTCAAAGTTCCCGCAATTACACAATTAAACTATTACTCATCATTGGGTAAGCAAAAAAGAGCATTCAGAAATGTGATGAAAAGATTTTGGCAAATTTACAGATGTGAGGGGCACATTAAAGATACACCAGGTTATGTCTTCACAAGGGATGTATGAAGAAATGAAGACATGTCTTTGTTATTAGCCAGTAAAAGTAGACAGGAGAGACACCGTGTGTCACAGTGAGCACTCCTGAGCCAAGAACGGAACAGGTTAAACAAGGTTGTAACTGTAACCTATGATAACCTTCATGTATAGGCCAGGTCATTGAGGCTGTGGGAGAAGAAGTCCAGGTTAGCTCCATGCAGCAGTCTTGTGAAAACAATTGTGTGGTGTAGCCACAAACTCCAGATGTCATTTTCTACTATAAGGGGATAAAAGGGCATAAGTTTATGCTACCATCTCTGAACCTGAGCCAACAACCTCATGCTACTCTAAGTGGAGCAGCCAAGACATGGCAAATAAATGTGATTTTAACCATATGAGATCTTCATGTCATTTGGAGCGACCACTCATTATGTGGTACAACCAATAATAACTGTATTAAATAAATGAAAACTCAAAAGCTAATGCAAATACTTTGTTTCTATTCATTTAATTATTTGTTAAGTATGTTAAGGAAATGAAATCATTTTTTCAGATCAATAACGCTCGCAACACAGGACATTCTTAAAGGCCACAGCCAATTCATCTAGATGAAAAAACATTAAAATCACTAAGTGTAAAATTTAAAGATGAATTTATCTGTATACAGCATTCGTAATGTTTGAACCACTGCAACAAATACTCTTAATATTTGTATTTTAAACCTGGCCTGTTAAAGATCAAAAAAACAGAAAAACAGAAGGATGAAGAGACAAACAGAGAGGAAAAATAGACAGTAAAATAGACGATGAATGGATAGATGGATTAAAAAGTGAATAGCCAGAGAGGAAATGGATGGATAGATACACTGAGAAGAAGTGTATGTCGATTCCACACAAATGAAATGCTAAATCAGTTTAGTAATGTAATTAAGCAATACCACATCCTTATTAAGTTGATAGAGTATTCCGACAAAAAAGGACAGATTCACAGGGAGGGAAGAACGGATAGACAGATAAAACTATATTGCATGTTGCCAGTATAATCCCATATATAGATCAATAGATGGACAGGAAAACAGATAGTGGGTGGAAGAATGGATCGACTGACAGAAAGCTAAACTAACAGGTAAACTAAAAATCAAGTGGACAGAGAGGAAAAACATGCACTGCGTACAAACAAATTAGAACATAATAAAATGTCTTAACATAAAGACACTGACACATATTACCAGCATTGCAACACCAAGACACAAACTATGTGTGTGCGTGTTTAACAAAAAGACCACACAGTTGAAACCACGGCGGAAGCCACCATTAGCCACACACTTCACCCTGACATTGGCTACCTCACCAGCACAAAAACCACATCCCCCTGACACACAACAACACAAGCAACTTGCACACAGGACTAAAGTAACAACAAACACCAGTCAACAACACAGTAAGTCCCTTTGTCGGAGGTCATCTGCAGCCACTTCTAGCGTCCAGCCAACTTTACTATTTATAGTAATATTACTATTTTGAATGGGAACACAACGGCGTAGAATGAGAGAACTACAAACTACAGTAATTTAACAAACGGATTATCCAGTGTAACCGCAAGAATCAGAGCCTGCTGAGCGCCTGTTTTAAAATAATACTGGGACGTGGTGGGTAATCAAGGAGGATTGTGCAACTGTTTGTTTTTCCATGGAAGAAGGACTCCTCCATTCCCAGCTCTTGTCATTCCGCACTTAGTATGTATATTTTTAAGTGAGATTTTCAAGAGAGAGGAGAAATTTGAGGATCAGATCATCTATACACACACACACACACACACACAGACACACACACGTATGTATGTATGAGAGAGAGAGAGAGAGAGAGAGAGAGAGAGAAAGAGAGAGAGAGAGAGAGGTATATTGTAAAATGTTTTAATATGAGGGGATTATGGTCGTATATTATCATTATATCACTATTTTGAATATGACCACCATGTAGAAGGTGAGAAGTATAAACTACAGTAATTTAACAAACGGAATGTCCAGTAAAACACTTAGTCACAAAATCAGAGCCTGGTGTGTGCAATAGTGAAACTTGCCTGTTTTAATAGCTCTTGTTAGGACGTGTTGACCAATCAAGCAGGATTGCGTTACTGCGTCTTTTTCCGTGGAAGAACGCCTCTTCCAGTACGAACCTCCTCCTGCTGTGTCACTCCTAGTCTCACCGGAACACCAGGAAGGTCTGTACCGCACGAATTTCTTTGTTTTTAACTGTGGTAAGAGCAAAATCGAAGTTTGCCTCAGCCTGCGATGCTCGCATCAGCCCACTGAAGAGGAGAACCGGGGCGGTAAGGCCAGCAAACTTCTGAACTTCATTCCTGCACTTGGTTGATTTTAGTTACTTGTGGGTTTCGCTAAAACAAAGTATGTCAAACTAAACCTAACGTCACCAGATTGCCGTTGGAGGGGAAATGGATTAACAAACTGTCGAAGTAATGCATATGTCTGAGTTATTAATAAAAAAATAATGATTTCCTGTAGTACTTTCACCGGAGAGAAAGTTAAGTCTGTTATTTTTCTCTAACTTGTAAAAGCTAATGTTGAATTGTAAGTTATGGTAAACATTGAACTCCTCATTATAGTAAGCCAACAGCAAAGAGTTTTAATCGTTTACTTGATAACTACAGCTTAAGTGATCAGTTAGAAATCCTATGGTGATTGTATACAGCCTGCTGTCCTGTACAGCAGTGAGCAAGCTGTGGTGCTCGTCTAGAAACCGACTAGACAGAAGATGATTCAGTTTAGTAAGATAAGAGCAGTATTTACTAAGTCTTGCTCATTAAAGCCCCTTGTGGTTTTCCTACAGATCATTCCCCATGCAGGCGTAGATCCGTGTGAATCGTTCTGTTCCTGTGTCTCATCATGGCCTCTTCAGATTTCTGGCCTCTGTGTGCATTGCTGTCTTTGGCAGTAGTGCAGGGGAAACAGTATGGTGAGTTCACTAATCGCATCCAGACGCAGACTTTATTCCCTCCAGAGTTAGAGGCACTAGGGACGGGCAATGCCAAAGATTTTCTGTTCAGTCCAATAACAACAAGGCTAATATTCTGATACTGGTACTCCTAAAAGCTTTCTTGTGCACGTAACAGAGATATTTTTTTGTGAAATGTGAACCAGAAACTGATTCCCATGTGGAAACATGAGAATTGAAAGAATCAATACTTCAATAGCGATCGGCCCACCACTGTCAGTTCTACAGTATATTGCCAAAAGCATTTGCTCGTCTGCCTTTACACGCATATGAAATTCAGTGAGATCCTTTCTTAATCCATAGGGTTTAATATGATGTTGGCCCACCCTTTGCAACTATAACAGCTTCAACTCTTTTGGGAAGGCTTTCCATAAGGTTCAGGAGTGTGTTTAAGGGAATGTTTGACCATTCTTCCAGAAGCACATTTGTGAGGTTAGACACTGATGTTGGATGAGAAGGTCTGGCTGGCAGTCTCCGCTCTAAGGTGTTTTTTTGGATTGAGGTCAGGAATCTGTGCAGGCTAGTCAAGTTCTTCTACGCTAAACTCACTCATCCATGTCTTTATGGACCTTGCTTTGTGCACTGGTATGCAGTCATGTTGGAACAGGAAGGGGCTATCCTCAAACTGTTCCCACAAATTTGGGAGCATGAAATTGTCCAAAATCTCTTGGTCTGCTGAAGCATTAAGAGTTTCTTTCACAACTTTGCACTTGGCACAATGCAGTCAGACATGCACCGTTGTCCTGGCAACCGTCAAACCCAGAGTCACCCCAGAGAACACGTCTCCACTGCTCTAGAGTCCAGTGGCGCTGCTTTACACCACTGCATTCAAAGCTTTGCATTACGCTTGGTGATGTAAGGCTTGGATGCAGCTGCTCAGCCATGGAAACCCATTCCATGAAGCTATCTACGCTGTTCTTGAGCATCCACTGACCCAACTCTGTCATTTTACTTCGCCTACCACTTCGTGGCTGAGTTGCTGTCATTCCGAATCACTTCCACATTGTTATAATACCACTGACAGTTGACTGTGGAATATTTAGTAGCTAGGAAAGTTTATGAAGGAACTTATTGCACAGGTGGCGTCCTATTACAGTACCATGCTGGAATTCACTGAGTTCCTAAGAGCGACCCATTCTTTCATAAATGTTTGTAGGAGCAGTCTGTGTGTCTAGGTGCTTGGTTTTATACACCTGTGGCCATGGAAGTTATTGGAACACCTGAATTCAATTATTTGGATGGGTGAGTGAATACTTTTGGCAATATAGTGTATATAAATAATCCATATAAGAATTGAAAGATAAAGCTGAACACACCAAGGCAATGTTTTCATTAACTTTTTTGCTTAAATAGATTGAGCTGATTTGAAAGTCTAATGGGAAATTCTTGTGACTTTCACAGTGAAAATCAGTAAATGTGGACATCAGAAAAGTCTTTGCATTAGCATTAAGTAGACTGACTGTTTAAAGGAGTGAAGAAATTCCATTATCGAGCATTAACTCTGTCTAATGGCTGTAACTCTGTCTAATGGGGAGGTGAGGGAGAGGCCGGAAAGTATTCTTGTCCAACATATTTATTTCCTACAATAATTCACTTTTTTAGCATCATCATATCAGTGTGTGTGTGTGTGTGTATGTGTGTGTGTGTGTGTATATATATATATATATATATATATATATATATATATATATATATATATATATATATATATACACAAACCGGATTCCAAAAAAGTTGGGACACTAGACAAATTGTGAATAAAAACTGAATGCAATGATGTGGAGATGGCAAATGTCAATATTTTATTCGTAATAGAACATAGATGAAAGATCAAAAGTTTAATCTGAGTAAATGTAACATTTTAAAGGAAAAATATGTTGAATCAAAATTTCACAGTGTCAACAAATCCCAAAAAAGTTGGGACAAGTAGCAATAAGTGGCTGGAAAAAGGAAATTGAGCATAAAACGAACAGCTGGAAGACCAATTAACACTAATTAGCTCAATTGACAAAATGATTGGGTATAAAAAGAGCTTCTCAGAGTGTCAGTGTCTCTCAGAAGCCAAGATGGTAAGAGGATCACCAATTCCACCATTGTTGCGCAGAAAAATAGTGCAGCAATACCAGAATGGTGTTACCCACCGTAAAATAGCAAAGACTTTTAAGTTATCATCATCAACCGTGCATAACATCATCAAAAGATTCAGAGAATCTGGAACAATCGCTGTGCGTAAGGGTCAAGGCCGTAAAACTCTACTGGGCCCTTAAACGTCACTGCACCCCAAACAGGAATGCCACTGTCAAGGAAATAACAGAATGGGCTCAAGAATACTTCCAGAAAGCATTGTCAGTGAACACAATCCACCGTGCCATCCGCCATTGCCAGCTGAAACTCTACAGTGCAAAGAGGAAGCCATTTCTAAGCAAGATGTTTGCACTGGGCCAGGGGTCATTTAAAATGGAGTGTGGCAAAATGGAAGACTGTTCTGTGGTCAGATGAGTCACGATTTGAAGTTCTTTATGGAACACTGGGACGCCATGTCATCCGGACCAGAGAGGACAAGGATAACCCAAGTTGTTATCAACGCTCCGCTCAGAATCCTGCATCACTGATGGTATGGGGTTGCATGAGTGCTTGTGGCATGGGCAGCTTGCATGTCTGGAAAGGCACCATTAATGCAGAGAACTATGTTCAGGTTCTAGAACAACATATGCTCCCATCTAGACGTCATCTCTTTCAGGGAAGACCCTGCATTTTTCAACAAGATAATGCCAGACCACATTCTGCAGCAATCACAACATCATGGCTACGTAGGAGAAGGATCCGGGTACTGAAATGGCCAGCCTGCAGTCCAGATCTTTCACCTACAGAGAACATTTGGTGCATCATAGAGAGGAAGGTGCAACAAAGAAGGCCCAAGACGATAGAACAGTTAGAGGCCTGTATTAGACTTGAATGGGAGAGCATTCCTATTTCTAAACTTGAGAAATTGGTCTCCTCTGTCCCCAGACGTCTGTTGAGTGTTGTAAGAAGAAGGGGGGATGCCACACAGTGGTGAAAATGGCCTTGTCCCAACTTTTTTGGGATTTGTTGACGCCATGAAATTTTGAAACAACATATTTTTCCCTTAAATTGATACATTTTCTCAGTTTAAACTTTTGATCTGTGAATTGTGTTTTATTCTGAATAAAATATTGACATTTGCCATCTCCACATCATTGCTTTCAGTTTTTATTCACAATTTGTTTAGTGTCCCAACTTTTTTGGAATCCGGTTTGTATAAAATATATATACATACACACACACACACACACACACACACACACACACACACACACACACACACACACACACACACACACACATATATATATATATATATATATATATATATATATGTGTGTGTGTGTGTGTGTGTGTGTGTGTGTGTGTGTGTGTGTGTGTGTGTGTGTGTGTGTGTGTGTGTGTGTATATGTATGTATATATGGTATAGTATTATTTGTGGAATCCTTTTGACAGCGCTCCCACTACCTGTCCCTGAGATAGTGAGAGTATATTCAGATGGAAGTGACATATATGATTTTGGTGTTTGGAAGATGAATGTTGAATGGAGGGATAATTTCCCCAATGGCAATAAACCAGAGCCAGTCACTTATGACGCAGAGATCTTCCATACTGAGCAGATGCAACTTGTACATAAGGTAAGTGGACAGAACCTCTGTTTTTGTCCTTTTTAAGAATTTGAAAAACCCAGCTGTCATTTACATTGTGTGTAATAGCTAAATGACAAACAGAAACATGGTCAAAATTACGAAAGATAAAGTCTTATTACATTACTTTTATTAACATTTAAGGATATTTGTTCTTCTTCGGACAGTGAAGATTAACTTTTTCCATGTAATGCCTGAATTAGGAGACATTAAAAGACCCAATGGGCACTCATCAGTGGAGCTGGACTTCACCCTTACCTCTCCAGTGTACCTCACATTCAGTCAGACTGCGCACCAGACACCAGAGTCACACCAGTGATTGGACACCTTTATACACTTTAAAAGGTGCTTGTACGTTGTTGAAAAATTCATAAACAGCAGAATAATTATTAGGGATGTGCCAGTTTTTCATGTACATATCTTCTAATGCCAACACACAAACTTTTAAAGTGCAGAAATTGGGACTAAATAAAGTGCAGATTTCAGCACAGTAACCCAGCATCAGTTATACCTTCTGTTCAGCTGAAGTACAAGAAATACATTATCATATATGGGCTGTGTAATGGCAAAAAGAGTACATCATGATAGTTAAGGACATTTTCATGGTACACAGTATGTGTCACGGTATTTGTACTGGTAGTTCAACTCTTAAAAACAGCCTTTAAAAGCTCTGGGTACAATGACTTTTATTCAAACTTTTATGCAATTTGTTTCCTATTAAACAGAGTAATTATGCCCTCTTTGTAATGAAGTATGCAGTTGTTCAGTGTTCAAGTATGGACAATGACTGCAATATGCTCAGGAGGCATATCATTTGTCACAATCATTACACATCCCTAATAACTTTATTACCTAGTGATCAGATTTTAAAAAAGTTTAAAGCTAAACTAAAGAGAATGAAGAATGCCTAGGCAAGAATGTTCTAGGCATAATCATTGTAAAATCATGTGTACTACTGTAGTTTTATTGTTGGAACTGTATGTCAATAAATGCAGCAATATAATGGAGCTTTTTCCCTTTCACCCTGCAGGAAAAGACATAGATAATTCTTCTGAGAGTAACATATATCCTAAAGATTACGTCGCACGAGTTGGTGAAGGTATTGTATTCTGCTGTATATTAAAGACGGAGAGCCGTGCGGGATTCAGTCATCCTCCTTTTACCATCCAGATTAGCAACAGGACATACATCACAGAGCCTGTTCGCCGTGATGACGTCTCTGACACTGGAGGTTTTGATGTGCTTTGTAATCAAACAGGCGCCACATACTTCATTGGTTGTAAGTATAAGCAAACACGGTTAGATTAATTTCACTTTTGCACACATCCATAGCATCATGTTATATCTCAAACTTTGGCCATTGTGGCTTATTAATGCAGCCCATTGTTGTTGTTGACTTGTGCTCATCACAACATGCCAATTGGTCCAACTAAAACAATGGTGCTTATTGTTAGTGTGATTCAGTGCCGAACTGAATCTGTGAAGCAAAAGCAAATGAAAGCAAGCTTGATTTGCATGTCATTTGAATTTGATTTTACAGTAACAGTTGTACAGGTAATTATTGTCTCTGCTTTCTCTGCTTACACATCCAGCATTTTCCAGTATAATATTAAGCTCCTGCACCTAGAAATGCACTTTGAAATGTAATGGGGTTGGTGGAGTTTTCATATGTTGTTTCTTGATCACACAGCAGAAAACCTTTTGGAAACGTTAACTAACCAGATTTGGTGTACTGCTCCAGCATAGGCTTCAGCTCTAGCCCCTTTGGTTTCAGATTGTACAAGTGCCCTCTTTGTTAGCAATAATTATGTAATTATGTTTTATATGGCTATTCTTCAAAATCCATTTCAGCATGGCTCAGTTCATCCCTGCCCCAGAGTAGAGTTTACGGGTCAGTTTGGGCTTCTTGAGCCTCACACATCTTGGGCTTGCCCTCTGAGCAGTGACAGCCAGGAAAATTCAACTTTAATCTGCAATGCTGTGTGGTGATCTAATAACTCACAGTAATTAAGTACAATAGTTACCACCTGCAGCACTTTACCACCTTTGGGCCACATCCCCAGATTTTTTTTTTTTTGTCCAAATAGAACCTCCGTTTTGGTCCTTTTTAAGAGTTTGCAAAACCCAGATGTGTGTAATGACTAATTGTATTCCTTTTATTAACATTTAAGGATATTTATTCTTGTAAATATACTATTTTGGACAGTGAGGATGAACTTTTTCCATGTAATGCCTGAATTTAGATACATTAAAAGATCCAATAGGCACCCAGTCAGTGGAGCTGGACTCTTCACCCTTACCTCTCCAGTGTACCTCCCATTCAGTCAGACTGCACACCAAATAGCACACACCAGTGACTGGACACCTTTTCCAGCATCAACTTTCTGCTGGAAAGTTGTTAACATTTTTTTTTTATATATAAACAGCAGAACATTATTACATTTAACCAAACCAGTCATTTTGAATATGTGATCATTCTTTGTAAAGATAAAACATCAAAAATACATGAATATTAAAGTTCAGCTTTACATAACGTTAGATATATTTATGTTTTCAGTGCAAGGCAAGGTAAAATGTTTCTCTTTTTGGTCATATGGAATTCCTCCTTCATGGATTTAGTTTTTTTGTATATTGTGTGATTATGCATGAAAATCGCTAGACTACAGTTATTATTGTTGTGTTTGCTTGTATTTGAAATGATTGCACTGGCTAAATCTTCTGTTGACCACAAAAGCTTTTATGGTCACTTGTGTGAACCATGAGTTGCAAAAGGATGTCAATTCCTGGCATAGTGGATAACAATACAGACGTGTAATCTGGATATGGGAGATCAAATCCCTAACATTAATATTTTGGCTGCCGTAAGAAAAAAAATCGTATCACTATGTTTACTTTACTCTGAAATATGATTAGACTGCCTCCCTTCATAGTGTGCCATAAAATATATAAAGGTTTGTTGTAATTCATGTGCCAAGTTTTTTTTTCTTTTTTCTTTTGGGCCCCTGCTTCTCAAAATGTCTATGCACTGTACATATGAGCACAAGTGCACTATAATATGCAGTGTAGGGCCACAGCGCACTGAAATTAATATTTGCTTTACTAAGGCCGCAACTTATCACACAAACATAGCCCTCCAACTGCTTGCTCATTAAGTGTAGAGTTTAAAGGTGCCGTGAATTAAAAAAGACAGCAACAAGCTTGTGACAAAACATAAAAGTAAATGTTTAGTAACAAATATAGAGGCGTGTTAATGAATGAACATTTTTCCCAATGAAGCGTTCTACAGGAATGTTTGTTTTCTCTGGCTAAGAAAATACAGTTTGTGAAACAAACTCATCATATCGTGACCACATAACATATTTTACACTGTGCCTTCTGACACATACACATCTGATTCTGAAAGCTAGTATAATGTTATTTTAAAGATAAACATTCTTTAAACATTTTCAAGGCTCATTCCTCCATCTAGCTGCTGTATCTGCTACTGTTGTCTTAACAACACATCTTTTGAAACACTAATGCAAATTTATGCTTGATTTTCTTAGGCAGAAGAAATCTACCACAAAACATGTCACTTTGAGTTGCTCAACGTTTAGTTTTATTGAATGGAATATACACAATATGTGTCATTGTACAGAATTGGTTCAAAACACCTGACCTGGACTTTAGATGAATGACCATTTGTCTTAATTACGTTTATTTTATTATTATAATGAAATATTTTCACTAAAACAGAAAAACGTAATTTTTTAAAAAACATAATTGCAGAAAATATTTATGTTGGTAGTGACAATTTTTAATGTTACGCACGGATTTTCAGACTTTGGGATATCTAATTGCCCACTATGTGGCCATGAAGGACAGGGATGCAGTCTCACTCCTGCTCTAAATGCAGGAATGTGGCTAAAAGAAGACTCATTTGGAAGAGTAGCCCACATGCTCACATGACAATGCCCTCCGAGCCTCTTAGAGCCAGTGCCAGCCAGTAGCGGGTTGCTACAATATTCACAGAACTTTGCAACTGCCTGATGGTTTCTGTGAATTATGTTAATGTTTCAAGTCAGTGAGGGTTTTCCCCTCCCATTTAGCAAACAGACAGTAATTATGCATTAAAATGTGCTTAAGTGTGTTCTTGTATTTTGGATACAAGGGATCAAATTTCTGCTTAGGTGGCAACATTTTGGTATTTTTCCTTGCCACAGTAAAAACTCTCATCACTAATCACAATTCATGCTAAACCAGCCACCGCTAGTTACTCTGTAAATCCAGCAGAATATGTGATTAGCCACATTTGCTCTACCTCCACCCACTTTTTTGATCCTCTTTTGTATTGCACGGTCCTCCCTCAAAAACATAAGCATGAAAGAAAAAATAAATCGTTTTTTCTATGCACACAATCAATCAACTGTGTGAAACTAGGCTCGTGCTCCGTTTTTTATGTAACGCATGGAGTCAGTGGGTTTTCAGTTCTTTTCTAAGCACAGGGAAACATGCTGAAATTCTAGTCTGTGGTAATGTGACAGTATATCTGTGGAAGAGAGATTTAACTGTAAAATGCTGAAGCATTTTTTCAACTTTACATAATTGTCAGATCATTTGCTAAATATTATTTTGTGGGTGTTGATTTTAAATTGCTGATGTGCCTGACCGCTGCAGATGCCCCTGATGACCAGAATCTTACATGTGAGACAAGAGATCTCAATTCTGTGGAATGTCACTGGATCCCTGGGAAAACAGGCAAATCACGCATGTTTAATGTACAGTACAAAGTCAATGGAAGGTACACAGAGCTCTGCTAAGACCACCCACTCCACTCCTTATCTTATCAGAATGATGAGTGTTTGTAATATTTGATTACCTATTCCTTATTTTATGGTATTTCTGCCCTCTTGTGCACCTTTGTCATTTAGGAATTGTTCAGTTGATCAGTGTGTACTGGATGACAGCGTAGATAAGGGGGTGATGAATTGGACACTAATTGCCAAAAACAGACTTGGCGAAAAGATGATCAGCGATGTAGCTGATCCAAAACACAGGGGTAAAGTATTTCACAAACACAATTATACCACTGATATTTGCAGTATATCTATATTCAATAATGTGATTAACCAAAACATGTTCTGGCTTTTCTGTAGTACGACTCAAAGCACCCACGATTACAAGTGCAGTTTTGGTTCATGCAAGGAATGCCACACTTGAATGGCAATGGGATGAAAAGTCAAAATTGAACTCTTTCCCAATGATTTGCCAGGTGGAAGTGAATGGACACACTGTTCAGGTGAGTGTTTACTTTCTGATGAAGGGCTATTAATTTAATTATTTTTGTGTTATTAAGTGAAGATCAGATATCAGGCATCTTCTTAGTGAGATGATTATTTTAGCAATAGATCAATGTTCATGGATTCATCACGACAGCTGTAATGTCATTATATGTTTTAAGAGATTTTGCACATTTCTCATAAAGGAAACATTTAATGGATCTGGACTCAAGTCACTGGTCTTGACAGACCTGCAGCCCTTTACTGGATACTCAGCTCGTGTGCGGTGTGGCTCTTATGAACATTTTTATAAGTGGGGTGACTGGAGTACCCTCAACACCTTCTCTACCAAAGAAGACAGTAAGCATGCAAAACACACAGTATATTCCTATAAATGTAAAGCAAACTAATAATAATAATGATGAAATTATATGAATGCAGTCTCTATATTCATGCCTAAAAATAATTATTATGTACAACATGTAAAGAGCTCAAAGGGAAATTACCACCTATTTATGTTTTTTTTGTATAATTCAGTCATTGAGATGTCATTCAGAGTGGTTTGATGTGAAGTGGTTCTCCATAGTGAAGCTCACTGACATAGACTTCTTTACAGTAATGATGGTAAAAACCAGGCGTTGGAGTGTCTGAAGTGCAAATATAGCAATTCTGTTCACTATTCAGAACCGCCAGTGAAACCATGCGTCTTCTGTGTTTTCAAATGTGAGGTTTATGTAGTAAAACAAATCTGAAAATAAGATTTATTCTGTTCAGAATTACAATCTCCTACTAGCTATCTTTCAGACAAGAAAAACAAGTTTTAAGCTAAAACTTTACATCAAAAGGATCGTGCAACAATCTCAGTCTCAGACATCAGGCAGCAAATTCAAAATATTTAATGCAATACCTTTTTATAAGGTTGCAACCAACTTGTGAGACTGAAAGGTGTAGAAAGACATCTTTGCAGGTTCTTTGAAAAACTGAAAGCAAATCACTCAAAACAGATGGAGATGTGATCCAAAAAGGGTGGATGCACTTAAAATGAAAAAAAAAGACATTTGTATTTAAACGTTGAAGTTTATGTTTCAATAATATGTGTTTAATATGTCTTCTGCTTTTTTCCTAATCCTGAAAAAAACACAACTGACTGGAAATGAAATAAATAAAGAGTGATCTCTGGTTCTGAACTGTATATGTACTAATACCTAGTTTGGCTAATCAATACTAGCTAATAAAATGACTGGTGGTGGAGCTGAACAAATCTGTGCAATGACTGGAACCAAAGTTGTTCTGTGTTTTCCTGACCAAGAAAGCAATTGTTTTTAAATGGAAAAAAAATATTATGTTATAATATTATGTAGTATTTTAATTGGCAAAGGAGATTCATTTGCTGAGATATTTTTAAACAGGTTTCAAGAATGCTCAGGATTCTAGCACAGTACTGTGTTTGCATGTATATATATAACGTGGAGCGAGGAGGCAGACGCATACGCTGATATAAGCAACTTTTATTGAGGGCAAATCCAGGGTCGTGGTCATGACAGTCCAGCTTCAGGTAGCCAACACGAAGAGCAGGAGGGTCAGACATGACAAGGAACATAGAAATCCTAATACTTACCAATACACTTTGAGCAGAACAAACAAAACTTCCAACACATCAAACATGAAACATATCAAACAATTCAAACAAGCAAACAAAGACTAGCAAAGCAAACAAAGACCAACACAGACCAGGGCAAACACGAGGCTTATAAAACACAGGGATAACGAGGGACTATATATATATATATATATATAGTGTGTGTGTGTGTGTAGTGTGTACAGTAATAGTAAATATAAATTCAACATATCAAACCATATCTTTTTTTTTCTCTTCAGTTCCAGAAGCTGTGGATATGTGGATGCAAATTCTTAATGGACACACTTATGTTGTATGGAAGGTAAGTGTTTTTCCATTATATGAGTCTTTTAACTCTTAAATCAACATCCATCGACAGCCTGCAATTTCATTTGAACTGCTCCACAGAGTTTAACTGCGAATCAGAGTCATGGGATTATTACAGGCTATGAGCTGCTTTTAGGAAGCACCACAGATGAGCCCAAAGAGCACATCAGCAAAGCCACAAATGAACACTGCCACAAAGTCAGCGCAAAGAGAGCAGAAGGAGATTATTTTATGTTCATTTCTGCCAAGAACTCTGCCGGTATCTCTCCTCCCTCCAAAATCACCATCCCTAACCTACAGTCAGGTACAAATTCAGATTTATACATATTACACACTTGTATTGATTGTATGGAATCGGATGGCCACAAGCATTTTATTTACTATCTTATTTACTTTGCAGATGGTGGTATTATCCCTGATCACATCTCTGGACTTAACGACAGTTTTAGCATATCTTGGGATCCAAGCCCCAATTCCAGCTGTGGCTATGTGGTGGACTGGTTTCCAACATACAGTACAGAGCAGTGTGCTGTAAAATGGATGAAGATCTCCTCTGGTGTGTCAAATGCCACAATTTACTCAGGTCAGTACTCAGGAAAAAGTCTAAAATATATGTATCCACACCAGTATATCAAGTTGTATCAAAATCATTTTACAGCTGAATGTAATGTAAAAGCTTTCTTAATTTTTTCATTTTCTTTTTGATTTAATAATTTAAAAAAGCTCTCCCTCAAGCAGAGTAAGCGGTTTATTGAGAAAAAAATTCAGAAATTGAAGACTGGGTAAAAATTTTTTTAAATATTAAGAACTGCAGGTGTTTTAAAAAAATGGTAGAGAATAAATATCCAAGAGAAAGTGTTTTTGTTTTTATTATCACAATGGCAATAATGGCTTCACTGAAGGAAACAGTCTTTGCTTTCATGTAATGCATACAAACAGCTGAAGTGTGTTCTCTGTAGAGGATATACACTTATTTTCTCTTAGAAAAATATACAAAACATATAATTTGGCCTGGGATACCCACACATATGTGAAGTTACAGCATTTAGAACATACAGTAGTCATACTCAAGTTTATATTATTTTGTGCAGTTGCATCGTATACCACATCTGGAGTATAATACCAGATAGTTTGATTTATGGCCGTTATACATTCTTGTCTTCATGCTGAAAATTCACAATGTCATTTCTGGCCTCTGCAAATGTTTTATTTCACATACCTGCTTGTTCCATGTTATGACTACAGATTTTGAAAATGGGGTAAAGTACACTCTCTCAGTCTATGCGTGCACTTCAGGAGCCCCACAGCTACTGCAGAGAAGAGAAGGCTATGTGAAAGAGCTGGGTAAGCAGTCAATGTTCCCTTTTATTTTAACCTTGACAAAAGCCTTGACAGGACATGGTGCTTCCTGTTATTGCATGTTAGACAATATATGTTTATTAAAGAGGAAGCAAAGGAAGTTGTTCAGATTTGTATCTTTTTACACGAGAGGCTATTTGATTCTGTAATTTTAAATCCATAATAATATGTCCTGAGTGTTGGGTATACAAACCTATTTATGCTGTAAAACTGGACTTCTTGTTGTTTATCAGGACTGTGGATAAGTTTCGAAGAACTACTAAGAGCATGTTATACAATCTTAAAAATGGTCAAAAAAGGTTACTTGGAGCAACTCCTAAAAGATCCTTTCAGTAGATGATTCTGATAATGTGATGTGCAAATGTGAGTTAAAGATAATGTGATTCCTTTGTCAGCCCCAGTAGGCAAAGTTCAGAACCTAACAGCAGAGCAACATGGCAAGGATATTAAGCTGTCCTGGAAAGACATGCATGAAGAGGAGAAGAAAGGCTTTATATTGGGCTATAATGTGTACTACAAGCATTCCAGTGAAGACCAAAAATATGATATTCTAAGTATGTTTAGTTTACCTTCTGTTTCACTAAAACAGGTTTTCTGTGTGCAGAATGCCTGTTACATTTTTATTAGGCATATGTTGGATGTATTGTTTCTGTTGTTTACACAGAATGTGTCATATTTTATCTCTGTTAGTGGCATCAATTCGTGACCCCTCTGTTCGAACACATACGTTGTCAATTCTTCGTTCTGGTAACTATATATTTAAGGTCAAGGCCTTCACATCTGCAGGAGAGGGTCCTGAATCTGATGTCTATCGCTATGTGGATCAGCAGGGTATGTTTGCAAAGTTTTTATCTTTCTGCTGTACCCAATACATTGGCCTACTACATATAGTACAACTTTATAATAAGAAGCATTGCATGGAACATGAATCAGGGATGACCATGACATGTCTATGTAAAAATAACGCTTCTTGTGTCTGCAGTTTACACAATGGTTTCCAGCATTCTCATAGTTTTGGGTACATTAGCCTGTATCATTGCCATCATCGTCCTTTTCTGCATCAAGAGGGAATGGTATGGAACCTTTTCTAATGTTTTACATTTTGTTAGTCTAGAGAGAAAACTTCACAACTGTGATCTGTTTAATAAAATCTCATTGTTGGCTGCACTTGAATGACATTTACTAATGTGGATAACTTTCAACAGGTTACAATCAAAACTGTATTCAGATACTCCTAAACCAGTGTTTTCAGGAGAATGGCTTACACAGGTGAGTGCTCAGTGCTGTTCTTAGTTCACCAAGCAGATACTGTGTTTTTTTTGAATATCTTGCTGCTCTGTATTCCTAAAGGAATCAAATCACTGATACACACCTCAGACTCCCACCTTTGCTGTTTTTCATGGAAATCACTGACCACGATCAGACCTATGTATCTGGGCACGCTGTTTATGTTTGTGTTGTTATGGCTCAGTTACACTGTTTGATCAGATCATGATTTTGGATATGCTGTTCTGCAGCTTTTTGTTCTGAAACATAATTTGTACAGGTACTGTGCAAACATCAGAGACCACCTTTCATTTATTTAATTTCCAGTCAAGTACAAGTTATTTATTTGTCAGAAGATGGGATATAAGGTGGAGGGGAGATTGGATATAAGATAACGTACTTGTGTAAGGAAGAGTGAAGTCAAAGGAAAAAGAAATCAAAAACTGGAATTCAAAAAACTATTAAAAGATATATAGAAAATGAGACTCCTAACAACTGTGCAAGACCACCAGAGCCACCAAAACTCTCACCACCAGATAAATAGTATTTAAGCTTTCATCTTTGAGAGAGGGGAGAAAATCTAGCTCCACTCTCGTTTCACATCTGAAAAAAAATCCACAGGAGTTTCTGTCCATCCTTCCACTGTGAGAAAACAACTCCGTGCCATGGGTCTGAAAGCAAATGTAGCTGTCAAGAGGACATTACTCAGAAAAAGACATAGATAAAAAAGAAAATTAAGTGAACCTGTTGCTCTTAGAACAATGGACTGGCCATTCCAGAGCCATTAGAAGCCATGTAATCTCAAATACATGCAAACCAAAATGCAACCAACTTCTAAGACTGAACTTTCAAGATTGGATGTTTGTGGAGAAATATCCCTGCGGATTTCTTTGAAAAAAGCTGAAAACATTCAGTTCTCTAGTATAGTAAGCTGTAATAAAAGCAGTGAGTGACACACTGAATACAGAAACATTTGATTATCTAGTTGTTGAGACTTCTGTGCATTTCCCTGTTTTTTTTTTATTTCGACAACTATACTTCTGATAACAATCTATACTTAATGGCTCTTTTGACTGGAAATTAAAATTCGAGAGTTTTGCACTCTCTTTTGCACAAAATACTATTGGAGCCAAACCAATATGTTTAATATGATATTTGAGCTCTGTAGAATCAGGACATTTTAACACAACCATGTTTTGTGCTAATGGACTTGGATTTATGATTTGTTGTAGGACTTTCACCACTGCTACGTCATGGATAAGATACTGCTTTCAGAAAGTGAGGTGCTCATGGTGGAAAATCCAGAACCTTGTCTACAGGTTGTGCCACAGGTACAGAAAGCACAACAAGAGGTTGATCTGAAATCCAAAGATCCGCCGTGGACGAGATACTACAATGATGTTTGTGATCCTCAGACTGTTTCTCCCCTCACCATCGACCTTTCCTACACAGAGGTCTCATCCCCAGGGATTCAGAATCCTACATACAACATTCCTCTGTCCCTTCCAGATGATGCTAATCTAGTGTTAGGTTACATGCCTCAAATACAGAATGGCGACAACCAGCTCCAACCCTGTGATGTCAAATTTGTCCAGATGGACTCTGCGGGCTATCAGCCCCAATCACAAGGATCTTCACAAACTACTGAAATACCTAATGAGACCAGCTTACCACTCAGTACAGCTTCAGTCAGTTCTTCTGAGTATCTGCTTCACCAGTGCTTGTAGGTAGTCTTATCTACAAAATTCCAGTGTGCTTTCAAGTTTTTGTTCCAACAAAGCAGGAGAGGCCATGATCAGTTGTTTGAAGCAGTAGAATCAGGTGAGATCCTGCATGATTGGAAGGAAAACCTATAGCCACATCGGCCCTTTGTGGATAAAACCGGACACTCCTGCTTTAAATACAACATATAGTGGCATTTAGTAGCACTGTTTAAACTTTGACAAAAAAACAACAAAAGCTTATGTATTATGACACACCTGTAATGTGAGTTTATTTGAATGTACATTTGTACATTTTTTTGTATTGTATGACTACTGTTTGTTCTTGAGTTAAAACATCTCTTGCTTCAGATATATAGAATAAATAATGTTTTATTTTTAATGTTGACTTGTCTGTTCTGCTCTACTGAATTTACATTAAAACAAAATAAAATGTTCGAAAACCTTTAGTTACTACACTATACAAAATAATGTGCATATGCACCGTAGAACTGCTCAATGGGTAGGAAAGATTGTGAGAACACCATGGTTCTAGGTAAGAAACAAAACCATTCAACCATTCAAATTACCAAAAACAGTAAACACTGTGCATGGTGTTTTTTTTTTTTTTTTTATCTGTACATTTTGGAAATGTGATTTCAGTCTATGATGTAACTTTAATCAAAAAAGTACACAACAAAACAGTCTCATCAAAACAAATGATGTTGGGTTTGTTTTATTTTCTTTCTTTTAAAACAAAAAAGATAGACCTGTTGCATTTTCACATACGTCAATCAATGTCAAAACGGCTGCTTTTTATGCACCCTTCCATGCAAGATTTAATGCAAGAACTAACCGCCTTGTGTGAATGCAATTTGGTGGAAATTGTCTAACTGATGTAAATTTTTTAATATTTGCTTTTTACTACTGAAGCATGCTTGTTAATTGTAAACAAAATATTTATAAACATATTTCTGTTTTTCTGTAGACATTTATGTTGGAAGTGTTTCAAATTACAATCATGTACAATCATTGGATGAGACTTTTTGAAGTATGGAAATGTACAGACATGGAGTCTTAGTAAATCTAATTTACATAGTGTTCCCCTTTACTCCAAATATAGTGGATCAGCCAAGTCATGTTTATTGTATGCCCTGTTAGATCTGCCCTGGTCAGGGGTGCTGCCAGGGATTTTGGGCCCCATGAAAAGATATCACATTGGGTGCCATCACCTTACAGCCACAGGCCACACCAATCCAGAAAATGTAACACTTTGCATGCATTGAATATACTATGTGAGGCAAAACTGATATACTATATAAGAAATAAGCTAAAGGTAATGTAAAATCACAAATATGATGCCATGTGTGTATCTTTATTATAAAAAAAAGCAAACACAAGAATTTGTAAAACACTTGGCTATATTTGAAAATAATTTTGAAAAAACATGTGGAAAAATAATTAGTGTTTAAATTCTTATTATTGAAAATTATTTAGTGAGTTTTCTTTCATCACAATAATTCTAAAAAAAATCCCACAGCCCCCTGTATTTATGCCAATTTACAAGTCATTCAACACAATACTCATCTTCTTCAGATGGGAGTAGAGCAGGTTCACTGGTAGAGGGATAGGGATGAGGAGACCTGTTGGGCCTGGCACCAGGCAGAAGCAGGGATAAATCATTTAGTATGAATAGCTTGCTAAAAGTGTGCCTGCATTGATTACATGTCGGTCAAAAGAGGAGAAATGTAAACACTCTGTGTCGGCATTAAGTAACGTAATGTAAGGCGGGCATGGTAAATTAGCCGATTACACTGTGGACTAAGCTAACAGGTTCATTTCCAACACACACGGACTTCACCCACCTTCCTGAGTCAAAAATCAGGTGACATACTATCGCCCTTTATTTTTTCTTTCTTCCTTTTCATTTTGAATGCCAGATTTTTGTTTAGGAAGCTGAGACATGATGCTGCACTGGCACTCTTCACTCACAATTTACTGCTATGTGAATTATTTTAACACTAACGATTAATAAGCTATTTCACAGGCTATGCTATATTGCACTGCAGCATTCTGTTCCTCGGTCTCTTCGGTTACCAAAATCTCAAATATGTCTCAAAAGAAAAAAAAGCACTCGTAGTCTCTCCTACCTTCAAGACACATCATTAGAATGGGGGGTTCTCAGCCTTTAAAGCAGAACCACTCTAGAATCTCCTGCGATATCACTGTAGGAGACGACTAGACATGTTTATAGCCGATGTAGAAACAATTGTTAATTTCCCAGAGTGGCCCTTTAAGAGCTACTTCATATTTAGGGGCGGTTGTGGGCGTTGGCAGGGTAAAGTGTCGAGTTTGATTGACAAGCACGATGACCAATCACAGACTCGCGTCTCCAGCCTTTGACCAATGCGTCCCGACGTGGGCGGGTGTTTTAAATTCCCGGTCGTTGAGCCGCTGTTTTCAATTGTTTGGGCTCCAGCAACTGACATTGTACAGAAGAAGGGTTGATAAAAATCTGTAGTACCCGAACACATGACGCGTTTGTTTTTAATTCATTGTTTCATTTTTGTTGTTATGTGTTGTTTTTAATGAAAGTGTTTAAATGTAAGATTTATATTACTCCGCTTCTGGCATAACTACATTCGCCACCTCCATCTCTGACGGGTATGTATTTTAGCTAGCCAGCCGGTTAGCTCGCCTTGCCTTTTCTGTTAGCTTTGTCAGCTCACGTTAACGTTATAGATGGTTTTGTCAAATCAACGCTAAGCTTGCTAACGCTAACTACTTAGCTAGCTAACCTTGGTTGAGTAACTGTTTACGTTACTCCCACTTTAAATAACCTACATTATCTACCGTAATTTATCTAGGAAACTGCTGTGTAACATTATGTAGCTAACTCGTTGGTCCTCGTAAGTTGGAAAAGAATTGCGTTATTCATGTTTACTCCCGATTTGAAAGACACGCAGCGGTTTAGCCGGCTCATGTTGATGGCTAGCTGACGTTAGCTAACCTAGTTTTAACGCTTTCGCTAGCCTAAGTTAACGTTAGGCACCTTTGTCTGTTAGCTGTGTAGCCTAGCGAATTAACTTGGCTAACACTGTAAACATTATCTAGCCAGTAGTTTGTTTTCAGACTAGCTTGCATCCCAAACGAGCTTAAATGAAGAGGCCGTGAGTGATGGAAGGGAGACTATCCCTCCCAACTGCGAAATTTAGTTCAGTGACTTAGTAGTTAGTTGGTTAGAATGCAGTTAGGTACGTAAAATAACCGAGAAACCAGGTTAAAATGCGTAGCTACAGTGGCTCTGGATGTATTGTGTGGGTTAGCTGAGCAAGTCCCTTTCAATGTACTATAATGTATTTGCTGTTTTCTGAATTGGCCTGCTCTGCTCTGTCTACTAACTTCAGAGCTGTTTGACCAACACTCCATCTCAGTCTTATGATCAGATTATATGAAGTAAATAATTGATCTAGTCACTACTTTGTTGATGGCAAAAAAAATAATCTTTAATTAATCTTAAAGTATAATGTTTCTCAGGTCATAGGAATAACTTCCAGCAGCCATGGAAGTTGGCACAGTTGTGCAAGAAGAAATGAAATTTCGTGGAGTAGAATTTGCTGTAAAAGTGGAATTGCAAGATCGATTACTTATAGTGGAGATTTCTGATGTGATGACGGCAGACCAGTGGAGAGCAGAGTTTGATCCTGCCTGTGAGTATGCTTATGCAAAGATGCTGATCCAGTGATGCACCTGGAACTTTCTGAAAACCTTTTTTCCCCTTGTTCTTTAGACATTGAAGACCTCACTCGTAAAACTGGAAATTTTAAACAGTTTCCTATATTCTGCAGCATGCTCGAGTCTGCTGTTAGTAGGGTAGGTTGGCTAAAGTTCACTCTCATTGTTCACACAGATCGTACACATTATGTTAGGTCAGTTGTGAATGACTAATGGTGTTTAAAACATATAGTCTGGCGAGTCAGTGACGCTTGACCTGCTGACCTACTCGGACCTGGAACTTCTGCGGAACAGGAAGGCAGGTGTAGTTGGCCGGCCTCGTGCCCAGCAACAGTCTCCTGCTCTCAGTGCTAAACGCTACCTCATTCTAATCTACACAGTGGAATTTGACAGGTCAGTACCATTTCACACAGTCATTTTCTGATTACTTTCGAAATTTGTCATTTTTTAAATGCCAAGCTTATTCTTTTTTTTTTGGTATTTTCTCTCTTTCTTCACTGCACTAGGATACACTACCCTCTACCACTGCCATATCTTGGAAAGCCTGATCCTGCAGCGCTTCAAAGAGAGATCAGAGCTCTAAGGACTGAACTGAATGCCTTGGGGAAGAGAGGAGACCACATAGTATCTGACCAAGAGACCCGCAGACTACGTGCAGAGTAAGTTATCCTGTTACTCTTTAGAGTGGCATATTTAAGTTTTTGTTATTATTATGCTGGTATTTGACCTTTTAACAACAGGCTAATGGTCAAGAAACTGAAATGGGTCAGGCAAGACAAAGAAGTCTGACCGACAAGACTGATTATTCTGTCCTGACCATATGTACTGAACTACGCCACATCAGGTTGGCTCTGGTCAGGGAGGAGAAGGATGCATTGGCCAAAGCTCTGGAGCGGCTGCAGATGGTTGAGGCTGGCTCTGCCCCTGGGGCTCGTGGGCTCAGAGAAGCAGTGCGCAGTCTGGAGGAGCAGCTGTTGAGAGAGAGAGCAAAAAGCCAGCGCTCAGCCACCAAGAGGGGACAGGAGCAGCGCCACCTCATGGAACAGGTGAGTTTTAATACATTTAGCATATCAAGATTGATATTTTCTTGTGTTATATTGTGAAATATTTGTGCACCCCGATTGAAACACTATAATGTATTCCAAAACACATTATAGATCTTTTAATGAATTATCTTTCATTTTTATATGATACACGTTGTTATCAAAGGGCTTTATACATACCAGAAATATCAAAGCTGTGTTATGGTAAATACAGCTGTCATTAGGTAAATAAAAATTATTTTTCAACTCCCATAAAAGTCCACTAAAATGCCATAATTGTTTTTAAAAAATGCATATTCAGCATTTTGGAATGAAACTCTGTGGTTTTTTTTTTTTGTTTTGTTTTGTTTTTTTGTTTTTTTTTTGGAAGTGAAAGTTAGTAAGCACATCATTTACTGGTAACACACTATTGCAAGTTTTAATGTGCACATTTACATTTGGGAATATGCCACAATATGTTTTATTTGTTGTTCTTGTATGTTAAATTAAGCATAATAAAAATGTCAGTTTGTTTCTTGTATATTTAAACTTGGTGAAGTCAATACATGTAATTTATGCATGATTGCCTAAGTTACATTGTTATATTACATTATTATATATTATGTCCACTGTTTTTTTTCCACTGCTGGCAAGCAAGGAATTATTCAGTGGATCAAACATTTTGGAGCTTATCAGTCTTTTACGGTCACATTTTAATTCCTTTCCCTTCCTAGTTGGAGGAGCTTAGAGCCTCAGAGAGAGCACTTCGGATACGTGTGAAGAGTCTGACTACTGAGTTGGCCTTGTTGCGTCGAGGGTAAGTAGGTTTTATAATCATCTACTATCTCCCACCTTATTTTGGATTTTGCTCTTTGAACGGTTCTCTGTTTCTCCAAACATTGGTGTGCTTGAAGTGTTCTACCCTCGCATTTCTAGCAGGATTACTCCAGTTCTGTCAGGCCGGAGTGGGTCCAGGGGTGAAGGGGAGTTTCACAGATCGGCCTCCAGAGAGCGCAGTTTAACTCGAGTTGGGGTGAGGGCTCGCTCAGGGTCCAGAGAGAGGGTGGAGGACAGGAGCAGGAGGTCAGAGGAGAGAGGGAGAAGGGCAGACTCTTCAGGAGCAAGGAATTACATATCAAGACCCTCTCCATCTCCAACAGGTATGTCTGTCACGTTTAATTATTATATTTAATATCTATAGAGATAGGGTGAGAAGTTCGGTCATCCGGGAGGGACTCGGAGTAGAGCCGCTGCTTCTTCACGTCGAGAGGAGCCAGTTGAGGTGGTTCGGGCATCTTGTTAGGATGCCTCCTGGACGCCTCCCTTGGGAGGTATCACAGGCAAGTCCACCGGGGAGGAGACCCCAGGGAAGACCCAGGACACGCTGGCGTGGCGTGGGCTTCATTGCTCAGGATGCTGCCCCCGCGACCCGAACCCCGGAGAAGCGGAAGATGATGGATGGATGGATGGATGGATGGATGGATGGATGGATGGATGGATGGATGGATGGATGGATGGATGGATATACTGTTGCTTTATCAGTCAAAACTAGAAATGAAAGAAACTATATATTCTATATTGAATACTGCTCTGTTGTTCATAAGCATGTTGATGCAATTTTTGTTACTTTTCCTCTGTATTCCAGAACACTGTATTTGCAATGAAACAGTGCTTGTAAATTACGAATTTACATTTGGTTTCTTTAGAGGTCTGAAAAGGCAAAAGGGCTAAGATTTCAGTTACTTCTTTCAGAACGGTATTAAATATATAAAAGGAACAATAAGGGAATTGAGAATGACTGACTGTTGTCCCAGACTCAAACAGATGAATGTGTCTACTTTAGGGTCTCGGGGGCGGTTTGACCCAACAGCATACATTCAAGAGAGACAACGACGCCAAAGAGAAGCAGAACTGAAGAAGTAATAATTTATTTTCCTTTACTATTATATTGACCTTTGTAATTGTATAATAGACCTCTGTAATTACTGTTTTATTTTTATTTTTCCCTCTCAAGCTTGGGCCTTTCTGTGAGCAGGAATATGGTTTTCATTGAAAGGTGTGCAGTAAAAGCTTCTGTTTAGACTCTTAGTTGATTTCTTGCGACATTTCCCTAAAACCATCCTTCATCAGCCATCATTCTTGTTCATCAGTGTGAGACCTTGCGGTGTTCATTGTATAGCTTTCTAGAATATCGGATTGACATTTTTTGAACTGAGTTCAAAATGCTGACTGCTAAAATTTGAGCATTTGTTTTCATTAGCCAAAGGAAGGTCAGGAGGGACATGCTGCCATCACCGGCTCTGAATGAAAGGGGCCGTTCGCGGTCCAGAGAGCCAATCCCTCAGCTGATCAGAGGGGGGAGCGCGGGTCGGGGCAGGAGTCTATCTGTCGAGAGCAGAAGGAGTCGTCACTCTTCTGAAAGCTCGATTGTTGACTTTGAAGAACTTGCTAAGCCCCTGAATAGCAGGTGAGTAAAATGATCTGTATATTAGGCCAGGTTTTGATTGACTGCCATCATCAGATTTATAGTAATCATTAGACAATGGATTGATCCAGGATCACTGGCCATGCAAGTGACGTAATGCAATTTGTCTTATTTAATACCTTAAATAGAGGATTAAGACTTGGCCTCGCTCTTTCTGGGTGGGTAGGATGGCCCCCCTTCTCCTCCCATCACTCAACGTGATACTAGTTAGTGCAAGTGTCTGTTAGCAGACGTAAAACATCTGGTGGTTGGTGCTTTCCTCCAAGCGCATTCCGCTGTCCCGTGAAGTTGCGTGAGCCGCAATTTGAAAAGAAGCAGTGGTTGGTTTCACAGGTCTCGGATGAAGCCTGTGCTAGCCTTCACCCTCCTAGCGTTGGTAGTATTGTGTGATTGGGGGAGCCCTAACTAGCGGGTGGAATTGGAAACGACTAAATTGGGGAGAAAATCTGATTAAAAAAAAAATGCAGTGCATAGGACTGAGAGGTATCTAGCAATGAGGTTGCAGATTGCAGCCAACTGGATATCCCTGAATATTCTCATCAGTGTTTACCAAATTTATGCAATGATAATGCTTTTGGACATTTGTGACTGGATTGTTAGACTAACTGTTATGGTGTGTCTGTCAACATTAACAGTAATTATTTATTTAAAGTTAACATTTAGATAATTAAAATAATTCAAAATGTACACTTTTATGGAACAACCTTTTGGTGACCCATATGGTAGATAAGGCCGTAGGATTAAGTGGCTGTGTGCGGTCGGGATCTCTTTGTTAAGGTTTTTAAGCAAAACCTTTTTTGTTGTCATTAACAGAGGCAGAAAACTGGTTTATAATGGTCCGAGTATGGTAAGTTGTTGTGTAAATTGAATTATTTTCATTTGGAATACTGACAAAAGTCCTGTAAGACTTGTATGAAAATGTGATCTCTTTATACACAGACCAGAGGAAAACACTTGAACAAAAAGCCAATGTGTAGCACTCCAACACAAAGAGTGAGGGGTAAGTAGTACCTGTTGTCTGACAGTGAGTGCGTAACCCAATTTTTAAAATTTTATTTATTTAAAGAATTCAACACAATTCTGTTTAATTTTTTTTCTTTGCCTTTCAGAAAGTTCCATGGACACAGGAGCTGACCTGTCAGAGATTGATGCTCGACTCCAGGCCCTGCAGGAATACATGAGAGACTTGGACACAGGGCACTAACTTTACCCAGTGATGGACTTATTTTTTAGTTTTATTGCACAAGCTGGTGTTGACCCTCATCAGCACGAACAATCATTTCTTTTAGAACACTGCTACAGATGCAACTGCTACAAGACAACTGTTTCAAGGTGTACATGATCATTCATATGAGAAGAAGGCAACATCCTTACTACTGAATGCCATAAATAATTAACGCTCTGTTATTCCCCCCTGCTTACACTGTGAAACTTGGACTTGCGATTCAAAAGACTGTTACTACATCAGACTTGAAGGACTTGGGGGTGAAACATGAAAGAGATGGAGATTTGAACATGCCATGTGTGTGAATTAGTGGTTACCATTAGATACATTTTAACAGCTATTCGTATAACTTTATAGCTGTCCCAAATTTTTACAATTTTGAAATTCTGAAAATTACTTTTATATGAAATTGTTCATCCTCTGCCTTTGCATAATCATAAGTGTGTATATAAAGTCCTCTTTTTATTTAACTCATTTTCTAAAATTATGTCCAGTTGTGGTCACATCGGTTGATGTAATATACTGTGGTTAGGTTTCATGTTTGGTCATTTGTTTTTAAAATCCATCCAGTGGATCTAAAAACTTTTATATGTAAATTCAAATTTTTGTTTCAGCAGGCAATTTGTTCCCAAACCTGTGGCACATGTATGTGTGAAGGTTCTATCATTTAATGTGCTTTAAAGGACGAACAAGCAGCTTTTGTCTTGTGATTTTCAGCCAGAAATTACTGGTTTGCTGCTGGATGCATAGCTTGCCTCAGTGGAGGCACTATATTTACATTGACCTCAATTACTAACAAAATACAAAGTATATCACTATGCACAAGAGCTACATTATGTATTCATTCATTGTAGTATTTTCATGGAAATTTCTGAACAGTCAGACAATTCTGGGAGGTTTAGAAAGGACTGTGCAGTGTGATGGAGCTCTGACACATTTTTTGTGATGCAGCTGGAGCTGCTAATGCAGCCTTAGCCACGCTCACAGGGTGCTTCAATTGGCTCAGGGATTTCAAGGTATTGTGTTTGTGCTGTAGACGGTCACAGCTGGCCTAGATCTCTTAATGAACAGCACTGTGAGTTTCTGTGGCCTATCCATCTGGCAGAACAGCTGCCAACCCCTCACTCCAGCATGCATACAATCAGTAGACGCTAACCTCAGTTCATACTGGCATGTCCAAACAGCATGCCTACATGATTTCTAGTGCACTTTAGAATGCAAGATCAAATGTCAGACGTGTTAAAACACATACAATGAGCGCAAGTAGAGCTGCATCTTTCTTACACAATGTTTCATAACCAGCTGGACATTTTATCATTTAGCCTTTTTAAGGACCATGGAATTAGTGAAACACAGTTACTACTTGTGCTTTTAGAAACATTTCATGCCTGCAAAAGATATTTATAATAAAACAATTAAGCAAAATGGAGCTAAATAAATTATATTTTATTTCATTAATAGGTGACCTCATTTTCTATGTGTAGTCCTGTTTGTTAAGATTTGAGTGCACACTTAGGCTACACATGTAGGTTTACACTATTTGCAGAATAAGCCGAGATATGTATTTTATATATGTGTGTGTGAGTATTTTAAATAGTATTTTGTAAAAGCCAAGTTTGCAAACGTAATCGGTTAGTGAGCGGTACTGTCTTTTTAAGACAAGTTAAGTAGGCGGAGCAAAAACTTGTCCCCAGAATTAACCAATCACACCCGCGTTGGTAGCAGAACGGACCACCAGCACGGAATCGCGGCTTAGAGCGTATCATTACTGATTAGCAGATTGACTCGGTTCATCGATTCACTATACTGATTCTTTCGAACTTGTCGGCTCAGGGCAACAGTTCGTCTTCGTTTAAGACACTTAATAATCCGATAACTGCCGAAAATCAGATTTTGTCACTAATATGATCAACGTTTACATGCGCAGTCAAAAAAATCCGACGGAAATCCGGCTACATGCACTGAGAAATCTGATTACTGAGCTATCCAGCTCTTTTTCTTATGTATAGACCGTACTTCGCTGTAAGAAATGAGCCTGTTTACCTGAATACTTGAATAATCAGAAATGGGATTATTGAGTGCATGTAAATACACTCAGTGTATTTAAATGAAACATACTTTCCTGTCTTTCCATGATTTTGAATCTGTGAGCTGCCTGAATATATTTAAAGCCATTGCTTGTTGTAAATTGAAGTCCACATTATAAAAAATAAACAAAAGCAGAAGTATAAGTTTTGTTGAACTTTTAGACAGTGATTGAATTCAGCTATTTTCGTCTGTGCCATATACAATGCTGTTGATTCAGCCAGCGACTGACATGGGATCTAGAACAGGCTACAGGTGAAAATGTATGCAAATTCCTAGAGGTCGTTACAATTTGATGTTTTATACCAATCCCTTGAGATTGAATTGTGACAAATTATTAAAGCAAACATAGATTCAAGAAAAAAATAAAGTTCGATTCAACTGGATTTGTGAATCGTGTCGAACTGAAAAGAACCGGTTCAAAAACGATTCGTGCATGAATCGGATAGGCGCCGATCTATTGTCCCTCTGTTGTTTGTAGTGAACCCACATGTCTTGGGGGCGAACATGTGAACGACGCGAGGGCAGAGACCTGGCGGTTTTTCAGCGCAGCAGTAAGTTTACTAAAACAGCAGCGAGGAGCTCGTTATCTGAGCCAAGGTGAGTGAGGCTGTGCCTTGGTGCAGTTAACGTTAGCTAGCAGTAGTTAGCCGGGCATCAGCTTGTTTGGCTTGGCCCATTGAATTGTCGCCCCGAAAGCTGCTGAGCTCAAATGCTAAATCAGCGATCGCCATGACTAAAACGCCTGGCACCGCGGCTCCGTGCCCGGATGGCGGGGATGTACTGCACTGGCCTGGACGACTGGAGGAGCCCACCGAACATGTAAAGTGCAGTGCGGTTCAGAAACAGTGTTTGGGTTCGCCTCCTCACGGCGGTGCTGGGATTCTTCCTCAGCTAGTTGTAACTTGCGAACCTCGTATGCGCCAAATCGGTGAGAAGAGGAGCGTTAGCGGACTACCGTGCAGCTCCAACCTAGACGAGGAGTCTCTGTGTTCGGACAGTGGCTTCGGCGGCTCCCCCGCCTCTTCTCTGGTGCTGCGAAAACTCTCCAACTCCTCGTCAGCCGGCCTCTCGCCAACGTCGTCCTTTGAGGAGTACGAGGAGGAGTGTGGTGAAAATAACGGAGGAAACGTCACGGTACCTCAGAACAGCAGCTTATGCTCGGACGACCATGATACTGTGAGTTTTAAAGCGTCTGAGGCGGTAGAGCTGTACCGGTTTACCACGATATATTGACGCAACGTCACGTTTAGTCGATATATTTAGTAGGTAATGAGCATTATATCCACAACGTTACGTTGAAGTCTGTACAATGATGCGTTTTGTGCCAAGTTTTGTTTAATTATTCTGCTTTGAATGCTTTCTAATCCCCAGAACAGTTCATTACATTGGAACCTACTGCCTTATTCCCTATATTTCTTTACATAAGTATGGCCTACAGCTTTTTAAATGTACGCTTGCAGTGTTGGTAGTCAGGCTTGGATATCATACACCGTAGCTCTGAATGTGAAGCACATGTTTTGGCTGAGAACTGGGTTACTCTGTTAGATTGACACCATATATTATATTGGACGTGTCAGTTTATGACTCGTTTTATTCGGTTATAGTCCTTTAAATGGTCTGCACACCGTGAGTAAACAAACAAGTGACACTTCACTGATGAATAAAATGTATTAGGGTGACATTATGGCACAGACCTTAAAGATCATTAAGTTTAGCTTTAGGAATAGAGGAAGGCAAGAGTTAACAAGTGGTTGAAAAATGATCTCCCAGTTGTGATTTTCAAAAAAGTTATTACAGCATTGATGCTTTCAGCTAAAATTCCTCTTGTAAAAGGAGTTTCATAAGCTATTTGGACAAATAACAATGCAAGGTGGAATTGGATACCAGACATCATAGACAATATAGAGTGGATGACAATAGAGAGTGGATGTGGCCTGCAGACAGTAGCAAGAACTTGACTAGCTCCTAGTTGCATGGTTCTGCTGAAAGCCTACAGAGGGTTTGGCTACGTCTGTCAGAAATGCTGAAGTCCATTCTCCATCTAAATGCCGGACCATTTAACATGCACTAAAATGAGGGCAGTTCTGAAACAGTGCTTATAAGGTCATCAGCGGAAAAGGCACTGCTGGCCTCTCCCTCTGGCATCCTTTCTTGTTCTGGAGAGTGTCATTCTGGTCTGACTAGTTTTTCGCTGCCCAGAAGAGTCTTTGGCCTGGAAGGGATGGGGACAGGGACTGCATCACACATGGAGTTTGAGACTCTTTTGTGTTTGCACATTAAACAATCATCTGTTGCTGCTTCACAGGAGATTGTCAGTTTTGCAGTGGCCACACCTGAGCCAATGTTAGTCAAGGGTGTGTTTTAAGGTTTAGCAGTTCATGCGAGAAGGCTGAATATTCAAATCAACATGTGAGTAAGGTCAGATGAGCTTTTCTTAACCATGTTTCTTTGTGCTTCCTCCTTGTCTTTGGTTATTTTTAGAGTAGGGTGATTTACTGTTTTTTTCGCAGCTTATTTAATGAATGATTTGCAGTGACAATTGCAGTGTATATAAAAAGGCTACTTGGGGAAAGGAAATGGTCATCACAAATGTAAAAATAATAAAACAGGAATTCCACCAGCTTTGAAACGTTCTGCATAACTCCGTTATTGAGGTGTAAGCGGAGTCATTCCGTGTGCTTTAATGTGAAATTTAGCATTATAGCAATGCAGCTCCAGTTTCTTTACCGTGGCAGTGATGGGAGTCAGAGATCATGGCTATATTTGCAGTTATAAACATTTTATTTACTATGCAGATGACTACATGTGTATTCTGAGTTTTACATGCCTTATTGATGATGGTAAAATATTTTTTCTTTGGGGACAATTTTGGCTCCTGCACAAACCTCTCATCCACAAACCTCAGCCACACATTGATTTCAAGGTTAAAACCTTAAACCGTAAAATAACATTTTAGGCATCAGACAGCATATTCATAATTATCTTATGTATTAACTGTCTGTGAGGTACCTTTTTGAGACAGTAAATGCTTTGGATGTCTTGGTCCTGTCACCGCTTTTGTGGTTTCTCTAGAGTGGTATTGTTTCTGCCCTCTCTAAATGACTTTAACCATTTTAGTATGCACAAATTATATTTAGTATGAAAAACTCAGATCTCCCCTTTAAGACGGTGTGCATATTGTCATTACACACATGAAACACCGTCGCTTTCAAAATATCAGTGGCATTGTCACTATGACAGTGTTTGGAATGAGAAGAGGTCTAAGCTTTTAATGATCTTTCATTTTCACATCAGTTTACAGGTTTGACATAAACCACTGGAATGTTTTAAGATCGTCAGAAAGCACACAAAGATAGAATTGTGTTTTATTCTTTGTGTGACTCTTGACATTTACATTTCTGCCAATTGTAGTAGGAAAATAAGTCTTGTCTGTCAATGTTTTATCAGCTGTTGTGTAAGATTCATGAGCGATCACTGCCCCTCTGTATTGCTTGATAACTCCAGCTAGTTCAGCATTGTTGTCAATGATTGGCCTTATGGGAAAGCCTTGTGGTCAGTAGAGCAGAAGGAGTCTGCCATATGAGTCTAAAGTCGAAGGCAGAGGTAAGGAAAATGGCAGCTAAAGACTGTTTTACAGAAAAGTAGCAGTGTGTAGCTTGAACAGTTATGGGGTAGTGTTGTTAAAGGAGCTATGGTCAAGATTATGAGATCTCTTAAAACATATCCAGTCTTAAAATGTCCTAGGTCATTTTATTTCCATGGCCAGCTCAGCAGAATGTGGTTGTGTGTATAAAGTTTATTTGGGTTTGTTTTTATTTTGTGACAAAAAGTCTTATAAATGCACAGTGTGACATACCTGAGTGGGAAAGGGTGGTCATGCAGACTCAGTTACAGTCATTATCAACAAGTTTAGCTTGGACTATGTATAACATTGGGCAAGTTTGTAACCGTGTTTACATTGGGAAGCCATAGTCCTATTTCTTGTATAATTTGTGTATAGTAATTATTAACTATATAACATTGATAACATTTTATAACATTTTCTTTGTTTTTCTTTCATCTGAAAGAGTGATTTATGGAAGAAGAACAAAAACATGGTAAATTGGTCACCTGTTGTGGTACCTTTGAGAAAGCGCTCTCCCTGGGTTCAAGTGGTTGGGCATGCAGGTTCGTCTGTAATGTTTTGCTCTTTCTAAAGCCTTTCTGTATTGATTATCTATATTCTGTATATGAATATACATACTCTTTACAAAGCACTGCTATTGCTCATTAAAATACTGTGCCATAGAATACAACACATTATTTACATTGTTATTTATTTTTTTTTCATTAGTGCAACAGACCAATAATCTAACAATTCAGTCTGCTTTTGTTTTTGTTTTATAGGTAACTTTCAGACAGGCAGTGATGGGAAGCTGCTGAAGAAGTACTGTGCATGCGAGCAACAGTGTTTGCAGCGGCTCATGGAGGATGTGCTTCGACCCTTTGTACCGGGGTACCACGGAGTGACCCAGAGGGATGAGCAGGACTACAACCTCATGGATGACCTGCTTGCTTACTTTGACTCTCCTTGCATCATGGACTGCAAAATGGGAACCCGGTGAGACCTTTTACTTGAGCAGATTTTAGCTTGTCACTACCTACGTACATGTAACATGCTTAATGCAGAAGCCAATATCAACATACCCTGTCGTTAACATTTGAAAAATGTTTGTACACACCAAACTTTTAACCTTGTAATAATGTTGAGCATTGTACGTCCTGTCAGGACATACTTGGAGGAGGAGCTGAAGAAAGCACACAAGCATCCTCAGCCACGTGAAGACATGTATGAGAAAATGGTGGCAGTGGACCCAGATGCCCCAACGTCAGAAGAAAGAGCCCAAAAAGCAGTGCTTAAAACCAGATACATGCAGTGGAGGGAGACCCTTAGCTCCACTGCAACTTTAGGTTTCCGTATAGAGGGCATCAAGGTATGTTGCACCCCATAATGTTGGTAGTATGCCGTTAGTAATGTGCAGTCATGATAAATAGTAACCTAATACAGTTGTTGGCCACTATGTTGGAAAAAGAAAAACTACTTTGTCCTTACACTCTATGCATCATATTATTATGCATCTATTTTGTAGGTGTCATTAGTGAAGCCATTTTTTTTCTGTTTATCCGAATTGTGAAGTTAAATTCTAAAGGGGCTTTGAGAGCAGAATAAACTTCCACAGTACTCAGATACTTTCTAGTGAATACCCTAGATCACTACACCAGCTAAATGGATACCAATGTCCATTGCAGAAAATGTTACTTTAATGATGTTTTTTGCTTCAGTCCTCGTGCCTTTTCAAAATGTTACGCTTGTGTCTAGGGCTACAAATAAGAAGTCAACTGGAAAATGCAGCCGAATGATGACATTGAAGTGAAAATGTCAAATAATTTATTGATTCATCCGGGTTTAACGCTTTTAGTAAGCTAAATAACTCACCTTAATATACAATACTAATGAACAAGCAGGCATCCAGTTTGGTCACAGCCACAGTATGTAGCTCATCTGTTGCCATGCAAAGCTTGTTTGCCACCTGACTTCAATTCATCAGTGATCACTTTCTGACCGCAGGACTGTTGTTCATACCATTTGTGTGGTATGTGTTTCAGTGCGTTTGTGACGCAGACTTGGTGAGGCATGGTAGTGTGTATAGTGCTGGCACAAATGTCTCGGGCACCGACACAGTAGTGTTGCTGTGATTTTTACACCAATCAGGGATCACTGCAAGGTTGAGAGTGGTCCACTACCCTATAGAAACTGTGATTTGATGACTTGATAACTAATTGAGAAGAATTTCTTGAGGTCAGCTGGTTCTGTTAGAGCAGGAAAACATTGCAGGGTTGAACTCCTCAGTCAAAAAATTAATCGCATGCATGTTTTATAATACTTGGTTAGATATCCAGTTGTTTTAATAAAAGTGCCAATCTTATCAATTAAGGATTACATCAGTTTTTTGAGAGGGCTTCTGTCCTGTTCCTGCTGCTAACTTTGTGCTTCATGTTTGGTGTATTGTGGTTTTTTTTGTTTTTTTTTTGTCTGGTGAGTTCCATTGTTACGTGTCTTGATGTTCAGTGATATGATACTCTTGCTCTCATATCTCTGTTCAGAAATCTGATGGCACCTGTAACACCAACTTTAAAAGGACTAAATATAAGGATCAAGTGATGCAAGCATTAGAAGACTTTGTTGACCACAATATGTCTGTCCTGGTATGTGACTTTTTTTCACTTTGGCTCAACATTGACAAGGCTCACAATTACAGTGTAATCTGTGTAAATGACTTACTAGTAATTCCTCATTTACAGAAAAGTTACCAACAACGATTAAAGGAGCTGCGGCTTGTACTTGAGAATTCAGAGTTCTTTAAAACGCATGAGGTAAGAAGCATCCTACCCATAATTTTATTTTACAATACAGCACTTGCTAATGAGTGACTTGCTTTTTGTTTATGGAAGGTGGTGGGAAGCTCCCTGTTGTTTGTGCATGACCACAGTGGCAGAGCTGGAGTCTGGATGATCGACTTTGGAAAGACGGTCCCCATACCACCGCCTCTTACTTTGGACCACCGCAGCCCATGGGTGGAAGGCAACAGGGAAGATGGCTACCTATGGGGCCTGGACAATTTTATTGACATTTTGACTGACATGCTTTCTGGACACTGAACTAATTTCCCTGATTAATACACAAAGAACCCATGGCTTCAAATGTCTGTAAATGTGTTTTACCTTGTAAATAGTTTGGTTTTTGTTTTTTTGTTTTTATTTAATTTTCTTAAAATATGGTGCAGTTTCCATATTTTGTCATGGACGAATAGTTAAATTGTAATGTAAAAAAATGTACTTGAGGTTCTAGTGTTGTGTTTGTTTTTTTTTTTTTTTTAATTTTATTTTAATGAATGCCGGTGAAAATCTCTACCAACATTCTAGGCTTGTGGTAATCCTTTATCTCTACATTTTAGCATAATTGTGCGACCAAAGTCATTTCATTTTGCTGAGATTAAACACAAGTTGAATGATAGCTACACATTTCCTCACTTTTTCAGTCAGTAACCTTTTCCCTTTTCATTGATCTGCTTCAGAGTGTGTTTTACACAATTCTGTAAACAGATAATAACACTCCTGTGCAGGTGTTTTTTTTTTTTTTTTTTTTTTGAATGTTTTGTAACTTTAGGTAGTTCTATGTACGTTGAGCCTGCATCTTATACTCTGGCTGTTGCTGTGGCCTACATTCCTTAGTTGCATAAATTTGTTTGCAAGAAAGACACACATCAAGGTGGACCAGAGAACTCTGTTGTTTGCCAGTGGTTAGTTGGTTATTTGTTTTGTGCTGTATAATTTTATGGTGTTGATCATCAGCACAATAAATGTCATCTGTCATTGGTGCGAAAACGTGTTTTGTTTAACTGTCTGAATATGGCAAAGCCTTTACAGAATCATGGGTCTTATAAGGTTATTGGTTACTTCCAGCTGAGAGTTGGCCTTCGAGTTCATTTCCTTGAGAAGTCCAATCCTGTCTTGTCTTTGTCAAGTGCATTATTTCCCAACTCCAGTTGTGGTGCCCATCTGCATTGCACAGTTGTGTTTTCCTTGTATCTGAGCCATTAGGTAGTGATCAAGTACTGTTAGCTCAATCAGGTCTAGTGACTAATCCTTTACACATCATTTAGCTTACTGTTAGTTTTGAGACTACACACTGCTAAAAGTGAAGGACTTAAAACATCCACAATTAAATCTTTTGGCACTAGAATGGAAGACCGAGTAAAACAAGGCTGCCTTGGCAACTTTTCTCAGAGCGGAAGCCACATGTGAAGAATCTATGTCCATGTACCATTATCTCATGTGTTGTATTAGAGTTTGTAGTAGTGGGGGTTTTGGATTGTTGATGGGTTTTGCTTGGGTTTGCAGTGAAAATGAGCTCCTGGCTAATCATATATTTTTTATATATATATATATATATATATATATATATATATATATATATATATATATATATATATATATATATATATATATATATAATAATAAAATCGCTCATATTAAGCGCCATGGGTAAGGTGGGAGGATGAAGCTACTGTCTTGCTACAAGATTTTCTGTCTAGCTATAGAAGTTGTTTTGGTGTTTTGTGGTCTGTATTTGGTAGGGGTTAAGTTTCTGGCTGATTGTTGATTTTGCTGGACTCAAGTAGCAGTAGATTTGTTGTATTTGCTAAGATTGTACTTGTAACAATCCTCATTTCTTTGGACTCCATAGTCTGGTGAGGGCCTTTCTTTTAATTCTCAACCTGTTTTGGTAATGGACATGATGCACTAATGAAAAGACATCTTAATTTTAGAGCTTTCTTTTTTATTTCCTTCTTGGTTTTCTTCCTTGGGGTGAAAGGTCTTATTAAAGATTTTCTCCTCTGCCTTTCCACAATGATGTGTTGAGTACTGTTGATGGTAAATACACAAACTAATGTGTCTGGTGGTCTTTGCCACTGGATTCTTATGAAATAGTGCTAGGGCTGCGTCAGTGTTTCTTGGCACCTTTAGCAGGAAGGTACAGGGCTCTCCAAGATGTCATTGTCTGTGACATACCCCAGAACATGATTCAACAATTGAACAGGAAGGAAATGTAAGATAATTATGTCCCCTTGTAGGTTGGCAAAGCACAGTTTTCTCAGTGGCATGCCCATATCTTCAAGGCCTTACATTTCCCAACAGGCAGTGTTTTATAATTTAACATGGACTACATACTTTTCCAGGCAACAATCAAACTAGTACCTGGGTAAATGGGTAGTTCAGCTGTGTATTCACACAATGAATACTGAACAGATTACCTGTCTCATGGCAAAATGTCATGGGTGTCCATCCTGGCAAACTATGGTCTGCATGGTGGCCCCAGCGGGTGCTTGCCGAGGTTTGTATTCAGCCTCACAAGGTGAGATGGAGTAGAGTTGATGTTTCTGTTGAAATGAACTCCTCAACAGGAACATCTGTCAAGTGAGGAAGTGGCAGGTGGCTTAAAGTTGTCTTTAAAGCTGAGGGAACTCTTTGAAGCATAAATGCATCATGTCTGTTACCAACAGTGGTAAGAATGACAGAAAAGAGCATGACAGTATTAAATTACATTGTTATGCTCTTCCTATATACCATCCTGCATTACTCTCACACTGTTGCTGTGCATGGTATATCACTTAAAGCCTGCCACTACATTTCCATGTATCCATCCAGGCATAGCATTTCCTTCTCAGTCTGCTTTTCATCTTTGTACTGGTAGTGTGAAAACAGTGACCCTTGGCTCACCTGTTCTTTTTAGCTTGAAACATTATTAAGTTATTAGGCCATTTCTTGCTATCAGTTGTAGAAGCAGTTGTTTAGGGCCCCTCAGCCACTAGGGGGCCCTGTAAGTATGTACTTACAGACATATAAAATGATAATTTGGATGAACAGTGGAATGTTTTTGCACTTCCACTGTAAGTTAATCTTATTTATCAATGTGGTTTTTTATTAGATGTTTTGAATGGACATTCAAAATTTAGAAATGATATTAGTGGAGCCTTTTAATGCAAACTATGCTCAGGGTATGCTTATGTTAACTACATAATTACAGTGTTGGGGATACTTCTTTCATACAAAATAATACAGGGGCTCCAGATGTTCAGAAATTATGCTGACATAGGCTTTTTATAAATTAAGATTAAACACATATGATGTTTCTATTTTCATCAATATGAAGGAACGTTTGGGTAGTCAAAAATTGTTTCCAAATGATATAGCGTTACATGATCCAGATTCAACGGTTTCTATTATACAGTATTTAGCAGATGCCTCAAATAAGATTAATTCCCTTCAGAAAGAACTGGAAAACTTTAAAAAAGATTTTTAAAATCGGTCCTGGAACAAAAGCACTTTGTTAACTGTAGTCTCAATCCAAACTGATATGTCACAAAGAGGTCAAATTGGTAGATGATTCAGCACTTTGAATATATTTAGAATGATTTCAAAAATAGTTTTCCTAAAGTACTTTGATGATGTAGAATGTCTGCAAAGATGAAAGAGGAACAACAAAAACTATGTAAGACAAGCAAAGTCTTTCATTTGTCTTTATGTACATCTTAAAAAACCTGACAAATAAAATGTATTTTTAAAATCCTAACTAATGTCAGATTCAAAGCATTTAATCTGCGTTGCCCCCTTTCTCAGGGATTAATTACACAGATGTTCCACATGCACATACACCATATCACAGCACAACATGGCTTGAACCAGACAAGCCCACTATTGATGACAGCCAAACAGAACTCAACAAAACAATCCAATCCTCTGTTCCAAGTAGTTACTAGTGAGCCCACACAGCTCTTCCTCTTGTGCGCCTTGTTCGCCTTGCTCAGTTGAATTGGAGCACTCTGTGCCACCTCTTTCCTCTGCATTATCCTCTGAGGACCCACCAGAGCTCAGAGCTGAAGCTTAAGAAGATGAAGTCTCAGAGAATACATGCTATATGTAAGTTTACATTCTCTTGGCCTGTTTTCATTTTAGGCATCTCTAAATATTTTTGTAAATAGTTGATGTATATGTGAAAGTGTGTGATAATGGCAGAGTTGTTAAAAATATAATGGGCATCCAAGAGGATATCTGCTTCTTCTAATTACTTAAAGTCTTAGTGAGGTAAAAAAGTGCAAGTATACCATAATTATCCTTAATAATCTTTGTCTTATCAGGATGTATGGTAATTCACAGTATCTTCCTTTGGTACATGAGATGGAGAACCATATCGAATGGAGGTCAAGAAGAGAAATGGAGTTCACCAGTCTAAGCACTTCAACTGGAAATAACAATGCAGGTACAATTCTGCTATTGTAGATTCTGGGAGCTGTTGATCCCTAAACAGCAATACAGAGGCAACAGTCTTCCATCCTTTGCTCTGTGCCAGTATAACTAAGCATTTATTTCAGATGGAGAGTGGCATCTGGTGACAGCCCCTCGTGCAGTGCTTCAGTGTGAGAGAGCAATGAAAAGAGCGGGTCAGCAGGATCAGCTGGAGGGGGAGTTCTACAACAGCCTGCCAAGAGTGAGTTTGCTTTTTTTTTAGGTTACTGCACCATCCTTGAGACATACTCTCATGGGTTCCTTCCATTTTATTGCAAAAACTGCATAGTATTTTGTGAATAATCAGAGTTGAAGCCCCCCTGTGTTACCTATTTGTCTTCTAGGCACATTTTCTGCGTCCTGGCTATTTTCGCACTGCAACAGAGTCAAGTGCATTCTCCCCCTACAGACATGATCTCCGCTTCCAGGGCAAAGGGCTGCAGGATCAGAGCCCTAGAGACAGTGGGAGTTATGCACGTATCCCCCCATCCTCAAGGCCACACCCACTGGCACAGCCTGGCTTCTACAGTCCCAAGATCCCTCGCTCTAAACATTGTGAGCCTGCTTTGTCCACAACAAAGACTTTAAAAGGGTGTTCCCTGAATAAAAACATGAAGGAGTTTTATTCTCACACTCTGCCTCTTCCCCACTCCAAGATAGCTGTTCTCAAACGAAGGTGAGATGTTCATGAAGACACTGAAGGAGTACTTTGTTTTTTTTTTTACTTAATCTCTATCTGTCGCATCTGAAGCATATGGTTAATGACCACAAACAACTAATAAGTTTAATGTGTTTCTCTACATATTTCTCAGAAACACATTAACACTTAGAATTACAATAGAAGCCATACAGCATGTGCAGTTTAGAAATATTTATTCTTTTGCAGAAAAGTACAGAGAAAAATATTGAAATCATTGCCTTTGGTAATCAACTGGATGCTACAGATGTGGCTGGGCTGATTGAGATTATCCTCAAAATATGCTCCATCAACCTGTTTTTTAGCCTACTGTACTGATAGGTACCACTGTTTCAATGGCTTGCTCAGGTAATTTGACTGTTTTGCTGTTGCAGTAATAGGTACCGAATCTTTACCCATATCCACAGTATTAACACAGAGGCCCCCTGCTATCCTGCCCCCTTTAGTGTCCCACGGGAGGGGGTGGGAAAATTATGGGAAATTGGGACACATCTCTCTTTGCCCCCCTCTTGCTCCCACACCCAAGATTCAAACAAGGGCCCCATCTGTGGGCAGTCTTCCATTCGGTTACTGCAGACTGGACCACTAAAATACAAGGGGCAGAGATATCTGATCCAACAATTCAGACATGATGGCTTTTTCAGAATAGGGATGCAAATGCCTTCGCAGCGCACAACATGGACCTTTTAGTCTGCCTAGGATGTTTGCGGCTCTACGGCGTATGCTTCTGCTCCATATTTCTGTGTTTGTACATGTCAACGTTGTGTATATGTCTGTGGTCTTTGTGTGTTTGTTTCAGTAGTGGACTGTGCAGCAAACCACAAGGAATCAAGACTTCAGTGGTGGAAAAGCCTCGTTTGATGAGGGCGGTCATTTCACAGATATCCTCAGATTCAAACCAACTCGGCCAGCAGCAGTACAACAACCAGTTTCAACATATCAAGAAAGAGGATATCCAGAATCAGTGCTTCTCCAGTCAGCATCAGTCATCACTAAACCTACTCAGTACTGAAGTTTCCAGGAAAGAGGAATTTGTCTGGAATCATGGTCAACCACAGTCCAATCAACTGCAGCGCACACGACACCAAAGTTCCTTCAGATTGCCAAAATGTGCCCAGGATTCACATGAGATCAACACCAGCTATATGCTTCCACAAACCCAATCAGCAAACCAGACTAACACGCATCTGAATATACAGTCTTCATGTTTCTGTAAGTTAAGTCTATTTAATGGCAACTGCATTCATAATACTGAGGATGGTGCCAACTATCGTTCGCACAGCAACATACCACAGCCCATTAATGACCTGAAGGACTCAAGGAAGAAGAAGCATGACTCCAAAGACAGAAAAGACAGCAATGATGTTGGAAACAATATTTCTAACAATACAAGGTGTGTGTTAAAAATGCATTTTGGCAAATTTGTCCAAAATGTTTTTTTTAAATTATTATTATTTTTCAATATCATTTGAGCACAGCAGCTTTCTTTACACTATGTAAAAATGTCCATGGACCAAATCAGTATTTTTTTTGTGTGTGGGAGTACTGACAGTACGTCGTCTCATTTTTTACTAATTTAAAATTTTAATCATACACATCATTCAAAAGTTGAAATCATTTAATAAAAAATTATTTTATTCAATTACAAAATGAAATGACAAATTCTATTAGATACAAGAAGGCATTTTAAAATGTTTTATTCAATATATTTTTTTTGGCAACATCAAGAAGTTGAATATTATTAAATTACTATTTATATGATATTCAGTTATTTTCAGTAATTCATATCAATCCAGATTTTATTACCAGTTTTTAAATTTAAGGCAGTCTGGATATTAATATTAACATTTCTCTAATTAGAAATTTCAGTGTTATACAGCTTTCTTGATAATAGAATCATCTATGGCTCTGTTCATCTCTCTGGATACTGTAAAATTTCTTAATTTATTTGCAGCTTCCTACAAATTAGTTGAAAACTTAACTATGAAGAATTATTTTGTGTATCTTCAACAATTCTTGGATTATACTTTTTTACATTGTGTGTTTGACCACCTTACAACTTAAAGTAGGCAGCCATACCTTTTACATTCAACAGTAAGCTTTAATAAATAATTCACATTAATAAACTAGATTTTTGTGGAAATATTTTTTCAGAGCTTTGCAGAGTGAGGCCTTTTTTGCATTTTTATGTGTTATCCCTGCTCTAACACACCTTACTCAACTCATCAGGTAATTATTAAAGTTTCATGAGTTATGTCAGGGGTGTTGGCACACAGAAACACAAAAATATGCAATTTAATACAGATTATGTATAAAGCCACCCTTACACTGTAATTATTTGAATAAGAGGTACTACTGCATTAACAGCTTTATATTTAAATCTCTCCAGCCATGTGGACATGAACTCAAGAAATGTGTTTGGTCAGCCCCGTGTGACTGCCACACTTCGGGCAGCATGCTCCCCACGACCCGCTCGCAAGAGCACTGTAGTGGAGGACCTGAAAAAACTCATTGTGATGGATGACATAACTGACATCTCTCACCGTGACTCAGTGAGTAATTTCCCTTTCACATCTCATGAGCCACAATGAGGGCCCAAATTAATTCTGGCAACCAAAGCACAACAAAGATATTCTAAAACACTATCTGTCATATTGCAACATGGTATCATTTTTGCTATTGCTACAGTAATTATGCAGCTAAATTGATATGTTTTGTACCAGCCCTGTCTTCAGCAAACCCAAACAAACAGCAGTCCTAGTGAGTTCATGCAGGATTCAGCATCATCAAGCCCCTTCCTCAGCAGGCATGACGTCTCCAGGCCCAGCCATCTCTCTCTGCAGTCTAGTCCCACAGGTAAGGGTTGCTGAGCAGTGGTCTAATAACATGAATTTCTTCATTGTGTTCTGGTCAGATGAGTCCTTTTTAAAGAATAGTCCAGTGTTTTCAACCTAATCTCTATCTGCTGCATCTGTAGCTTACTGTCAGTTGTCATGTGCAATAATGGTGATGTTTTCCTGTATTTAGTAAAAGAAAATAACTGTAAACTGTATTGATTCAAAACATTTTTAAAAGAAGCACTATATTAGCACCTGCCCATTAGCTTCTTTTGTAAGTGTGCTTTGATTCAATAGCTTTTCTGTTCTTTTTTACACTGTACAAAATTATATAGCTTTTAAACTTAAAGCAACTGGGTTAACTTGAAATGTTGAGTTCACTGAACTTCAGACTTTTACAAATGTGAAACAAAATATTTTTCTGTGAATATTACAAGTTCAACTTGTTGGCAACCCAGTTGCTTACTTCTTCAAGTTAAAAAGCAGTATATTCTTACAGTGTATTGAACAGGAAACTGCATCTAAAGTACTGCCTTTAGTAATCGACCAATACAGATTCAGCCAGGAGGGCTCAGGTAGAAAAAACACAAAAAAATCTATCCAACTATTCTTTTATAGTTCAATAAACTAAATAAATGTTGCTTTAAACTCCACCTGAAATCAACCTTTTTACCTTGTTAGTCAATGTCCTTGTCCATATTAAGCATGATTCATCATGTCACCATTTAAAAGCTTCTCCCATCACTGTAAGAAATGTGACTAATGGTTACTTCAAAAAAATTATGGCAACAAGTGACACAGTATAATTGAATAGATTTTACTTACCTAAACTTCGATTAAAATGCATTAAATAAGTGAACTTAATTTACGCAAACAAATTAAGTAAATAAAATAATAGACGTTAATAAAACATTAAATGTTAATAAAAGCAACAGTTAAATGTATTTAGTAATAGTATGCCACATTATGACTTAAGGTAGCCCACAAATATTGAGTAAATACAAATTCATTTAACACAGAAAATGTAGTAATTTCTACCAAGTGTCTGAGCAAAATTGCTTTATATTTACTCAGTATTTGGGGAAAATGTGTTTACATTTACTAAATATCTGGCAAAAACTGGTTTTTATTTACTACCCTTTACTCCAGCTGTTGTTGCCAGAGCTTCACAGTAAACATATATAGTGGAAATGTAAGACATTACTGCATGCTTTTGTGCTAACCAGAAATTTGAGAACTGTTGTTTGTTTATGGTTAATTACTGTTTTTTTTCACATAATTTGCTGTGTACAGATTTAAAATATATTTTGAAAACAAAAATATATACTATTAACATAATTGCAGTCTATCAGTGATAAACACAGTACAACCGTATGACACATTACAGTATTTTATTTTATTAAGTTCAGTTTTACAGTAGATTACCGGCAGCTGTAATTTGTGAAGATGGATTCCTCATGACTGCATGTGGAAGTAGGTGAGCAAAATTAGTAATAAATACTCACCATATAAAACATAACGATAAAGAATCCTGAACAAACAGTAAACAGTATCAAAAATAGATCTACAAATAACAAGAAAAACAAAGGTATATGCAAAGCAATACAAGAGCAGATTACTGTGAATAACATTTTACTGTCTTTCACAATATCACACAATCTTTAAAGTTCTACTGTTTTCATACAACAGTTTTGCAAAGCAGGTGTGAGTCAAATACATGTTAAAATACATGATATTGACAATATCTTGTGCTAAAAGACATTTTAAAAATATTTAACGTAATATGTAATAATATTACAAAGACCAATACCATAAAGATACTATATATAAGTACCTGGGACAATTCCTGATCAATTGAGAACCAGAAGCAGCAGTGGATGGCTGTAAAAGATAAAACATTTGGTAAAGCTTTAAAAGACTAGCATCAACATCTGAAACAGATACAGGCACCTTTATGTTGGCTAATTGCATCTGTATAAGCATTCAAGCCTCTCGATTCCAGTAAACATGCTGCATTTATAGCTTAGAGATATTTTTCTGGCTTATTCTGGAGTTGGTAATCAGCGAGAAGTAGTGTGGCTAAAATACACAGCTTCTTAGTTGTTGTGTAAGACAGGTGTTGGTAATTTGAGTAAAAGCAGAAACACTTGGTTAAATATTACTTGTGAAAAGTTATTCAGTCAACATCTGCAACTAGCTAATTCAGTCAACATGCACCCTCCATGAGAAAACATTTAAAAACGTCACAAAACTGTTCTTTCCCAAAGGTTATTACAGTCAACAGTCATTCATAAGAAACATAGACATACTAATAACTATTAAGTTGAAAACACTGACTTCAAAGGAAGACAGGCATATTCATCTTAGACGATTACAAATGTAGAAAAATGAGCATAAACAAATCAGCAACATACCAGAGGAAGAGAGGTAAAGAAAAGCTGTGTTCATACCTGAGAAATGCTGGTGGTAGATGTAGGAAACGTGTAAGTAACTGCAAGAAGAAAAGATATGATTAAACCTGAAAAAGGGACATAAGGAAAAGAAAGAGCAGATTTCACAAACTTTAGTGTGATAGTTAGGATTGTTAGCATGTAAAATCACTTGGCAGCCAACTGCCAAATAAAAGCTCAGTTGACCATATTAAACTAATGCTTTAACTGCACCAGTCACTCGACATCTCTCCCTCAGATTTCTGTTTTTATCCTCTAAACTTCTGGGAGAAAAGAACAGCCCCACACATCACAGACCGTAGTTAGCTAACGTTAGCTAGTTTCTCATTTTCTGTCATTCAAACACCGGTCAGTCTCTCGACGTCTCCCGTTCAGATTTGAGAGCATCACGGTTAGCAAAGGTTAACCGGAGTGAACGGGTCGTCCAGCAGATCTATTAACTTAGCCTAAGCTCGCGCGTACGTGGCTAAGTTAGCTAGGCTATTTAGCATAGCTACCCTGATTATCGGCCACCTCAATACAAACATCGGGAATGCTAACTGTAAATAAATTAAAGCACTTTACTCACCCAAATCAATGCTTTTTGGGAGAGATGCATGTGTAGCTTAATGTCTAGCTAGCAACTCTAACAAGTAACATTATACACACTAGTATATTATACCAGAAATCCGACACCGTCTCACTTTTACATTGTAATTTAGCTAATAAGGTGCCTCTCATATTTTGTGAGCGCAGTCACTACAAGAAGTCACTCACTAGCAAGCCAGTTAGTTAGCTATCCTAGCTAGCATTAGCTATCTTAATTGTTAGCAAGTGATGCTTATTGTCGTTTTGACATATGACGAGTTCACACATATGACATTCACAAATTACAGAATTAGGTTTGAATAAATATCTGATTGAAAAGCTGCTTCTACGTTGAAAAAAACAATAATTCATTCACCAAACGCATTTTGAATCCTTTTGAATTTTTGAGAAGCGGCTCTAGGCGCTTGCGGTGAAACGTTGGTGACGGCTCGGAACTCAATACGGGTGGAATTTCCCAGTATATATTTTGCCAAAGCATCAGAGCGCCTCGCCTCTAGCTGTACCTCAACAGCAAATTCTGCGATTTAAGTCCAGGACAGGTTTCTTTGCTAATCAAACGTAAAATGTGTTCACTAGCTGCTGTCTTAAATTTGACTTACAGTACAGGAAGTTTGACATGTTTGGTAGCTTCAGTAACTTAAAAGAATGGACAACTGCTACAGTAACATAATTGGAAATTCTTTGTTTCCTAGCAATTATTAAAAAGGTCTTACCTTCTGGAAGTGGGACCTCTGAAATGTGTAGTCACTGGTGTCCATGAGGCACAGAATGTGGTGGGCAGAAATGTGAGGTGATTAAAACCAATGACCTCCCTATGAATAAAATCGATTTTCTGCATCGTTGTTGTTCCTCATAAAACATAATTAAATTCTACTCAATGTATCACAGCTAATTTTATTAAACCAAAACTGCGTAAAATTAATAAAACATTCAAACTTATTGGAATCAGCTCAGTTTGATTTCTAACTGAACACAGTCTTTTTTATTATGTAGAGGTTACTATTAGTCATTTAGTAAATATTAATTAACCCCAGTCCCACTTTTTACAGTGCATAATCTTCCATGAAAATGTCATGACTTTTGACCACCTCAAAACTGTTTTAATTATGTCACTGTGCACCAGCAAGCAGAGAAAAATAATAATAACCAATATTTTACTTTCATCAAGCACTCCTTAGCTCATAGACCTTACACAGTACTGCATTTTATTTGGAAATACATCATTCCCTGTATATTTTTCCTCTAGTGGGTCAGCCGATGTCTGCTGAGTTTGCAGAGTGGGACAAAGACCTTCAGTTTGACCATGGACTCCTGCCTTTGCCAAATACAGATCATGACCTTGATTGGACCAGTTTGGTCAATGCTGCCGAGGCCTATGAGAGTAAGAATAGGGAAAAACTATGTTTTTCAGTTTGCTTATACCTCACAAGAGTTAGTGATTATTAATTCTGTATGTTTATGTTTGTAGTGCAGAGGATGGAAGATTTCCTGTCTGCTGAGCCCCATAACATGCTCTCAGGCATGAGTCCTGTATCACACAGTCCAGCTTACAGTGGCCAAAACGTTCCTCGTGTTAGTCCCTCTGTTACTGGAGAGACAGAGTGGGTAGATGCTTTTTCTTTGTATTATAGCCATTAGTTGATAAATAAAACTCTCTCAAACTTAAAGGGGCATTCTGGCTAAAATGGAACATTTAACCCGTCATTGCCTCTGTTTTAACCCGTCATTGCCTCTGGGGGCAGTCATGTGCTTTGGGGGCAGTCATGGGCTGGAGGTTAGGGTACCAGCCTCGTGACCAGAAGGTCGCCGGTTTGATCCCCAAAGCTGACAGCACATGACTGAGATGTCCTTGAGCAAGACACCTAACCCCCAACTGCTCCCCGGACGCTGCGGATTGGGCTGCCCACTGCTCCAGGCAAGTGTGCTCACTCCTCACTACAGTGTATGTGGTGTTTCACTTCACGGATGGGTTAAATGCAGAGGTGAAATTTCCCCATTGTGGGAATAATAAGGGTCTCTTAATCTTAAACAATCTTAATCACATTAGCTTCAAGAGTGACATTTTATGGTTTAAATCTCAGATAAACTCCTTTCTGATTATGTATCTGAAAGCATGATTTATTTATTTTTTGCTAGCAAGGCAGATGTAAATGGAACTGCTAAGAAGCTAAACATTTTATTGCAGTCATATAACCGCCGTTCCTTTACAGGACAACAAGCTAAAAACTAAAGTTAGCAGCCTGGCTGACTTCTGTTTGTCTGGCTAAAAGAGTATTCATTTTGTGCTGAATAAAGGTAGAATCCCTGTTTTATTTACAAATCAAGGTATGACGTAAACTAATGCTAGCTTGGTTATGTTGATTAACCTATAGATCAGTAGCCACGTTTACATGCAGCCTGATAATCCGTTAATAATCCGACTAATAGCTCAATCGGAATAGAATACGTCCATGTAAACACCTCAATCGAAATAGTCGAGTCCGACTGAGGACATTCATAATACAATTTCTATCCGATTGAATGAGGTGAGTAAACCTGTAAATAATCCGGTAAATAGAAGAATAATATCCGTGTAAACGCCTGAATTACACTCCAATCGGAACGTGTAAGTACGTTCTGCGCATGCGCGGCGCGTCACAGCGAAAGCTTTATAACGTTCAACATGGCGGAGCAGAAACTGGCCTGCAGAGGAGACGAAGTTTATACTCTGAGCTTTAAAAGACGGCGGTGGGACGGACGTCCATCTTAAGTGTCCCAGAGCACGACGTCTTCATCTCGCCGCTTCCTTTATAAGTACATGTGAAGGACGTTTTTCTGAGTCTGATATCAGTTTAAACCTATTAAAAACACAAGCGCGCCAACTGGAAACATCTCGCTCTGACTGGACCCCGGGGTGTTCGCTGTCATGGTAACGATTACTCTCAGCGCTCCTCCACGCATGCGCGTCATTTTGCATGGGATTACTTGTAGTGAGCATGTAAACGAAGATTTTCATCAGATTGTTGAATAGAGTGAGAATAAACACCTCAGTCTGAATCTGTAATCTTTGCATGTAAACATAGCCAGTGGCTTGGCTAGCAGTCCGATTGGTTGACATCACTGCGATTCCCAATGTCTGGATGATCTGTTAGTAGCGAGAGATAACTGACGAATGAAAACACGAAAACGACATATAGTCACAAACTCTGTCAAACTGATGAGGCTGAACGATGCAGTGCGGCACAACTGAATATTGCATAACATGATAAATGATATATTAAACATACTACATCTAGTTTTAGTCCAGAATTCCCCTGTTACAATGCTTCAATCCCTCAACTCCCACTACACTACTGGTCCACACAGATCATACATCATTAAGGAATATTGAATTCCTGAATTAGTGTTTTGTATGTGTTTGCAGTAATGATGTTTTCATTGACCTTCCTGACCAACTCTCCCACCTGGAAGCGGTGCTGAGAAGACTGAGCAGGGATCTTTTGAAGGTGAGCCTCTTTTAGCAGCTAATGAATGCCAACATATGACCTCTGAGTGCAGGTGTGATGTGTCTTCTCTCTGAGGACAGCTGGGCAAATTTTTCACATGTGTCCCCCCCTTGTGTCCTCTGACTCAGGAGAAGAAGGACAAGGTGGCTCTGCTGGCTGAGGTGCTGAAACTTCGCATGAGCAACCAGCACCTGAAAGAAGAGTCCTGGTCTGCTAATGCACAGCTACACAAAATCTGCCAAATATTCAACATAAGTATGTATGGAGTAGGAGAGCAAAGAAAATAGAAGGATATGTGAAATACGAAAAGATGTGTATTATCCATCCTTTTAAAACATGCAATGGCAAAATCTACAAAACA